>NC_064633.1:142812426-143115457 GCF_023864275.1 Schistocerca cancellata
ATGATTGACACTTTTCCCTTTGAATAAATATTTAAATGTTTAAAGAAGGTCCTGGTCACCAGAAGAAGCTGTTCCTTGAAAAAAAAAAAAAAAAAAAGACCAGGAGCGTGTAGGATCGGGTTCCGTACAAACTAATTATGCAAATACATAGTTCATCCATCCTGGCAATCGAGAATCTCAACAGTTATTGCCTGTTATCGATTTCGATACTGGCAAGATGCTGGTTCCGGGAATTCTAAGACCGTATCAGAAGCACAACAGTAGTTCCTCAGACTAGTAAGGACATACAAAAACAAGCGAAAATGGGACCTCAGTAAATATATGTAAAGAGAGAAGATTTAATTAAACATTTTTATTTACTTACTAAAACATGGAATAACTTACGTTTTATGTTTGCACGCACTAATGTGCGTCTCTTATGCTTTTGTCAGATGATGAATGCAATATTTGTTTAAATGGCAAAAGATTGTTCGCTGTTCGCTCAGACAAATTCAGCAACGCTGGAATATATCAACTCACTTGCAACTCCTGTCAAGCCCAATACATAGGACAAACAAGCAGAAACATCCGAACAAGGTTCAAATGGTTCAAATGGCTCTGAGCACTATGCGACTTGACTTCTGAGGTCATCAGTCGCCTAGAACTTAGAACTACTAAACCTAACTACCCTAAGGACATCACACACATCCATGCCCGAGGCAGGATTCGAACCTGCGACCGGAGCGGTCGCTCGGCTCCAGACTGTAGCGCCTAGAACCACACGGCCACTCCGGCCGGCAGAGGGGGAGAGAATGGAATAAAAAATATCCAGGAAACACCAGGTTTGTCAGCTGGTATATAAATTAAATGTGATAGGACACATTCTGAAGTATTAAGGGGTATTTATTTCCATTATAAATGGAAGTGGAAGTGGGTTAAGATTGTAGAGAGAGACCAAAGCTTGTCAAAGTAAACAGAATCAACAGGACGTGGGCTGCTGGAGTCACACAGACGTAAAGAGACTTACTCGAGTCAGACTAGCACAGAGAGTTGTGCAAAGCCATTCTTCGGACTGAAGATCACAGGAACAAGAGCTGAAAGGTTACGACTCTTCCTTAGAAACACTAGAGTTGGGAAGTGAACTGAGAGGCCGAGTACAGACGAAGTGGAGTGCCGCAGCCGGCCCTGGCGGCCAGAGCCCGGCTGCGTGGACGTCCGTGTTGTCGCAGTCACTTTGCGGACTGTTTGCGGCCGTGTCATTAGGGCCGGTCGGCTGTCAGGCAGGGTCAATCACGGCCTCGCGGCCGGCGTGGCGCTGGGAGATTGGCGCGCGCCCACACCACCAGCCTCCTACCGCCCGCTAGCGGCCTACCGCCGCGCCGGGTCGATGCCAGCAGCCGTATCGCTGCCACACATGCTCTCCCTGAATGCCGACATCTCAGCGCCCAGTGGACGCCTCACTTTACCGACCCCCCCCCCCCACCCTCCACCCCACCCCTCCCTACACCGTCCCAACCCCGATAATGGGAACACGACTTGTCCAGCTGCTCTACCCCGCCATGGATACACGAGGGCGGGAAAGGGTGGGAAACGGGGGGGGGGGGGGGAAGGGTCGTCACGAAAGCAGGAGATCTGCGGTCAGTGTCAGAGGAGGGATCGCCTTTTCCGAGAACTATCACTTATTGCTCTGAAGATCATGTCTACTAACGCACAGGTACATTCTTCAAGTGTCCTGGAATCGCTCGGATATATCCGTGGCCCGTCGCTAAAATCCGATATTTTGCGGCCAGCTGGTGATGTGATCTTCAGTCCAGAGACTGGTTTGATGCAGCTCTCCATGCTACTCCATCCTGTGCGAGCTTCTTCATCTCCCAGTGCCTACTGCAACCTACATCCTTCTCAATCTGTTTAGTGTATTCATCTCCTGGTCTCCCTCTACGATTTTTACCCTCCACGTTGCCCTCCAATACCAAATTGGTAATCCCTTGATGCCTCAACACATGTCCTACCAACCCTTCTTCTAGTCAAGTTGTGCCACAAACGTCTCTCCTCCCCAATCCTATTCAATACTTCATTACTTATGTGTTCTACCCATCTAATCTTCAGCATTCTTCTGTAGCACCACATTTCAAATGCTTCTATTCTCTTCTTGTCCAAACTGTTTATCGTCCGCGTTTCACTTCCATACGTGGCTACACTCCATACAAATACTTTCAGAAATGACTTCCTGACACTTCAGTATATACTCGATGTTAACAAATTTCTCTTCTTCAGAAATACCTTCCTTGCCATTGCCAGTCTACATTTTATATCCTGTCTACTTCCACCATCATTAGTTATTTTGCTCCCCAAATAGCAAAACTCATTTACTACTTTAAGCGTCTCATTTCCTAATCTAATTCGCGCAGCATCACCCGAGTTAATTCGACTACATTCCATTATCATCGATTTGCTTTTGTTGATGTTCATCTTATATCCTCCATTCAAGACACTGTCCATTCCGTTCAGCTGCTCTTCCAAGTCCTTTGCTGTCTCTGACAGAATTAGAATGTCATCGGCGAACCTTAAAGTTTTTAGTTCTTCTCCATCGGTTTTAATTCCAACTGCGAATTTTTCTTTTGTTCGCTGTACTGCGTACTCAATATACAGATTGAATAACATCGGGGAGAGGCTACAACCCTGTCTCACTCCCTTCCCAACCACTGCTTCACTTTCATGTCCCTCGACTCTTTTAACTGCCATCTGGTTTCTATACAAATTGTAAATAGCCTTTCGCTCCCTGTATTTTTACCCCTGCCACCTTCAGAATTTAAAAGAAAGTATTCCAGTCAACATTGTCAAAAGCTTTCTCTAAGCCTACAAATGCTAGAAACGTAAGTTTGCCTTTCCTTAATCTTTCTTCTAAGATAAATCGTAAGGTCAGTATTGCCTCACGTGTTCCAGTATTTCTACGGAATCCGAACTGATCTTCCCCGAGGTCGGCTTCTACCAATTTTTCCATTCGTCTGTAAAGAATTCATGTTAGTATTTTGCAGCCGTGGCTTATTAAACTGATAATTCGGTAATTTTCACATCTGTCAACACCTGCTTTCTTTGGGATTGGAATTATTATATTCTTCTTGAAGTTTGAGGGTATTTCGCCTGTCTCATACATGTTGCTCACTAGATGGTAGAGTTTTGTTAGGCCTGGCTCTCCCAAGGCTGTCAGTAGTTGTAATGGAATGTTGTCTACTCCCGGGGCCTTAGGTCTTTCAGTGCTCTGTCAAATTCTTCACACAGTATCATATCTCCTATTTCATCTTCATCTACATTCTCTTCCATTTCTATAAAATTGTCCTCAAGAACATCGCCCTTGCAGCCAGCTAGGAATGGGAAATTATGCTATATTGAAGCGCCTGTGCGTTTACGATATGCTCTGCAATGTCAATCAGACGTCCATGCACTGCAGAATAGTATTTCATGCCAAGAGAAGGCCGCGACAATAACCGTAAGTCTCTCCCTTGCTGGACGTAGACACACGGTGACTTACGGAAGTCTGGGTCGCTCGTGGAGGCGTGCTCGGATGGCCGAAGCGGTTTAGGCGACGGCTCACGTAAAGCGGGAAATCCGGGTTCGAGTACCGGTCCGGCACCAACTTCCATTTTCACCAATACATTGGGCAACTGGAGTCTGATCATATTTGCAGTTGCGAATACATTTCTAGCAGTAAGGAGAAAACATCAGAGGTGGTCTTGTAAGTAACAATACTACACAAATAGAACGTCGTTTTCCATTTACAAACAAATAAATGGTTCAATTGGCTGTGAGCACTATGGGACTGACTGAGGTCACCAGTCCCCTAGAACTTATAACTACTTAAACCTAACTAACATATGGGCATCACACACATCCATGCCCGACGCAGGATTCGAACCTGCGGCCGTCGCGGTCGCGCGGTTCCGGACTAAAGCGCCTAGAACCGCTGGGACACGTCGGCCGGCTACAAACAAATACCAAAATCACAGGTATTTATGAGTACAGACCATATACCGTGGCTTGCAAATAGTAAGGCTCTTTGCTTCTCCTGGGAGCGCCTGTGAAATTTAATTCCTTACCAGAGATTTGCGATCGCCAGCTTCGCTAAGCCAAATCCCACGGTCTACTGATTCAGCGCTGATGAACCGATTTTCGACGAGCTAGTTTCATCATTAAGCTGTTTCTGTTCTGAAGCCGCAAACGATTTTTGCACATCAAATTTTGCGCAGGTTCATTTTTATTATAGACCTGCAGCATGCTTTATTAATATAACTTAAAATTAAGAATGATTCTTCAATATAATTAATAATTTTAACCAAATAATCTGCGAGGACTCGGCGCTTCTCTTACCTTGTCAACATATCACTTATTAGGAGGGTAATCCCAAAACTAAGGTCTATTTTTTCTATAAGTACATAGACCTGTTTATTTCTACAGTGGTTTACATCAGTTTACAGCTTCAACATTTTGCTATTTTTCGACATAATCACCATTTCTGTCGAATAATTTTTGTAGACGCTGTGGCAGTTTTTGTATGCGCATGTCATACCAGCTCGCCGCCATGCTGTTCAGAAACTTATGAACCTCTTCTTTCACCTGGGCGTCGGAGATGAATCGCTGGGATCACAATTAACGCTGACAGGTACTGTGAGGCTGAAAAATTCAGACGGGCAGTTCAGAACCGGAGAAGAGGAATGTTGAGCAAGGGCGTGCGCATTCTCCACGACAACGGTCGCCCACATATCGCTCGGAAAACCGTTGCTCCCCTGCAACAGTTTCATTGGAACATAATCACCCATCCACCCACCCTATAGTCCTGACTTGGCACGTAGTTCCCTAGGTTAAAAGAACATTTGGCCGGAAAGCGATTCAGCTGCGACGACGAGGTGAAAGAAGAGGTTCATAACTTTCTGAACAGCATGGCAGCGAGCTGATATGACATAGGCATACATAAACTGCCACAGAGCCTACAAAAATGCATCGACAGAAATGGTGATTATGTCGAAAAGTAGCTAAATGTTCAAGCTGTAAACTGATGTGAACCATTGTAGAAATAAACAGGTCTATATACTTATAAAAAATTGGAGACCTTAGTTTTGGGATTAACCTCGTAATAGGTCTTAGTCCAGTTTCTGAGTGTGAACAATAACTTTCATGCAGAAACAATGTTGGCGGTCTCCTTATAATATTTTACAGGTATATCGGTCCTGTCATCCACCTTCAAGTATTTCTTCTTTTTCTTTTTGCCTTCAAGATTCATCTCCAATTTCATGTACATGCAGTTTGTGAGCTCTGCTTCCGTCTTCAAGAAAACCACCAAGTAGTTGACTCTTGGGTAAAAATGATTAACTTCTCCTCTAATCTGTCACCTTCCAGGAGAAAAAATACTGCCGTCGCCCATTTTTAAGAGCTCTTCATGATTCAAAACAGGTCTTGGGCTCTTGTTGGTTCCGTCGCACTTGACTCCGGCCTCTTCACATTTACTGAGTGAGGCTTTATCGTAATAAAATCACAACCTTTAACATGAAGCTTCCCCACTTCATCCACGTATTTATTGGGTAACTGGCTGTTTCTTCTAGAGTCCCTTTCGTCACATTCTCCGTCTGCTTCTTCACTTCTAAAGCAGCGTCGTGATGTAGTCCACGGGGATGTTCGGACAGGTAAAACTCTTCTCGTTTCTTCGAACACATCTTGTCCTTACAGTGATCTAACTCTTCCCGTAAGAACATCCAAGTAACAAGATCACCTTTGGATTTCCTAAATTTACGATAAGCGTAACCACTAATGAGCAGAAGGCGCGATGTTCACGGAGCGCTTGAGGTGCGGCTAGGGGAGCGTACAGCAGGCGAGAGGCAGGCGAGCTGAAAGGATGTAGTTGAAGGGGAATTGGGGGGAGGGGGGCGGAATTGAGATTGCGAGATTGCATCTGCAAATCTCCGGTGTCCGAAAGTCTCCGTGTCCGCATATCTCCGGACACCATCGTCGTGGAGATTTCTCTACCGTCCACACAGATCAGTTAACAGTAATCATTTATTTATTTATTTACTTATGTCAATTTCGGGCAACCTTTGTACAGGAACATTAGTTGAATTTTCCATCGGTGCTTGGTTGATCATGATTATAATATTGAATAGTAAACACTTCGTGATGTACTGTAAAGTTATGCACCGTGTTCGGAAATTCCCGTTACAAATTTCCAGGACATGTAGAAGGGAGTGGGTACATAATGTCTTTACGAGGGTCACTCCAAAAGAAATGCACACTTTTTTTTAAAAAAAAATCCATCTTTTATTCTACATGTTTGAAAGTTTTACAGTGTGTAGATACATCCTTTAGGAACAATATTTTCATTTCTCCACATAATTTCAATCCCTCTCATCTGCCTTACGCCATCTTGGAACCAGCGCCTATATACCCGCACGGTAAAATTCTGGATCAACCTGCTGGAGCCACTGTTTGGCAGCGTGCACAAGTTAGTCATCATCTTCAAACCTTGTTCCACGAAGAGAGTCTTTCAGTTTCCCAAAGAGATCATAGTCACATGGAGCCAGGTCAGGATTGTAAGGCGGGTGTTTCAGCGTTGTCCATCCGAGTTTTGTGATCGTTTCCATGGTTTTTTGACTGACATGTGGCCGTGCATTGTCGTGCAACAGCAAAACATCCTGCTGTTGCCGATGTGGTCGAACACGATCAGTCGAGCTTGAAGTTTCTTCAGTGTCGTCACATATGCATTAGAATTTATGGTATTATCACTTGGCACGTTGTCCACAAGCAAGAGTCCTTCGGAATCGAAAAACTCCGTAACCATAACTTTTCCAGCAGAAGCTGTGGTTTCGAATTTTGTTTTCTTGGGTGAATTTGCATGATGCCACTCCACTGATTGCCTCTTCGTCCCTGGTGAAAAATGATGGAGCCATGTTTCATCACCTGCCATAATTCTTCCAAGAAATTCATCTCCACCATTCTCGTACTGTTCCAAAAGTTCGCTGCATACCGTTTTTCTTGTTTCTTTCTGAGCTACTGTCAACACCCTGGGAACCCACCTGGCACAAACCTTTCTTAACGCCAACACTTTGAGTATTCTGCAAACACTTCCTTCCCCTATCCCAACGTAGCGTTCACTGTGATACGCCTGTCAGCAGTCACCAACTCGTTAACTCTCTGCACACTGTCTGGAGTGTGTGCAGTACGAGGCCTGCCGCTGCGAGGACAATCCTCAATATTGCCGTGCCCGCTTTCATCACGTAACCTGCTAGCCCACCGACTAACTGTACTGCAATCGACAGCAGCATCTCCATACACCTTTTTCAACCTCTTGTGGATGTTTCCCACTGTCTAGTTTTCACAGCACAGGAATTCTATGACAGCACGTTCCTTCTGACGAACGTCAAGTTTAGCAGCCATCTTGAAGACATGCTGTGACGGCGCAACTCACGGGAAGGGGTTGAACTAAGAAAACAAGCGGGGAGGATGCATCTACACACTGTATAACTTTCACACATGCAGAATGAAAACTGTATTTTTACAAAAATAGTGTACATTTATTTTGGATTGACCCTCTTAATAGAAATCCATGGCCAGAAACATCAATCAGCGATACTACAGAGCGTCGAGGTTATAGTCGCCGGTGCCTATAATGGATGTACGTGCAGGGTGATCACGTGATGATGATACAAACTTTCTAGGATGATGAAGAGGGATAAATGTATGAATTTGAGGTAAGGACTCTGGTTCAGAAACGAACGAATCGAAATGTACAATCGAACATCGTTCTGCTATCTCTGATAGTATAATACATGTGCTGCTACTATTGTTGTTGCTAAGAAAGTAGAGTGTGGAACTCTCAGAGGTGGTAGTATGAACCAAAATAAGGAAAAGACGTCCAGCAAACATGGACTAGAAATCGCTGAGCTATGAGCACTTGTTCATCTTCGCTACTGTGAACATATCTCCTCTGTTGAACAAGTGCTTGTAGCGGTTTAAAGGAAGACATCGAAGTAGTTCAGAAGCGGTATACTAGATTTGTTACCTGTAGGTTCAAACAACACGCAGGTATTGCGGATTTGGTTCGGGAACTTAAATGGGATCCCTGGAGGGAATGTGACGTTCTTTTAGTGGAGCAATATTGAGAAAATTTAGAGAACCGGCATTTGAGGTTGAGTGCAGAACGATTCTACTGCTACCAATCTACATTTCGCTTAAGTACCATAAAGATAAGATTCGAAAGGTTAGAGCTTGTACGGAGGCATATGGATTTTGATTTTTGCCTCGCTCTATTTGCGGGTGGAACAGGAAAGGAAGTGACTAGTGGTGGTACATGGCACTCACTGCCACGCACCGTATGGTGGCTTGCGGAGTGCCGGCCGCTGTGGCCGAGCGGTTCTAAGCGCTTCAGTCCGGAACTCCGCTGCTGCTACGGTCGTAGGTTCGAATCCTACCTCGGGCATAGATGCGTGTGATGTCCTTATGTTAGTTAGGTTTAAATAGTTCTGAGTTCTAGTTGACTAATGACCTCAGATGTTAAGTCCCATAGTGCTTATTAGAACCATTTGAACCAGCTTGCGGAGTATGTATGTAGATGTAGAACACAAGTTCTATTAAAAAATGGTTCAAATGGCTCTGAGCACAATGGGACTTCTGCGGCCATCCGTCCCCTACAACTTAGAACTTCTTAAACCTAACTAACCTAAGGACATCACACATCCATGCGCGAGGTAGGATTCGAACCTGCGATCGTAGCGGTCGCGCGGTTCCAGACTGTAGCGCCTAGAAGCGCTCGGTGACTCCGGTCGGCCAAGTTCTATTACATAGTGGAGTTGATTCGTGGTGACACTGAAAACCGATCTCAAAATATATTTCAGCGGAAGAGAAGCCAATTGTAATCACTCGGTAATTGTTTTTATTTTATTTTATTTAATATCTTGTTAGGAAAACTGAAGTTGCTCTGTACCTGTTAGTAGCTCCAATTCTGCTAGATTGCTACTTAGCAGATCTGCCACTGTGAAGTAATGTTATGAGCAGGGTACAACTTTTTAGCCGGTTTGTGCATAAATCATCTTCATCTTTCAATGTATGCAATCAGTTAATTATAAGCGAAACTTTAATTTACCTGTGGTTAACCCAAACGTTATAGTTAATAAAGAAACTGTTGCAGATTTGAAATGAGAATGGAATAAAAACCATTTACAAAATATCGAATTACACTGTATAACTGATTTCACAATACAGATAAAAGATTCTCCTTATTCGGCCAAATCAATAAAACTTGTAAGTTCGTGTAGTTTCCGGTAAAGTATTGGTCTCAGGCTATAAATATTTTTCATCCTCAGGATGCGACTACTGCTTTCTTGTACTAAACTTATTAGTTTCTTACAATTAATGTTTCGCTGGCCGTTGTGGCCGAGCGGTTCTGGGCGCTTCAGTCCGGAACCGTGCTATTGTTACGGCCGCAGGTTCGAATCCTGATCGGGCATGGATGTGTGTGATGATTAGGTTTAAGTAGTTCTAAGACTGGGGGACTGATGACCTCAGATGTTAAATCCCATAGTGCTTAGAGCCATTTGAACAATTGATGTTTCCATGGGGGAGCGTCGCAAGATTCAACCGAGAAAAACTACTGATTTGGATTACGCGGGCCTTTGTTCGAAGTCTGTAATCTCGGGAGTTTAGGTCGGCTACAGTGCGAGTGTACACGTACTAGGTTGCTGATTTGGAGAGATCGGTCCCATTTGGCAGATGTTGGTCGTCGGTGGAGTCCTCTGATGTCGGTGCCACTGCGATCACAGTCTGAGGTGATGTACGAGGCTATCCGGAAAGTAACAAATGTTTTGGTCTGTCGCGGGGGTGGGCGGGGCTACAGCCGTCATCTTGGTGCCATAACGCTCCTACACTCAGTACACATCCAGCGGTGGTAGCGTGTGGTCCATGTCTCTGCTACTTTGCTTTCTGTGACGTGTTAAAATGTGCGCTGCAATAGAATATCCCACCAGTTCTGAGGTGCGTCCTGTGATTGGATTTTTGTCAGTAAAAACTGCAAACTAATTACAATTTATCGCGACTTTTATGATGTATACAGAAAAGGGATAATGAGTGAAAGCCGAGTGAGACAATGGTGAACTGATTTTAAAAGTGGCAGTACCATTGTTCACGATGAGGATAGCGGTGGCAGGCCCACCTTGTGACTGACGAACTGGAGATGAAAATCAACGACAAAATTCGTGAAAATCATATTTTAACGATTATAGTACTTTCGCAACATTTTCCCCAAATTTCACAGTTTTCTGCATGAAACTGTGGCGGAGAAGTTTAGTTACCACAAATTTGTGCTGGGTGGGTTCCCAAAATCCTGACGGAAGACCACAAAAAACAAAGATTGGTTCCAGTAGTGATCTTCCTCGAAGATTACGAGAAAAATGAGAAAGTTATGGATCGTATTATAACTAGGGATGGGACTGTGGTGGAGCACGTCAGTTGTGAAACAAAAATGCAGTCGATTGAATGGGAACTCATAAATTCTCCAAAAGCCAAGGAAGTGGTTGCATACGCTGTCAACAAGAAAGATGGCTACTGCATTTTGGGGCTCCCGTAATTCTCGTTGATTTCCTTGAACGTGGCGCAACAACTAATGCAGAGAGGCTTTATCAAACACCTTCAAAGCTAAAGTGGGCGATACAAAACAAGCTTTGGGGAAAACTTAACGGAAAATTTTTGTTTCTTCACGACAACGCACATTTACCCACGGCCGATTGTACGCGAGAGCTCCTACGGAGTTTGACCATCCATCATACAACCCGGATTTGGCACCGAGGGACTACTCCTCTGCCCAGGAATGGCGACATGGCTGAATGCACAACGTTTTGATACTAATGCCGAACTGCGTGCCGCTGTAAACCAATGGCTGCAATCTGCAATCGCAGGCGGCAGATTTGTGCAGCACAGCACTGAAAAAATTATGCCACGGTATAAGTGCCTCAATTGGAATGGCGGTTATGTAGAAATGACTCTGAGCACTGTGGGACTTAACATCTATGGTCATCAGTCCCCTAGAACTTAGAACTACTTAAACCTAACTAACCTAAGGACAGCACACAACACCCAGCCATCACGAGGCAGAGAAAATCCCTGACCCCGCCGGAAATCGAACCCGGGAACCCGGGCGTGGGAAGCGAGAACGCTACCGCACGACCACGAGATGCGGGCGGTTATGTAGAAAAGTAGGTTAAAAGCGTAGATTTAAAATGCATAAAATACACTTTGGTTTTTCCGTATTGTTAATTTTTTCTATTTCAGAAAGTCTGTTACTTTCTGGATAGCGCTCGTAGAACTCGTATGAAGTATGTAAAAAATTCTTGGCCTTTATTTTGCATTCTCTGTAATTCTTTTCGATGTATCGCTGTGCGTTAAATAGTTATGTTGTTGTTCTTGTGGTCTTCAGTCCAGAGACTGGTTTGATGCAGATCTCCATGCTACTCTATCGTGTGCAAGCTTCTTCATCTCCCCGTACCTACTGCAACCTACATCCTTCTGAATCTGCTTAGTGTATTCATCTCTTGGTCTCCCTCTACGATTTTTACCCTTCACACTGCCCTACAATGCTAAATTTGTGATCCCCTGATGCCTCAGAACATGTCCTACCAACCGGTCCCTTCTTCTTGTCGAGTTGTGCCACAAACTCCTCTCCACCCCAATTCTATTCAATACCTCCTCATTAGTTATGTGATCTACCCATGTAATATTCAGCATCCTTCTGTAGCACCACATTTCGAAAGCTTCTATTCTCTTTTTGTCTAAACTATTTATCGTCCATGTTTCACATCCATACATGGCTACACTCCATACATATACTGTTAGAAGAGACTTCCAAACACTTAAATTTATACTCGATGTTAACAAATTCCTCTCCTTGAGAAACGCTTTTCTTGCCTTTGCTAGTCTACATTTTATGTCCTCCCTACTTCGACAATCATCAGTTATTTTGCTCCCCAAATAGCAGAACTCATCTACTATTTTAAGTCTCTCATTTCGTAATTTAATTCCCGCAGAATCACCTAGTTTATTTACATTCCACTAACCTAGTTTTGCTTTCGTTGATGTTAATCTTATATCCTCATTTCAAGACACTGTCCGTTCCGTTCAGCTGATCTTCCAGGTCCTTTGCTGTCTCTGACAGAATTACAATGTCATCGGCGAACCTCAAAGTTTTTATTTCTTCTCCATGGATTTTAATACCTACTCCGAATTTTCCTTTTGTTTCCTTTATTGCTTGCTTAACATACAGATTGAATATCATCGGGGATAGGCTACAATCCTGTCTCACTCCCTTCCCAACCACTGCTTCCCTTTCATGCCCCTCGACTCATGCCATCTGGTTTCTGTACAAATTGTAAATAGTCTTTCGCTCTCTGTATACTGCATTCATTTTGTATTGCGCTCTGCAGAAATGTGTTTGTCACATCTTACGTGGTCCACCGGTAACGCGTCGCTCTGCAGCATAATTTGTGGAGTGTGTCATTACTTTTTCCGTGTATTAGTACGAAAAAACAGCTGAAAACAGCGATTTTGGGGGACGCGCTTGTTTTCGGAGGAGATGTGGGTGGTTGCGCTGTGTAGGATTGCATCTCCCGTGACGGCGCTGCGGGTTGCCGATTGGGTTTGCGCTTCGTAAACAGGCCGCCGTGTCGGCCGCTGATTGATCCGCTAATGCCTGCCTAATGACGGCCGGTGAAGCCGAGGATGGCCACCAGCCACCAGCCACCAGCCACCAGCCGTCAATTAGCGGCCGTCTGCTTGCGTCACTGCAGGCACCAACACCCAGCACGCCTCAACTGCCTGCCGGCGGCTACTCGCGGCCAGCAACGCATCGCAGCTGTCGTCTTTTACGACCAAACCCCCATACATTTTCTTCATGCTGAACCGAGCAGTGGTGTGTAGGGATGTGGTACACCGCTTTTAACGAATTTCTGTAGTTAATTGCTAATCTGCTTTGTGGTTACAGATAGAGTGCTACAAGTGAGTTCTTGTAATTTTAATTGAGAATAGGACTTCGTGAAATGCCGCTGAAACAAGTTTGAGCAAGCCATGGTTTGTGAAACCCCAACACACCAATATCGTCCCATAAAAAGAAAAAAATGAAAGTAGCTACTTAATTTCGACGAGGTAATGTAAGAACAACGGCTTTGCCGCAATGGATACACCGGTTCCCGTGAGATCACCCAAGTTAAGCGCTGTCGGGCGTGGTCGGCGCTTGGATGGGTGACCATCCAGGCCGCCTTGCGCTGTTGCCATTTTTCGGGGTGCTCCCCACCTCGTGATGCCAATGGAGGAGCTACTCGGCCGAATAGTAGCGGCTTCGCTCAAGAATACCATCTTACGACCGGGAGAGCGGTGTGGTAACCCCGCGCCCCTCCTATCCGCATCCTCCACCGAGGATGACACGGCGGTCGGATGGTCCCGGTAGGTCACTCGTGGTCTGAAGACGGTGAGCTAACGTAATAACACTGTTGCACAATGTTATTACCTTCTTTCAGGCGTCGTTGGTGATGCAAAACAGTGGTCTCCACCATGAGTGTTTCAGTCTCTTTTTTTTTATATTATTGAAAAAAAATTGTTTGCAAATAACGGTTTAGAGGGAAGAGAGGCATTCACAAGAAAACGTACTAAAACCTATAACGAAGCACGAAATTATAACAGTTGGCTCTTGTATTTATCAGGAACCTACAGGTCAAGTAGACTGAATCTTAAAGAATTTGGGCATCTGATGGAACTGCGATAAAGATTGTTTTGGGCTACTATGTCCCTCCAAAGATTCAGATTACTCTGCGCTGCCATCGTTTTGGTGGCCAAGATAATCGAGCAGCCAGGAAGGAAGTAAATACATTGGCCCCAATTAGAGACGTAAGTGGAAGAAACTACTCTGTGTCAATAAATGTGTTACATTCGATGAGAAATTAGTGGCTTATGACTCAATATTTGTAGTTGTTATGTGACTAATAACTGATAATTAATATTCCGTTTTATTATTGTCACCTTTTATTAAAAATATACAATAATAGTAATCCATAGTAATAACTTAGTTTTAAAAATTGGTAGTAAGTTCTTATGGGACCAAACTGCTGAGGTCATCTGTCCCTGAGCTTACACACTACTTAATCTAACTGTCGCCTCCGGTATCTGAGTGGTCAGCGCGACAGATTGTCAATCCTAAGGGGCCCAGGTTCGATTCCCGGCTGGGTCGGAGATTTTCTCCGCTCAGGGACTGAGTGTTGTGTTCTCCTAATCATCATCATTTCATCCCGAAGTGGCGTCAAATCGAAAGACTTGCACCCGGCGAACGCTCTACCCGACGGGAGGCCCTAGTCACACGACATTTATTTACTTAATCTAATATAAACTAACTTACGCTAAGAACGACACGCACACCCCTGCCCGAGGGAGGACTCGAATCTGCGACGGGGGGAGCCGCGCGGACCGTGAAAAGACCCCCTAGACCACGCGGCTACCTTAAGTTGATTAAACCGCTAATTTAAATGTTAAAATATTCGTAATGTATAAAAAAAATAGATGCGGTGTTCTACACCCCACACACCACTAGCGTTAGAATTCCAGGCTACGCCACTGTCCGGTTAAAGGATTTAAGGTCGATGGCCGGACATTAGTTTCTAAGACACCGTGGACCTTGCCGCGGGAGGTGGTTTTTGAGTGTAAAGAACGCAGACAGCTGCGTACCTTAGGTGCAACCACATCGTCGGAGGGTTACCTGCGGAGAGACGGGTCTGACGTATGTTTGCTGAAAAGGGACCAGAGCCGTTACAGAAGTTGCAAAGGCAACTGTCTGGATGAGTAACTGGTTTTGGCACATGTTAAATCCTCTCGTGTTAAAAATTAATTGAAACTAAACCCTTCTTTTGATGCTTATCAGAACAATGTACATTGGTTTGCATCGAGAGAGAATAACTGCCAAACCCTAACCGACAACGTATCTTGGAAACAGCTGCCTGTAGCGGGAAGCGTAAGCTTAACAGCAGTGCATGGCTAAGTTGCAACACGGTCTAGGACGTCCATCCGCAAATACCCGACCTTTTAATGTTACCTGCCCGTGCCTGTAGTCCACTTTCCATACGCTGCGCCCCAACATGTGAACTCCGGTGTCTACTTGCTCTCACACAGCAACACCAGGGTGAGTTTGCAACATCAGTAAATAAAGAGTAAACAATTCCCAAGGACACTTGGACTGCTGAGCTAGTGGTCTAAGCGATTTCTTTGGACTTTGCAGCATCGTGTCTTGCACCTCCGCCACCTTCTCTTCGGCCGTGGATTGCCTGCCTGATTTTGGAGCATTATGAACGCTTCCGGTCTTTCGAAACTTGGTGATGAGGTTCCGTACAGCATTGCGGTTAGGCTTCATCACTCAATTGTTCTAAGTTCTGGGGGACTGATGACCTCAGATGTCCCATGGTGCTCAGAGCCATGCGCGAGTCAGCGCCTGCATTGCCGCCCATGGAGGCTACACCATGTGCTAATATGGATGTTCCAGCATGGGTCTATAACTGGTACCTCACAACCGCTTACGCTATTGACCTCTAAATGTAATCATTTCATGTACTCCATATACACTGTTGCAACAATAAAACTTGAGTGAACTGGAAACCTCTCAAAATGTGTACTAATTTTTTTCCGTGAGTACCAATGAAAAAATTGAAAAGATCAATAAGTGGGTTCCAGAGGTATACCTATGTCAATGTTAATTACACAAAACATTACAACATCTATCAGCATTAGATAAAACATCATGCGACGCAGTAAATGTTACTAAATTTGCTGCAGCCGAGATACTGAGACACTCAAAGCAGTTTGCTTCTTGGGTCTTACAGTAAGTAACATAACAGAACGCTCAAACTTTGTCCTGGAAGAATACATTGAAAGTGAATTCGTTAGAGAAATGCACCCACTGGGCATACAGAAACAATCAGCAAGTGGCTGAAGCTAATGTACAAGGGAAAAAATGAAAGGAAAACAAAAGACCAAAAGGGAATTTTACCTTGTGTCTTCCATTTTACCTTTATTATTTTATACATTCCTACACATTTTAAAAATGTTACTATAGATACTTATGCCAACTTAAAGCATTTAAATTAGAAGGAAAAAAGGCCTCCCGTGTCCAAGGTTCTCGGTGAGCGCACCATTCTGTGGCCGCGTCAAAGGAAGCCGCAACATTACTTGAAATGTTGAGAGCATCCCGGGTACTGGCGGGCATTTTTCGTGCGCGCTCCGCTGCCTCAGTGGGTAATTCCCCCTACTGCTGTCTGCCACAGTCGTGCGACGTGCTTTGCGCACTCATTAAAACGTTTCTTCGTTCAAGTTGGTTTATAGGCCAACACTAAAGTCAATTAGGATCGAATACATGTATTACAGAAAAAGAAATAAATACAATTAGAGGTCGTTTTCTGTTAAATGTTTGAAAGCATGGTGCTACACATACAGTAACTTCACATTCTGCACATCAATGAGATGTCTTTTTTGTAAGACCTCTTCTTGTGCATACTGTACAGCTCTTCGTTGGACTTTTCTTTTTATGTTTGGAAAAAATTCTGCCACGGCAATATGACGCCAACATGGGATTTATACAGCCAACCGGTTGCAAATAACTGTTTGGTTCATTGACCTGAGTTTCGACTGTGGTGTCACCGCCAGACACCACACTTGCTAGGTGGTAGCTTTTAAATCGGCCGCGGTCCATTAGTATACGTCGGACTCGCGTGTCGCCACTGGCAGTAATTGCAGACCGAGCGCCGCCACACGGCAGGTCTAGAGAGACGTACTAGCACTCGCCCAGTTGTACAGCCGACGTTGCTAGCCATGGTTCACTGAGAATTACGCTCTCATTTGCCGAGACGATAGTTAGCATAGCCTTCAGCTACATTTGCTACGACTTAGCAAGGCGCCATTACCAGTATAGATATTGAGATTCTATTAATGTATCATCAAGAGCGATGTTCTACAAATGTGGATTAAAGTTAAGTATTCCAGAAGCTACGTACTTTTCTTTATAGCATTCATTACGTATCCTGTTTCAGACCTCACGCCAGCCTGCGTGAGTTTAAGCGCGTGCCTTTCGGCTTCCACTCATTGTGTCTAGGCTGTCTTGTCTAGACACAACATCGACACCCACTAAAGGTGAAATTTTGAGAAACCGTAAAATTACATTGCAAGAAAGCAATGGTCAGAATTTAGAGCAGCTATGCTCAAGTGAAAAATAAAATAAAACAAGTTCCAGCCTCTGACACGCATGTTTAGCTAGGAACAACATCAGACTCAAGTGTTTTACATTCTGTCTCCTTTATGGGCGAGTTACACTTCCCCAAAACTCTCCCCTTTAAAACCAAGACCAGCATTCGTCTTCCCATCTACCAAACCAACAGGTTCATTCCGTTTCATATCGCCTTGCAACGTTGCGCTTAAATATTTAATTGAAGTGACAGTGTCAAGATGCAGCCTAGTAATACAGTATTCGAACATTAGAGGACTGTTTTTCCTACTCATCTGCATTAACTTACTTTTTTCTACATTTAAAGCAAACTACCATCCGCACCACCAAGTAGAAATTTTGTCTATGTCACCTTGTATCACTCAACGACGCCACCTTCCCGTACTGCTCACCCTGTCTATCAGGTCATTTACTTGTTTACTGTCTACATGTCGCGTATATTATTTAAGGAAACTAAACATTGTGGAGACACGGTTTTCTTCTGCCTTTCTGCTAACGTGGAAAGTGCTCACCTTAGTGAGTTCTTCAAAAGTAGAGGCTGTCATGAAGTGTCGTATTAAATTCCTCGCCCGAGAAAAACTGTGAAAAATTTAACTGCAGTACACGTGTCAACCTGATACTTCCGTGCTGGTCGTATTATTTCTGCTCCACACTGCTGCTGGCTAGCCTGATGTTATGTCTATAAATATGCAAGCGCGGTTAGGGGAGCCACTCAACACTAAACACAACACTGTCCCACGTCTGGTATGAATAATTATATTCTGAGACGATAAGAAAATTGTAGGTTGCACTGGTTACACTTGTAAGTGTTGATGCCCATGAACATTCTTGCCGATTTGATGAGAGGTCTCAATTACGGCTCCGTTATTACTGTAAAGTATTCTTGACGGTGATAATGTCTGTCACTGTTGTGTTTCATATCGTCATACATATATCACGGTTTTACTCTGGCCGAACCTTCGGCGTTCGATACACAGGCAATGATGGTTATCTGTCCACAATTATCACTAGGACGAGCGTACGCGTAACCGACACGACGCGGGTGATTGTTGATGATGCGGAAACACGATGACCGAATGCATGTTCTCACGCTCGCTACAATACATTGGCGCTTGAATACTCTTCTTTGTGGTAACTGTTTTACTGATACACATTAATTTCATTCTGGGAGCCCAAACATGACGCGGATGATTGATGTTGTACGGTACGACAGGCAAAGTGCAGGTACTCAAAATACGTTATCGGTGGTAATGCTCGTATTTAATTGCTTCTTTCTGCACTTTTCTCTCACATCCATATCTCATTACTTTACTGTAACAGCACTTGTAGCAACACTTGAACTTCCATAATAATGCCCCTCCCGTGTAGAGCTACCCACAACACATCATCACAGCTCCGTGTCTAGTGCTCGACTCTGCAAATGCAGCCGTTCGCAAAGATATTCCGCAGCCAAGCCAGCGATATGGCAATACGCTTACAAACTAACACTAATTGTATCCGGCAGGCTGCTTGAATGTGCGCGCGCATTGATGTATCTGGCTAATTTCAGCGTTAAATAACTCGGAAACGGCGCAACCTATTGAATTTTTTTCGTAACAATATTCTCAGCACATCCTACTCTGAAAAACACATACAACCTTTTCAGATTATTTCTGACTATCTTGTATATAAATGTCGTAATTTATCGACTGACTTTGGGAGAATAAAGCTCAGTGGAAATTTGTAGTCTCGAAACCGGCTAGAATTTGAAATTTACGTTAAACAAAGTGTACTTTTGCTTTGGTTTTCTAAGACCTTGTCCACTTGGATCGCTTGTGGCGTAACCGCCTAGAGGTAACATTCCTCCTAGGTAAAGACGCACATTCACAGCATGACCGTACCTGTTGTCGACAACAACCCGAACGTAGGCTGAAACATCTGAAAAGGGATACCGTTATCCTTATTTACATGCTAGAATAAACTTTGACAAAAGCCCGTACCGAGCTACTGAGCGTCTCTCCTGCAGAGTCTTCCACTGGAGTTTATCTATCATCTCCGTAACGCTTTCGCGATTACTAAATGATCCTGTAACGAACCGCGCTGCTCTCCGTTGGATCTTCTCTATCTCTTCTATCAACCCTATCTGGTACGGATCCCACACTGCTGAGCAGTATTCAAGCAGTGGGCGAACAAGCGTACTGTAACCTACTTCCTTTGTTTTCGGATTGCATTTCCTTAGGATTCTTCCAATGAATCTCAGTCTGGCATCTGCTTTACCGACGATCAACATTATATGATCATTCCAGTACATGGGCGATTGGGAGATTACTGATGCCGTACTCACAATAGTAGTGTTTAGTATAATACTGATAATGCCGAGTGTTAAATTATGACGTAGTCGAAGTTGTGAGAGTTAGCAGCTACTATTGTTTTTAAATCATTTGCATGACTTCTAAAACTTCCAGACTAATTCTTCATTCCAAATGGTGGGTTTCCGCGAATTGCTATTTCTGGAAAGGTGCTAAGATGTACGATGGGCATTCAATAAGTAGTGCAACACTTTTTCTGAAAGCAGGTTGATTTTATTCAGGATTCCAGTACATCATATTTTTCCTCACTCTTATGGATACAAAACCCTGTTTTTTTATTTTTTTCTACATGATCTCTGTTCAATGCGACGGCATCAGTAATCTCCCAATCGCCCATGTACTGGAATGATCATATAATGTTGATCGTCGGTAAAGCAGATGCCAGACTGAGATTCATTGGAAGAATCCTAAGGAAATGCAATCCGAAAACAAAGGAAGTAGGTTACAGTACGCTTGTTCGCCCACTGCTTGAATACTGCTCAGCAGTGTGGGATCCGTACCAGATAGGGTTGATAGAAGAGATAGAGAAGATCCAACGGAGAGCAGCGCGGTTCGTTACAGGATCATTTAGTAATCGCGAAAGCGTTACGGAGATGATAGATAAACTCCAGTGGAAGACTCTGCAGGAGAGACGCTCAGTAGCTCGGTACGGGCTTTTGTCAAAGTTTCGGGAACATACCTTCACCGAAGAGTCAAGCAGTATATTGCTCCCTCCTACGTATATCTCGCGAAGAGACCATGAGGATAAAATCAGAGAAATTAGAGCCCACACAGAGGCATACCGACAATCCTTCTTTCCACGAACAATACTAGACTGGAATAGAAGGGAGAACCGATAGAGGTACTCAAGGTACCCTCCGCCACACACCGTCAGGTGGCTTGCGGAGAATGGATGTAGATGTAGATGTATTGTATAATGAGCCTAGTGTTTTTAAAACCTTCCGAACTTAGGGTGGAAAGAATGCGTGGGTGACTGCTATACAAATTCTCGTTACTGTTATAAATTTTTAAATTTATGCAAATGTCACTCACACTATCAGCTCATTTTGTATCATTTTTTTTATTATTTTAAGTAAACAGATGAGGGGGAAAATTAGATTCTAGGAAAGTAAACTAAGTTTAAACTTTTATGTTTATTTTAAAATTCATCAACGTTCAATAAAACGGATAACACATGCTAAGTCTGTCTCAAAGCTGGTGCCTTATTTAGTATTTATAAGTTAATTAAGAAAAGTGTTACTGAGAGGTGGTTCAATTAACATAAGACGTGATTTCCTAAGAGTCGGAAAAAAAAATAGGGAACAGGATGGGATACCGCATCCAAGCAAGCACACGAAGATAGTTCAGGTGTACACAAAAAATGAACTTAACCATAGCCAATTCATTCTATTTAGGGAAATAAATTCCACTCCCCCCGCAGTCGTGTTCCCAATGGATAACCACAGACTGGTATTGGAAGTATTGGTTCGATATAACCACAATCTTACCAAAATGCTCTATACAAATGTTTCTAGAAATCATGAAGTAGGAAAAACTGCTCTGTATTTCAATTTAAAAAACCTTCTTATTACCAACTGTTCGCCTAAAATTGTGAGCCATATCTTTGTGACTATTACAGCGCCATCTATCACAATGCTAAAAAAGTGGTCCCGCTAAAATATTCATATTTCTTTACGTGCTACACGAATATGTAATAAAAAATTGGGGTTGCTATTTAAAAAAACGCAGTTGATATCCGTTTGACCTATGTCAGCGCCATCTAGCGGTCCAATCATAGCGCCATCTGGTTTCTCCCTTCAAGCTAGACGAGTTTCGTTCTTTGTAGATTTTTCCGTTTGACGCTTATTTCGCGAGATATTTGGCCCGGTCACGATCAACGGACCACCCTGTATTTGCGTAATAAATAGTACTTAAAAATGTTGGTTTTCACTTCACTCTCTCTTGCATATCATACCGCTTTTATTCTATTTATCGCCTGTAAACCAGAAGATTCCATTGTCTCAGTACTACCAGACTGTTTTCCGCGGTCACCTTTCTCAGGAAAAGTGCAGTATCTCGTACAATCCATCTCACGTTCGTGTGGACGTTCAGGAACGCAGTTTCATTACGGCGCCCACCACCTTGCCGCCGGGGACGTGGTAAGTGGGCCGACGAGTGCCGCAGTGCCCTGGCGTGGCCTGACCCGACTAGCTGACAGTCCTCCCTCCGCCGCCGAGCGTGGGAGGCGTCGCGTGGGCAGCCGCTGCCGCTGTCGCTGCCGCTGCGTGGCGCGCGGGGGTGTGTGTTCCGGCTCGCTGGTGCGTTCCTCCGCCCTGCGATAACACGCCGACGCGGCCGCAACGTTGTTCTTTTTTCCAGCCATAGATGCACTGGCCATTGTATCAACATCGAACCCTCTGAAGCGTTGCCTCTAGAACGTATGAAGTTTCATTTTTGTTTTTCGCAGCCGCACTGATTGTTTTAACGTAGAGCATTGCGTACTTACCAGGTACTATTTCTTCTCTTTTTCCCAGTCAATTAAGAGTTATTGCAAATGTCATTTGTCAGTGGCTAACTACACTACTGGCCATTAAAATTGCTACACCACAAAGATAACGTGCTACAGACGCGAAAGTCAACCGACAGGAAGAAGATGCTGTGATATGCAAAAGATTAGCTTTTCAGAGCATTCACACAAGATTGGCGCCGGTGGCGACACCTGCAAAGTGCTGACATGAGGAAAGATTCCATCCGATTTCTCATACACAGACAGCAGTTGATCGGCGTTGCCTCGTGAAACGTTGTTGTGATGCTTCCTGTAAGGAGGAGAAATGCGTACCATCACGTTTCCGACTTTGATAAAGGTCGGATTGTAGCCTATCGCGATTGTGGTTTATCGTATCGCGACATTGCTGCTCGCGTTGGTCGAGATCCAATGACCGTTGGCAGAATATGGAATCGGTGGGTTCAGGAGGGTAATACGGAACGAAGTGCTGGATCCCTACGGCCTCGTATCACTAGCAGTCGTGATTACAGGCATCTTATCCGCATGGCCGTAACGGATCGTGCAGCCACGTCTCGATCCCTGACTCAACAGATGGGGACGTTTGCAAGACAACAACCATCTGCACTAACAGTTCGAAGACGTATGCAGCAGCCTGGACTGTCAGCTCGGAGACCATGGCTGCGGTTACCCTTGACGCTGCATCACAGACAGGAGCGCCTGCGATGATGTACTCAACGATTAACCTTGGTGCACGAATGGCAAAACGTCATTTTTTCGGATGAATCCAGGTTCTGTTTACAGCATCATGATTGTCGCATCCGTGTTTGGCGACGTCGCGGTGGACGCACATTGGAAGCGTGTATTGGTCATCGCCATACTGGCACATCACCCGGCGTGATGGAATGGAGTGCCATTGGTTACACGTCTCGGTCACCTCTTGTTCGCATTGACGGCTCTTTGAACAGTGGACGTTACATTTCAGATGTGTTACGACCCGTGGCTCTACCCTAAATTCGATCCCTGCGAGACCCTACATTTCAGCAGGTTAATGCATGACCACATGTTGCAGGTCTTGTACGGGCCTTTCTGGATACAGAAAATGTTCGGCTACTGCCCTGGCCAGCACATTCCCCAGATCTCTCACCAATTGAAAACGTCTGGTTAATGGTGGCCGAGGAACTGGCTCGTCACAATACGCCAGTCACTACTCTTGATGAACTGTGGTATCGTGTTGAAGCTGCGTGGTCAGCTGTACCTGTACACGTCATCCAAGCTCTGTTTGACTCAATGCCCAGGCGTATCGAGGTCGTTATTACGGCCAGAGGTGGTTGTTCTGGGTGCTGATTTCTCAGGATCTATGCACCCAAATTGCGTGAAAATCTAATCGCATGTCAGTTCTAGTATAATATGTTTGTCCAATGAATACCCGTTTATCATCTGCATTTCTTCTTGCTATAGTAATTTTAATGGTCAGTATTGTACTTCTGGTCACTTGTCCCATTTTCCTGTCACCACCTTCAGACTTCTTGCGTTGCATTTTATATAAGTATTGGGAGAATTTATTTAAATTGCATTCACTTCGCTTAGTAAGCTCAGCTTACGTACATTGAGGCGATAAAAGTCATAGGATACCAATGTTCACACATAAAGATGGCGGTAGTAACGCATACAGAAGGTATGAGAGGGTAGTGCGTGGGCAGAGCTGTCATTTGGTCTCAGATGATTCGTTTGCAAAGGTTACCGACGTGACTGTGACTACACGACGGTAGATATCAGACGTTGAACGCGGAATAGTAATTGGAGCTAGACACTTGGGACATCCCATTTCGGAACTCGTTAGGGAATTCGGTATTGCGTGATTCACTGCGTCAAGCCTGTGGCGAGAGTACCACATCTCAGGCACTACCTCTCACCACGGAGCAGTGGAGTGTGGAGAGGGTATCAGTGCTAACAGACAAGCAACGTTACTTGAAATAACCGCAGAAATCAATGTGGGACGTACGACTAACGCATGCGTTAGAACAGTGCGGCAAAATATGGCATTAATTGACTATGGCAGAGACGACAGGTGCGAGTACCTTTTCTAATAGCTCGACATCACCTGGGTTCGTGACGATATCGGTTGGAACCTAGATGACTGGGAAAACGTGGCCTGATCAGATGAATCCGATTTCAATCGGTTAGAGCTGGTAGTAGCGTTATAGTTTGGCGCAGACTCCAAGAAGCCATGAACTAAAGCCGTCAGGAAGACGTTGTGGAAGTTGATGGTGGCTCAATAATGGTGTGGGCTGTGTTTACATGGAAAAGACTGGGTTCTCTGGTCAAAATGTACCGATCATTGACTGGCTGTTCGGCTACTTGGGGACTGTTAGCAACCATTCATGGTCTTCAAGTTCCCAAACAACATTGCACCATGTCAGCGGGTCACAACTGTTCGCGATTGGTTTCCAAGAACATTCTGGACATTTCGAGTGAATTATTTGGCCACCCAGGTCGTCTGACATGAATCTCCTCGAACATATATGGGACATAATCGAGAGTTTATTTGATGCACAAAACTCCGCGTTGTCAACACTTTTTCTATTACGGCTCAGTGTTTCTGCTGGTAACTTCAACGACGTTTTGAGCCTATGCCACGTCGAGTTGCTGTACTACGCCGGACTAAAGAGGTCCGACACGATATCAGACTGTATCCCATGACTTTTCTCACCTCGGTGTATTGCTAGTCACCCCCTGAAAGGCTACAGTGACCGCTTTGGAGCACTGTAGATGGTTAAAACATGTAAGAGGCGCTCATGTGACTCTACGTCGCTGACGTAGATCATGATAGTGAAATGGTGTGTGTGTATCAGTGGGTAATATGGAATCGGCTCAGTAAGATGGGTCGGCGTGGAGACGTGAAGGAATGGCAGAGAGTATCCATCGTGTTTAGACGTGCAGAAGACCACACCGTGAATGAAGCTAGCCTATTTTCTGGCATATAAAAGTCGGCTATCCAACGTGTCTACAAGGAATGGCGTACCACCTGCAGCCATGTAAAGCGGGGTAAGAATAGTGGTCCTAGAAAGATCCGACAGGGACTGCAGACAAGTGTCACGCCCTGTCAGTTGACAATCGATTACAAACGCAACAGGAACTGCTGATGTCACTGAATCCAGGACCATCTCTACCAGGTTCCGAGAGAACGTGGAAAGAGAACTGTGTCCAGTGGTAATTTGGACTCGGGTACCTCGCGAAAGACCATTGCTCACGGACATAAAGGAGTTCGCCTTCAGTGGGCCAGACAACACACATTTCCACAGTAGCTTGCTAGACCCGTGTAAAGTGGACCGATTAGTAGCGATTTTTGCCTTGTTTCGGATGATGCAAGGCGCAGAGTCCACCGTGTTCATACAGTGCTTCTCTTTTTATTTTAATCAAAGAAAGAAGCAAGCAAGTTTAGAAGAAGATTGATGCAATCTCTGTTTTATGCTGGAGAGTGCAAAGAAACAGTTATAGGCATGCGTATTCAAATACAGAGATATATAAACTAGATATGGGTCGTTCACGAACTAACGGGTCTAAATGAACAGTTCACCAAGATGAACGGAAGGACAGAGGAACGTATTCTAAGGAATGGTCTTTCATAGTTCATTTCGGTCGCGGCTTTCTGCTTATAGTTCCCGGAAACGGGAAACGGTCGGCGTCGTTCCCGCAACGGCACGTCGGCCGGTCTCGTTCCAGCCTCGGTCCCGATGTCTGTCGGTCTCGGTCTCGCTCCGCCGGACTCGTCCTACTTCGCGTGGCCATTCGTCGCAGTTCCACTGCCGACTGCTCATAGTTAGTTCAGTTTAGAGTTGTTGGTTTCGTTCGCTGCGCACGCCCGTTTCAGAACTGTTTCAAACCTTTTTTGAACTCTGGACTTCTGGTTCTTTTTGTATTCTGTTCAGCGTCCACGACTGGTAGTTAAAATGTATTTGATAATTACATGAATTACATAAAAATTACGTGGTATGCAATACAGTCATCTTTTCAGATAATAAAATGGCATATCAGCTTACTCCACTGTTTCGATAAACAGCAGAAGACGTACTTATAAAAAGGTAAGCTTTTTTTGTTATTACACATGCAAAGGAAGTCGGCACGGCACACACGAGTGGCCACTTTCCGTCTTTTTTTGATCCCAGGTAAAACAGCATGTTCATTGTTATGGAAAGCAGACCGACTGGCAACCGAATGAAGCCCGTCCTCCGTAATCGAGTGTCTGGTGTCACATTTTGTAAAGAGAATATGATAACTCCTACAATATTATTTCAGTGGCACAGGGTGGCGCACGAAAAACCGACCCCGAGTAATAAACTGCTCGTTGTCGCCCACCAATCATCATCCGTTGTTTCGAAGTTGTTGTTTGCATTAGCTTATTTGTTATTTCTTTACTGCCTAATTATTACATATTTATCAATTCTGCTCGTAGCGGTCAACAAATCGTGCGTAATTGGCGAGCAGTCTGTACCCGGGGCCGGCTTTTCGTACGCCAGCTTATATTATTTCACTGCGATCAGCTACATAACGCTACAGCTGCCTAAACGAGAGGTTTTGAAGAATCACGAGAATAACTTCTATAAGTGTGTAAGAATTCTGTTATGAATAAAAACTCTGTACCACAGGGGAGCCTTCCATCTGTAGTCACCTATGCTACTAATTTTCAGTTTTTCATAAGAACCATATACTATGCACAAATGAACGGTGAACGAGTAAAAATGAACGTTTTCCACGAAAGAGCGATCACCAGTGAACTAGTTCCCAAGGATGAACGAGTTTTCCCATCTCTAATATAAACAGACAGGCGCTGCAGTCTGTGTAAGACAACAAGTGTGTGGCGCAGTTGTTAGGTCGCTTACTGCTGCTACAATGGTAGGTTATCAAGATGTAAGTGAATTTGAACGTGGTGTTATAGTCGGTGCACGAGCGATGGGACAGAGCATCTCCGAGGTAGCGATGAAGTGGGGATTTTCCCAATACGACCATTTCACGAGTGTACCGTGACTATCAGGAACCCGGTAAAACATCAGATCTCCGACATCGCTGCGGCCGAAAAAGATCTGCAAGACGTGACCAACAACGACTGAAGAGAATCATTCAGCGTGACAGAAGTGCATCCTTCCCACAAATTTCTGCAGATTTCAATGCTGGGCTATCAACAAGTGTCAGTGTGCCAACCATTCAACGAAAAATCATCGCTATCGGCTTTCGGAGCCGAAGGTCCAATCGTGTACCCTTGATGACTCCACTACACAAAGCTTTACGCCTCGCCTGGGCCCGTCAACACCGACAATGGTTGTTGATGACTGGAAACAAGTTGCCTGATCGGACGAGTCTCCTTTCAAATTGAATCGTGCGGATGGATGTGTACGGGTATGGAGACAACCTCATGAATCTATGGACCTGCATGTCAGCAGCTGGTAGGTGCTCTGTAATGATGTAGAGCGTGTGCAGTTGGAGTGATATGGGACGTGATACTTCTAGATAGGACTCTGACAGGTGACACGTACATAAGCATCCTGTCTGATCACCTGCATCCATTCATGTCCGCTGTGCATTCCGACGGACTTGGGCAATTCCAGCAGGGCAATGCGACACCCCACACGTCCAGAATTGCTACAGAGTGGCTTCAAAACCCTCTTCTGATTTTAAACACTTCCTCTGGCCACTAAACTCCATAGACATGAACATGTTGTTGTTGTTGTGGTCTTCAGTCCTGAGACTGGTTTGATGCAGCTCTCCATGCTACTCTATCCTGTGCAAGCTTCTTCATCTCCCAGTATCTACTGCAACCTACATCCTTCTGAATCTGCTTAGTGTATTCATCTCTTGGTCTCCCTCTACGATTTTTACCCTCCACACTGCCCTCCAATGCTAAATTTGTGATCCCTTGATGCCTCAAAACATGTCCTACCAACCAATCCCTTCTTCTAGTCAAGTTGTGCCACAAACTCCTCTTCTCCCCAATCCTATTCAATACCTCATCATTAGTTACGTGATCTACCCACCTTATCTTCAGCATTCTTCTGTAGCACCACATCTCGAAAGCTTCTATTCTCTTCTTGTCCAAACTAGTTATCGTCCATGTCTCACTTCCATACATGGCTACACTCCATACAAATATTTTCAGAAACGACATGAGCATTATTGAGCATATTTGGGATGCCTCGCAACGTCCTGTTCAGAAGAGATGTGCGCCCCCTGGTACTCTTATGGATTTATGGACAGCCCTGCAGGATTCATGGTGTCAGTTTCCTCCAGCACTACTTCAGACATTAGTCGACTGTATGCCACGTCGTGTTTTTTGTATCCCGCCTGGAAGGCGGCGCTTGGGTCTGCTCCTGTAAACTGAAGGGTAGGCCGAATGTAGGACGCGAGTAGGAGGAGGAAGAGGTGAAATGCTTCGGTACTGCGTTTAACTTAACAGAACGTTTAATACAGAATATAGTCAATGGCATACGTAACTTTGCACTGAAGATGAGCACGTAGGTGCGAAGCTGTACATCGATCAAACATCGGCTAGAAGGTACAAAGGCAAAATCCGAAGTGGCTCGCCCACTATGAAATAGAAATAATGTTGCTTGGTCGTCTACTCGGAATCAACTGGGTAGAATCCGGAGCGGCGGCTAGAGGGCGCTGTCCCGGGATCTTAGTGCCAACCTAGCAGAGCGCACCTACGTTGTGGCATCATAGCTATCGATACCACAGTGTTGCGGCACGTTTGCGTGCTCACGGAGGCCCTATAACGATATTAGGCAGGTTTACTGGTTTCTTTGGCTCTCCAGTGTAAAATTGGCCTGGGAAACATATCATGCACGTTAAGATAGGCAAACCGACGTACATGATCCGATTCCGCTCCAGGGCTGTTGAGGTGTGTTGTGTTGCCTACATTTAGGTGCATGAAACCCTTTTCAGCGCCAGCTTTACTCTGCCCACGCAGTACATTAAAGCTCCCGGCTGCTTGTGGCTGGTTCGCTGCTACAGTGTAGTAT
Organism: Schistocerca cancellata; assembly: GCF_023864275.1. NCBI lineage: Eukaryota > Metazoa > Arthropoda > Insecta > Orthoptera > Acrididae > Schistocerca > Schistocerca cancellata. The sequence continues at coordinate 142,841,530 of NC_064633.1, forward strand.
GTTGTTGTGTGTTGCAGGTGAGCCGTAGCGGGATGTTGTGCGGCGAGTTCTCGAGTCGAGCATCGCCCCTCAGCCTGAGCCTGCACCTGAGCCTGGCCGACACGCGCAGCCCCTACTTCACTCTGCTCGCCTTCTGCCAGGGCATGGCCGCCTTCACCGCCGTCCCCGACGACGACGACATCTTTCTCGGTGAGTACCCTCTTCAGTTCCCTCCCACTCCTTTCTGCGTCATGTACACAATGTCAGGCTGCGAAATGGAGGACCGACGTTTCACCCACTGTTGCGAGTGTCTTCGTCTGGTTGTCTACACTACGGGCCATTGCTACACCACCAAGATGACGTGCTACAGACGCGAAATTTAATCGCCAGGAAGAAGATGCTGCGATATGCAAATGATTAGCTTTTCAGAGCATTCACACAAGGTTCGCGCCAGTGCCGACACCTACAACGTGCTGACGTGAGGAAAGTTTTCAACCGATTTCTCGTACACAAACAGCAGTTGAGCAGCGTTGCCTGGTGAAACGTTGTTGTGATGCCGAGTGTAAGGAGGAGAAATGCGTACCATCACGTTTCCGACTTTGATAAAGGTCGAATTGTAGCCAATCGCGATTGCGGTTTATCGTATCGCGACGTTGCTGATCCAATGACTGTTAGCAGAATATGGAATCGGTGCGTTTAGGAGGGTAATACGGAACGCCGTGCTGGATCCCAACGGACTCGTATCACTAGCAGTCGAGATGACAGGCATCTTATCCGCATGGCTGTAACGGATCGTGCAGCCACGTTCCGATCCCTGAGTCAACAGATGGGGAGACAGCAACCATCCGCACGAACAGTTCGACGACGCTTGCAGCAGCACGGACTATCAGCTCGGAGACCATGGCTGCGGTTACCCTTGAGACTGCATCACAGACAGGAGCATCAGCGATGGTGTACTCAACGACGAACCTGGGTGCACGAATGGCAAAATGTCAATTTTTTTGGATGAATCCAGGTTCTTTTTACAGCATCATGAAGGTCGCATCCATGTTTGGCGACATCGCGGGGTATGCACATCGGAAGCGTGTATTCGTCATCACCATACTGGCGTATCACCCGGCGTGATGGTATGGGGTGCCATTGGTTACACGTCTCGGTCACCTCTTGTTCTCATTGACGGCACTTTGAAAGTGGACGCTACATTGCAGACGCGTTACGACCCGTGTCTCTACCCTTCATCCGATCCTTCCGAAACCCTAAATTTTTGCAGGATAATGCACGACCGCATGTTGCAGGTCCTGTACGGGCCTTTCTGGATACAAAAAATGTTCGACTGCTGCCCTGGTCAGCACATTCTCCAGATCTATCACCAATTGAAAACGTCTCGTCAATGGTGGCCGAGCAACTGGCTCGTCACAATACGCCAGTCACTACTCTTGATGAACTGTGGCATCGTGTTGAAGCTGCATGGGCAGTTGTACCTGTACACGCCACCCAAGCTCTGTTTGACTCAATGCCCAAGTGTATCAAGGCCGTTATTAAGGCCAGAGGTGGTTGTTCTAGGTACTGGTTTCTCAGGATCTATGCACCCAAATTGCGTGAAAATGTAATCACATGCCGAGCGGTCTAAGGCGCTGCAGTCATGGACTGTGCGGCTGGTCCTGGCGGAGGTTCGAGTCCTTTGGTGTGTGTGCTGGTCCTTACGATAATTTAGGTTAAGTAGTGTGTAACGTTAAGGAGTGATGGCCTTAGCAGTTAAGTCCCATAAGATTTCACACGCATTTGAACATTTTTTGTAATGACATGTCAGTTCTAGTATAATATATTTGTCCAATGAATACACGTTTATCATCTGCATTTCTTATTGGTGTAGCAGTTTTAATGGCCATTAGTGTATATATCCACTGCCAAGCGCGTAGCTGCGCACTGCAGAGTAGTGATGTAGATGTAGATGCATCCAGCTGTGGAAGAAAGCCGCACCGGCTTGGTCTCTCCATGAGATCTTTCCTGCTTGTAGTGACCGCAGACATCCGCCTGTAATGTTGCACTTTACCGGCACAAGCAGCCATATTACATCGAAACGTTATCTGCGGTTTGTTTAATAGAAACTTATCTCCTGCTTTCCCCGTTTTGAACACCTTATTCGAGCTTTCGAACAATTTCAAAAACAGGGTCTGTTAACATATTGATTCCACGTCCGTCTTCCATGTATTCGAGGCACCCTTAATGAATACAGTTTTTAACAGAAAATAATTCATCCGCCCACCAAACACTGCGAGTACGAGGTGCCTGTAACCTCGGTTTTCGCACAAAGCAACAGGTAGCTGTGACGAGTACGGGCGTACAGAATGCAACAGGTCTCTCGGACGTCAAAAACGAATTTCTCACGTTGCCTTCTGGTTCTTTGCAACCATCAATCGAAACATTGCAAGAGCAGACCGTCTGGAGAGCAATTGGCATTCAGTTATAAACTAATAATTTAATTTACAATGTATCTTTTAAAGTCCAGAAAAGAACCTTCAGTGAGATATATATTGACTCAAAACCACGCCAGCACGTACATATTTACTCAACGACCTTCTATAAAGTGAAATATATGTCGTAGGGGACTTATTACTAATATTAGAGATTATCTCTATTCCGTTAGCTGTGTACTCGCATTCGGGAGGACGACGGTTCAAAGCCGCGTCCGGCCATTTTGATTTAGGTTTCTTGTGATTTCCCTAAATCGCTTATGGCAAATTCCGGGGTGGTTCATTCGAAAGGGCACGGCCGCAATCCTTCTCCGACCTTCCTACTCGCAGCTTGTACTCCGTCTCTAATGACCTAGTTGTCGACGGGACGTTAAACACTAATCTCCTTCTCCTCCTCCTCCTCCTGCTCGTCCTCTATTCCATTCACATATGTTTGTTGTTGTTGTTGTTGTTGCGGTCTTGTGCACCTCACCATGCTACTCTATCGTGTGCAGGCCTTTTCACCTCTGCATAACAACCGCGACCTACGCCAATATGAACCTTCTTATAATATCTCATGACTATTCTTCTAAGCGTAACTGTTTGTTATACAATACTCGCATCTTATACTCGAAATATACTCTTCAGATTAGGATGCCTTAAAACATCAAGCCGCGTGGAGTGGCCGCGTGGTTTGAGGCCCCATGTCACGGATTGTACGGCCCCTCCCGCCGGAGGTTCGAGTCGTCCTTCGGACATGGGTGTGTGTGTTGTTCTTAGCATAAGTTAGTTTAAGTAGTGTGTAAGTCTAGGGACCGATGACCTCAGCTGTTTGGTCCCTTAGGAATTCACACACATTTGAACAGAGCTTAACCGATAGTTGACATTCATGGATGGTAGAAAAGGGGCATCTTCGTATTTTAAAATCCTTTTCATTCGGTTATAGCCGTTAGGGCTGTGGAATTCCCTTGTGAGACACATGACATTCAGCCGCCTAGTTTCTCAACGGCTCTGAGTCACTGATTGTGTTACGGCAACTTCGCGGTAATGTGGTGTGGCCGGCCGCTGTGGTGGAGCGCTTCTAGGCGCTTCATTCTGGAACCGCGCGACCGCTACGGCCGCAAGTTCGAATCCTGCCTCGGGCGTGGATGTGTGTGATGTCCTTAGGTTAGTTAGGTTTAAGTAGTTCTATGTTTAGGGGACTGATGATGTCAGAAGTTAAGTCCCATAGTGCTCAGAGCCATTTGAACCATTTTGAATTGTGTTTGAAGTATTGTACAAGCAACATTTTTGGCGGAGAAAGTGAGAGCTAAAGAGTTAGGTACATTTACTCCAAATTTAAATCTAGTAAGAGGAGGTTGTGGGACGGAGGTGACCGATTTGGCTCAACCGATGTGAGTATAAGCAGGCAGATTCCTCTTAGAAGTTCTAGAATGTTTCTCCTGAGTGCGCCGTAGGAAAAGATAAAACGCTCTTTAAGCATTTATGAGAAGAGTATGACAGATTTTTGAGCATTAATTGATCAGTACCATGGCACAGTGCTCAAGTGCACCGACTGGCAATTCGTTAACTCGGTTTCGTTTCTCGCTGCTACCATCTTCTTCTCCATTTTATTTTATTCCTCGCGCTGTTAAGCTAATTATTATAAAATTTAAATATATTTAAGCAGTAAAGTTTTTATACATAAAATAAATATATTCAATTCTGTTACGACTGCTACAGTTGTAAGTCAAAAGACTACAGGTGGTGGTAAAAAAAAAAAAAGGTATACGAGGAAATGTAGTATGAAAAGAGTTCCATGTTTGTTATCCGGGAACAGTGATACGTGGGGTACAGGGGGAATGCAAGATCTAGGAGAGCTTAAAGTTTTCATAAAAAAACTTTGGCGGAAATCATAAACATATGAACATTCTTTATCATAACGACTTAGGTAAAGCTAATGTTGCAACAGTATTAAGTGGCGTCTATCATGACAACGTAGTGACAACACAGTTGTTTCTTTTTGTAATATTGTAGCACATTGGCAAAATTTTGCACAAGACGCCATTGTAACTGTCAAATTTGTTTATAAAGTAAACTCCGTCCGAACAAGTCTCGTACCGACTGACCGCCGTGTTATCATCATTTGATAGGCCTCACTGGATGCGGATTTGGAGGAGCACGTGGTCAGCACGCCGGTCTCCCGGCCGTTGTCAGCCTTCGAGACCAGAGCCGCTACTTCTCAACTAAGTAGGTCCTCAGTTGGTGTCACAAGCGCTGAGTGCACTGCAGTAGCCAACAGCGTTCGGCAGACCCGAATGGTCACCAGTCTAAGTGCTAGCCCAGACCGACAGCTCTTAACATCGGTGATCTGTTGCGAACTGGTGTTACCATGCAGCAAGGTCGTTGTTCAAATTTGTTTACTACTATAACTAACAAAAACCTTCAATCCTGCTACACGGTAGGCTATCGTGAGTAAATGGAGCCAAATGAAATGATAGGACTCGTTCCCAATTGGTAATGTTAACTTCATTGACTGGAATGAGGAAGTGGGCGCAAGGTGCAGTTGTAACAGAAGCGCATCGTTCATGTACACATTGCAGATATGCAGCCTACGTGCAAGTCAGCTCGAGAGTGTGACATCCGCGTGGCCAAGGATAGCGTTCATTTGGCTCTGAGATTGGGCGAGGGAGCATCAGTCATCATCGGCATCTTACGCCGAGCTATGCGAAGTTTGTTCGCTCCCTCCCTCCCTCCCTCCCTCCCTCTCTCTCTCCCTCTCTCCCTCCCTCCCTCTCTCACTCTCTCTCTCTCTCTCTCTCTCTCGCACGCCGCACTCACATAGAGACCGCTCGGATGGTCCACGCCATTGCAGAGCTCTAGGGACTCACGACGAGGACACGGCAAGTCAAGTGCCATTATTTCCAGGAACTTCGCTACGTGGAAGAAGGGTTAAAATAAGCGAACACGTATCTCAGCTTGTGCGTAGATACTCGACCGTTCCTGAGAAAACGACCGTCAGCGTTTTCGCCGTACCCTACATTTCTTCCAGCGCGCTAGTAGCGCAGCCAAACTGGTGAACTAGTGGCTAGCGTCATGGCCTCTCACTTTTGCGTCCTGCGTCGAAACCAGATAGATGTATTTATATTATTCTCTTTTATTTTTTGCATTTATCTGCCTGTCTCTGTAGAAGATTACTACACAAATGTTTCTTATCGAATTAGGAGATACAAGGGCGTTGTATTAATCGTAAAATTCCAACTGCGTTTCCCAATAACTGTCATACATTTATTATTTATTATATTTATGTTATGGCTTTTTCAGGGATTACAATCTTTTTAAAGTCTCATATTCTTCAAATCAAATGTCTCTGAGCACTATGGGACTTAACTTCTCAGGTCATCAGTCCCCTAGAACTTAGAACTACTTAAACCTAACTAACCTAAGGACATCACACACATCCATGCCCGAGGAAGGATTCTAACCTCATATTCTTGTACTTCAGTTCTTAATACGTACATTTTATTCTTATGGGTTTTCCTCAGGAAGATTTGGTGCAGTTCCATGGATGATACCGATTGTAGGAACATTCGAAACATATGCATTCCGAACACCAGGAGCATCGCACTAACACCGGTTTGCCACAGCGTCATTTCTTCGTACGAATCTCTCTCAGCAAAGAGACCTCGTTAACACTGCTGAAAACTTCACGGTTTGGCAACAATTTCACGACAAACCAAGCATAACGCATAACTTCTCCGAAAGCTGGCGCTTGCAACTGATTATGAAACAATTGAAACGACATGAGCCGAGCGGTCTCAGGCACTGCAGTCATGGACTGTGCGGCTGATCCCGGCGGAGGTTCGAGTCCTCCCTCGGGCAAGGGCGTGTGTGTTTGTCCTTAGCATAATTTAGGTTAAGTAGTGTGTAAGCTTAGGGACTGATGACATTAGTAGTTAAGTCCCATAAGATTTCACACACATTTGAACATTTGAACACGACAGGAATTTCACCAAAAATCATTTAAAATATTTTTCAGTTCATGTATTATCTTTCTTCTTTTTAATTCATTCACCAGATATGCAATTTTAGGCGAACAAGCACAACGCTATTTCTGTATACATTGGAAAAAATTCATGGTTAGACAAATGAAAACTAAAATAAAAAAAGAAGAAAAGAAACTAATCAGGCTTCAAACACAGGGGTGCGAAAGTGTGAAGTCGCGACGCTAGCCACTGTTCCACCGCTTCGGTTGATGTGGTATCGATAGCTACGACGCCACAACGTAGGTGCGCTCTGCTAGGTTGGCACTACGACGGACACCGACGATAGCGCACTCTAGCCGGAGCGGGAGAGATCTACGAGCTCCGCTCCAGATTCGGCCCATTTGATCGAGAGCAGACCGCCCGGACACTTCGCTTCAGCTTTGCTCTACATACGACGGTAACGCTTCGCACCTACGTACGAAGTTATGTATGCCTCTGTATATATTCATGCACCAGCAAACCACCGAGCGAGGTGGCGCAGTGGTTAGCACACTGGCCTCGCATTCTGGAGGACGACGGTTCAATCCCGTCTCCAGCCAGCCTGATTTAGGTTTTCCGTGATTTCCCTACATCGTTTCAGGCAAATGCCGGGATGCTTCCTTTCAAAGGGCACGGCCGATTTCCTTCCCCATCTTTCCCTAACCCGAGCTAGCGCTCCGTCTCTAATGACCTCGTTGTCGACGGGAAGTTAAACAACACTAACCTAACCTAACCTAACCAGCAAACCACTTTTACTGACTTGCAGTACCGACGTGTTTTACCTCACCTGCTCCTACTCGCTTCCTTCATTCAGTTTTCAGGAGCAGACCCACGCGCCGTCTTCCAGGCGGGATACAAAAGTTGATCTACGTATATACTCGCTAAAAGGCACATAAAGTCCATCGAAAACGAAGTGTGTCGTTTTCTGAGAAACGGCCGAGTATCTACGCATAAGCCGAGACAGCTGTCCGCTTGTTTTGGTTCCTCTTCCACTGAGCGAAGTTTCTGCGAAATCGGGTTGCGGCACTTGCCGTGTTCTCCTCGTCAGCGCCGCCACAAAGTATTCTCCGTCGGTCTCTGCGTGCAATGCTTCATGCAACCGCCTTCTTGCTTACCGCACCACTACAGTGACACAGAGGTGCGTTTGTGAGGCACTTAGTAATAGCGTGGTCTTTTACGAAGAGCAAAGTGAGTTTTGTCTCAAGTGATACAGCCTACCTGTACCTCGCGGAGGAGAGTCGCTCATAGCGTTTGGTGCGCCGTGTGCTGCCAGGTAATTTTGTGGTCGCGTATTCTCCTGGCAGAGACAATGGCGGCAGCTTCTGCATTAATTGCGCGAGCAGCCAATCACTCAGCGGGCGCACAATGCACTGGAGGAGCCCCAGCTGCTTGCCACAGTTTCCTCTTTCACAGAAGGAGCGTAGCATGCTCTCACCACCGCCGTCACAACACCTTTAACGCCTACAAATACCAATACGTTCAGTAACCTTCTCAGGTTTGTGCTTTCCTCTTCATGTTTTCATATCTCCAGTGGTTGCGCTACAGTTTTCTTGCTTTTCTTTCCCAAAATTATTCGTCCTAATATACGTGTTAAAAAAAGTGTTTCTGAATAAATATAGTGATGCTGGATTTGATTGAGGTTAAGGCCAGCGCTTTCGTAGTGATAGAATTTGCTCAAGTTAACGTTTAAATTAGATATATATTAAATAATTGTACTTGCGTAGAGTATTTGCAAATTAGTAATAAATGAAGGGCCTAGGTGCGCCAGATACGAGAACATAATTACGAGGGATAGTCGTAAAGTTTCAATCGTCACCACGGAAATACTAAAGAGGAGAACACGGCAAGTGCCATAACCCGATCTCCAGAAACTTGGCTCAATGGAAGAGGAGTCAAAATAACCTAACGTGTGTCTCGGCTTATCCACAGATACTAGACCGTTTCTGAGAAAAAGATGGTCAAAAATTTCGAAGTAAGTGAGCTGCCTTTTAAGTGGCAATAATATCAGACGATATGTTGGCACAATGGCTAGTGTTGCAGTCTCTTACTTTTGCGCCTCGTGTTCGAAACCCGATTATTGTTTTTTTTATTATTCGTATGAAAAAAATGTTGCTTATCAAGCTGTAAAATCACAACTAGGTTTCGCGGTAAGTGTCGTACATTTATTCTCGTACATGTTTCTATGGTATTTTTCGGGTCGCAATATTTTTAAATTCTCATGTTCTTATATTTCATTGTTATACAAGTTCTTCTATTAATTTCAATATTTTATTCTTCGGTTCATCCCCCAAGAAGATCTGGCGTATTCCCGTGGATGACACCGACCGTAGTGAAAGCATATTGTCATATCGCTGGCGTTGTTACGGAGTATCTTTGCGAGCGGCTGCATTTGCAGAGTCTAGCACAGGACACGGAATTGCTATGTTGTGTTGCGGGTAGCTCTGTATGGGAAAGGCATTATTATGGAAGTTCAGGTGTGGCTGCAAGTACTATTATTGTGAAGTATTGAAATATGGAAGTGGATTCAGTGAAAAGTGCGTAAAGAAGTAATTCAAAATGAGCAGTGTCGCCGATAACGTGTTTGAGTTTCCGCTCGTTTGCTTGTCGTACCATACAACATCAATGATCCCGCGTCGTGTTCGGCCTCCCAGAGTGAAACTGATGTGAAAAAGTAAAATAGTGTACCACAAAGGAGACCATTCAAGTGTCATTGTCTTGTAGCGAGCGTGAGAACATGCGTTGGATCATTGCCTTTCTGTGTCATCAATAATCAGTCGCGTCGCGACGGTTATGCGCACGCTCGTATGAGTGAGAACTGTGAACTGTGAATTAACTTTTATGAACAGTGTTGCATTACTAATTTTAATTTTAGTAATGAACAGCCTCAGTTGCACCGTTTACCTAGAAATTTACCTAGGTTTCAGTCGGGATAACCCAACTTTCTTCAGAATAACAGTATCTATCGTTTGTCCATAGTGGACATCGTCAAGCTAAAACTACAAATCCATAAATTATCGTCAGAATGTAAAACTTATCTGGCACTGCCTCGACCCAACTTCGCGACCGCGATGCGGCAGCCACGAGTGCTTTACTGCAACTGGAACTGGACAAACGATAGATACTGTTATTCTGAAGAAGTTTGGTTTACCCCGACTGAAACCTAGGTAAATTTCTAGGTAAATGGTGCAACTGAGGCTATTCATTATTAAAATTAAAATTAATATTTATACAGTTGCTGACAGGGCCGCGAAATGTTGAAGATATTCAAGAGTTGTATTATTACAAGTGTCAAGAAGGACTGGTACCAGGTATCTTTGTGTACGTGACGAGCGTAAGAACTTTCGTTCGAGCATTCGGCTTCCGCATCATCAACAATCTCCCGCGTTGTGTCCGTACGCTCGTCCAAATGATAACTGTGGACAGATAATCTTCATCGTTGCCTGTGTATCTATTACCGAAGGTTCGCCCAGAGTAAGACTGTAAAATACATGTGATGGCGTGAATTACAATAGTGAAGAATAATGTACAGTAATAAGGGAATGATAATTATGACCTCTCATCAAATCAGCAAGAATGTTAATTGGCATCAACACTTACGACTTCGTGTGTAAACAGTGCAACCTGCGATTTTCTTATTGCCTCGGGCTATAGTTGTTCATACCAGACGTGGGACAGTGTTGTTTTTAGTGCTGAGTGGCTCCCCTAAACCCGCTAGCATATTTAATTTGAGGCACGCCAGCAGTCAGTGTGGAGCAGAAAGAATACGACCGCCGCGGGAGTATCAGGTACGTGGCTTGGACAGGACGCACGGTCAGAAACGAGAACAGTTTTAAGGGTCCCCCACCAGTTGTACCCCCTGGCATGTTACAGTAGGAACATTCGAAATATGAAAATTCCGAGGACCAGGAGCATTTCGCGAAGACAGGTTTGCCACAGTGATATTTCTTCTTATGAATCTCACTCGGGAAAGAACCGTCGTTGACATTACTGAAGATTAATTTCACGACAAACCACGCATACCAGATCATTTTTTTCGAAAACATGGCGGTTGAAACTGATTATGAATCAAGGTTTACTACAGGAATTTCGCAGCGAACAGTTTCAAAACGCCAGTGGTGGATAAATGAAAAAAAAAATTGTAAATTTGTGGTAAGATGTTATGGGACTAAACTGCCGAGGTCATCGTTCCGTAAGCTTACGACACTACTTAATCTAACTTCAACTAACTGACGCTATGGGCAACACACACACACATGCACGAGAGGGGACTCGAACCTCCGACGGGAGGAGCCGCGCGGATTGTGACAAGGCTCCTCAGACCGCGCGGCTCCCAGGCGCGGCATAAATAAAAAAATGTAAAAAACTATAATCGGGTTGAACGCGGGCCGCAAAAGTGTGCCATTGTATCAGTTGAACTTATTTATTTATAGTATGGCGCCAAATATATGAAATTTGCAATTGTATATTTAAGGATTTAGGTACAGAGCTAATATACCCGCCAGGGTAGCCGAGAGCGCTAATGCGCTGCTTCCTGGCCTCGGGTAGGCGCGCCGGCCCCGGATCGAATCCGCCCGGCGGATTAATGACAAGGGCCGGTATGCTGGCCAGCCTGAATGTGGTATTTCGGCGGTTTTCCACATCCACTAGGTGAATACCGGGCTGGTCCCCACGTTCCGCCTCAGTTACACGACTCACAGACATTTGAAAACGTTCACACTATTTCATTACTTACAGTAGACGCAGACAGCTGGGGTACACTACTTACTTCCAGGGGGGATCGGGGAGGCGTCAGGAAGGGCTTTCGGCCACCCTTTGCCATTAACGATGCCAAATCCGTAATAACAAAGCCGACCCCGCGCTGGAGCAGGACAAAGGCCCCAAGAAAGAAAGAAAGAAAGAGTACAGAGCTAATATGTTCAAATTCTGAAGGTTAATAATTCAATAGTACTAAAAGGAGGGCATTTAAACTATAAAGTTAGGACTGTTAATTAAGACAGATACGTTTAATTGGAGTTCAACGTTGATTAATTAAGCCAGTCGATAGCTGAATGGTCGTGGGTACCTTCTCAGAGGCCAGTCTCTGACAGTATACTGAACCGTTTCTTCTTGGGCTCCACAATGACAGGGAGGAGAGTCTCGGAGTCCCTACTTGTTCATCAGAGCATTGCACCTGGCGTGACTGATTCTTATCCTGTTCAGTCGTGTCTGCTCGCTTCTGTTCAGACAAAATCCTGGTAGGCTGGCAGACGGACCTTGCGTTCCTTGAGGTTTTGTTGTTGCAGCATTCCATCTCCTGTACCACTCTTCTTTAAGGTCAAATTTCTTGTTCTTGTTTCTTCCATTCTCTACAGTGGAATGCGTGACATCAAGCGGTGTGGAGGAGGATCATGTAAGACCGTATGAATTGGAAGGTCTTGGGTGTAGTCGGGGTAATGCAGCTTCCTCCATTCTCCATCGGTTGCTTCTTGGCGTAGCAGCTTAGGTGCTGGAATGTTACTGACGGTGTACAGTCAAGCGATCGGTCTGGATTTTAGTGTACTAGTAATAATTCTCATTGATTCATTTAGATGAATATCTAGTTTGCTTGTATGAACACTGTGTTGCATTACTGGAGTACACTATTCAGCTACAGGATATGCTAGTCATCAGCTGAACTGTTTATTCGCTTAAAGGCACATAAAGTTGCTCGTTTTTTTTTTTTCTTTGACGTCGTTTTCCTAGAAACGGTCGAGTGCCCATGGATAAGCCGAAACACGTTTTCACTTATTTTGACCCCTCTTCTACCTAGCGAAATGACTCGGAAATTGGGTTCTGGCACTTACTGTGTCCTCCTCGTAAGTTATGTACTGATCGCAAGTACAGCACGCTTAGAAATTCCAGCGCTGCAATACCGTAACACATCGCTAGAGGAGCTGTGTCGCCTTTAGCGCCGTGGGGATTTCAATGCTTCCAATGACCGTAGGTACCGGGTGGTTATAATTTAAGTGTAGCCACTCACGCAGGTCCAGTGTGTGCCGTAATTATCGTACGGTAGCGTAACTGTCCATTCCCTTCAACTGCTCTTCCAAGTCCCTTGCTGTCTCTGACATTGTAATTCTGTCAGAGACAGCAAAGGACTTGGAAGAGCAGTTGAACGGAATGGAGAGTGTCTTGAAAGGGGGATATAAGATGAACATCAACAAAAGCAAAACGAGGATAATGGAATGTAGTCGAAATAAATCGGGTGATGTTTCGGGAATTAGATTAGGAAATGATACGCTTAAAGTAGTAAAGGAGTTTTGCTATTTGGGGAGCAAAATAACTGATGATTGTCGAAGTAGAGAGGATACAAAATGGTGACTGGCAATGGCAAGGAAAGCGTTTCTGAAGAAGAGAAATGTGTTAACATCGAGTATAGATTTAAGTGTCAGGAAGTCGTTTCTGAAAGTATTTGGATGGAGTGTAGCCATGTATGGAAGTGAAACGTGGACGATAACTAGTTAAGACAAGAAGAGAATTGAAGCTTTCGAAATGTGGTGCTATAGAAGAATGCTGAAGATTAGATGGGTAGATCACATAAATAATGAGGAGGTATTGAATAGTATTGGGGAGAAGAGGAATTTGTGGCACAACTTGACTAGGAGGAGGGATTGGTTGGTAGGACATGTTCTGAGGCATCAAGGGATCACCAATTTAGTATTGCAGGGCAGCGTGGAGGGTAAAAATCGTAGAGGAAGACCAAGAGATGAATACACTAAGCAGATTCAGAAGGATGTATGTTGCAGTAGGTACTGGGAGATGAAGAAGCTTGCACAGGATAGAGTAGCATGGGGAGCTGCATCAGCCCAGTCTCTGGACTGAAGACCACAACAACAACAACCACAACAACAGCGTAACTTGGCAGATATTCTAATGCTTTTATGCAGAACCGATTTACGCTGGAAAAAATTGTTCCAATTTTGGTCACCAGGTGCAAATCTGGCACTGTGAATTCAAGAAAGACGTGTAGAAATCTTTTCATATGTAATGAATCAGGAGCGGGGCGTGGGCAGAAAAGGTCAGACAAGTGAGAGAGGCATAACGTTGATTTTTTTTATTAACCGCCACTTACACAGTTTAAAATGAACACCGGATACGCCGACGAGATTCTGCATCCGTAAAACGACGTGATCAGTAATTACTCGCAGCAGTTACGGTGGAATATGTGCAACGCTTTCCTGTATACTGGCCTTCAGATTAGGTAGAAACCAGAGTGTTCCTGGTATACGGGGTCCCCGTGTCAGAGGTTTGAGTCCTCCCTCGAGCATGGCTGTGTGTGTTGTCCTTAGCGTAAGTTAGTTTAAGTTAGATTAAATAGTGTGTAAGCTTAGAGACCGATGACATCAGCAGTTTGGTCCCATAAGACTTTACCACAAATTGACAATTTTCCTGGTAAAGGCGTGCTTTAGATATGCCTCAGGGAAAAGTCAGATGCGTTCAGAACAGGTGCTCTTGCAGGCCGTGCATGTGGGAAACCTCTGGAGATACCACGTAACATCTTGTTGTAGGTAAAACCTTTCATTTCCATATACCTCTCGGGTGGCAGGTAAAATACATGTTTGCAGCATATGAAGATACACCCCACCAGTTACGGTGGCTTCAAAGCAGAATGAGTAAATCAAACCGCTCGATAACAGACCACACCATACATTAAGACTCTGTAGATTGCATGTTTGTCCACGTGAATGTGAGGATTTTCAGGAGCCCAGCAAGCACAGTTGCAACATTTTACGGTACCGTTCAGCTTGAACTGCGCCGGACCAGATGACCGTCCGTGCAAACAGTTCATCCACGCGAAGCATTCCTTCAAACCACTTGCAGTACTCCATCTTTCGATACGGGTCGTCCTCGTTCATAGTGTGCACCGATCTTGGAATGTACACTTTCCACTTTGCAGCCTTCACAATTCATCGTACTCTTCATCAACTTACCCCACTCTCTTGTGCACACTGCTTCACACATTTTAGGTGACGTAGTAAAATGTTGCAACACAGCAGCGCTGGAAGCTGGACTCACTGGTGTTTTAGATATTTCCTTATGCACACCGTGAACAGTTCCGTCGGCTTAAAGTTTATCCCGAATACGATAAATTGATGCACGTGGCCGGCAGGTGTGGCCGTGCGGGCGCTTCAGTTTGGAACCGCGTGACCGCTACCGTCGCAGGTTCGAATCCTGCCTCGGGCATGGATGTGTGTGATGTCCTTAGGTTAATTAGGTTTAAGTAGTTCTACGTTCTAGGGGACTGATGACCTCAGATGTTAAGTCCCATAGTGCTCACAGCCATTTGAACCATTTGTTGCAGCACCACTTCAATACGGCCTTGCGTTGCTCAAACGACAGTCTTACTTCAATCATTTCTACACTGTCACCTGCTGGAAAACGCGCACCAAGATCTGTAGCGAAAACGATGGACTATGCTACCTCGCAAAATTCGAATGATATGTCATTTGTTCCAAATATACACTACTGGGCATTAAAATTGCTACACCAAGAAGAAATGCAGAGGATAAACGGGTATTCATTAGACAAATACATTATACTAGAACTGATATGTGATTACATTTTCACGCAATTCGGGTGCATAGATCCTGAGAAATCAGTACCCAGAACAACTACCTCTGGCCGTAATAACGGCCTTGATACGCCTGGGCATTGAGTCAAACAGAGGTTGGTGGCGTGTACAGGTACAGCTGCCCATGCAGCTTCAACACGATACCACAGTTCAGCAAGCGTAGTGACTGACGTATTGTAACGAGCCAGTTGCTCGGCCGCCATTGGCCAGACGTTTTCAGTTGGTGATAGATCTGGAGAATGTGCTGGTCAGGGCAGCAGTCGAACATTTTCTGTATCCAGAAAGGCCCGTACAAGATGTGCAAAATGCTGTCGTGCATTATCCTGCTGAAATGTAGGGTTTCGCAGGGATCGAAGGAAGGGTAGAGCCACGGGTCGTAACACATCTGAAATGTAACGTCCACTGTTGAAAGCACCGTCAATGTGAACAAGAGGTGTCCGAGACGTGTAACCAATGGCACCCCATACCATCACGTCGAGTGATACGCCAGTATGGCGATGACGAATACACGCTTCCAATGTGCGTTCACCGCGATGTCGCCAAACACGATTGCGACCATCATGATACTGTACACAGAACCTGGATTCATCCAAAAAAAGGACGTTTTGCCATTCGTGCACCCAGGTTCGTCGTCAAGTACACCATCGCAGGCACTCCTGTCTGTGATGCAGTGTCAAGGGTAACCGTAGTCATGGTCTCGCAGCTGATAGTCCATGCTGCTGCAAACGTCGTCGAACTGTCCGTGAAGGTGGTTGTTGTCTTGCAAACGTCCCCATCTGTTGACTCAGGGATCGAGACGTAGCTGCACGATCCGTTACAGCCATGCAGATAAGATGCCTGTCGTCTCGACTGCTAGTGATACGAGGCCGTTGGGATCCAGCACGGCATTCCGTATTACCCTCCTGAACCCACCGATTCCATATTCTCCGAACAGTCATTGGATCTCGACCAGCGCGAGCAGCTATATCGCGATACGATAAACCGCAATCGCGATAGGCTACAATCCAACCTTTATCAAAGTCGGAAACGTGATGGTAAGCATTTCTCCCCCTTACACGAGGCATCACAACAACGTTTCACCAGGCAACGCCGGTCAACTGGTGTTTGTGTATGAGAAATCGGTTTGAAATGTTCCTCATGTCAGCATGTTGTATGTGTCGCCACCGGTGCCAACCTTGTGTGAATGCTCTGAAAAGCTAATCATTTGCATATCACAGCATCTTCTTCCTGTCGATTAAATTTCGCGTCTGTAGCACGCCATCTTCGTGGTGTAGCAATTTAATGGCCAGTAGTGTATTAAGTCTCAAAAGAATGTCTACATTTTTTCTGGACCCATATGTGCGTAGAAATGAACTAAATAAATATGGGATATAAGCAGTGTTTCGTCCAGCTCGGTATTGCTACTGTTGTCAGCAGTTTGAGCCTTCGTAGCCGCCTGCGCCGCGGCAGAAAGGCAGGTACGTGACGGCCTCACTAGCGGGAGGTCCGGGTTGATTTCACCGTGTGTGCCGTGATAAGCCGGGCGATATTTGCGGGGGCGGGCGACGCTTTACGGCGCCGGCAGCCGTGTATATTGCCGCCGGCTTATCGCCGCTGCCGCCGCCGCCACAAAGCGTCGCCCGCCCCCGCAATATCGCGCCGCCCCGTGGTATTGGCACCGGCAGACGGCTGTTTATGCTCCACTTAGCGCTACGACGCACCGTGCGTTTCCCAGCCCGACGCCGGAAGTGGGAAAGCGACACGGCCTACAACCAAATGTCGGCCTGTATGCGACGCGCCGCGCGCTGCGAGACCCCGCATCACCACGCGGAAGTCGCCAGCCTCAGCAACGACCAGTGTTTCCCTCGCTTTGCCTTCCTCGCCCTGCTAGCAAATGAACACTTTCAGTGACACGAACGTGGAGAAACCAGTTGTGAAGCCATCGTAGCAATACTGACTTCTCATTTCTGACTGGTAGGTTATCATTTTTTCTTACACAAGCACACCAGACAAAAAGAAATTAGTCACCCTCACGAAGCATCTCTCTAAGGCTGCGTTCACAGCGGCACCGAGAACGATCGCCAGCTTTTTCACAGTGCGTCCGATCTCCTTCGTCAGTCTTCGGCGGGATCAAGGAATCTGGGCTAGTTTTCGTTAGAATCTATTTTGACCTTCGGAGAGGGATGAGGAGGAGGAGGAGGATATTGGTGTTTAACGTCCCTTCGAGCACGAGGTCATTAGAGACGGAGCACAAGCTCGGATTAGGGAAGGATGGGGAAGGAAGGCGGCCGTTCCCTTTCAAAGGAACCATCCCGGCATTTGCCTGGAGTGATCTAGGGAAATCCTAAATCAGGATGGCTGGACGCGGGATTGAACCGTCGTCCTGCGAATGCGAGTCCAGTGTGCTAACCACTGCGCCACCTCACTCGGTCGGAGAGGGATGGTTGACACGACGTCGCTGTGTTTGGAGAATAATACTGCATTGCGACTTTTGCCATAAAGAAAAGAAAAAAAAAGAGACGCCGAATATGCGAGATTGAGCGTTATCTGTCTCAAAAAGAACGTGTCGAGAACTGTACACTTTTTTCCTGAGTTACTGCAATACCCAGACAACATACGATTGGAACTTTAATAGTGGCAACTATTTATTTACAGCTCGTACAAGATATGTGTTGTTGTTGTGGTCTTCAGTCCTGAGACTGTGTTAGATACGTGTTTCAAAGTTTTACTGACCTTCGAAGTAGTCACCAGCATCTACATCTACATCCATACTCCGCAAGCCACCTGACGGTGTGTGACGGAGGGTACCTTGAGTACCTCTATCGGTTCTCCCTTCTATTCCAGTCTGGTATTGTTCGTGGAAAGAAGGATTGTCGGTATGCCTCTGTGTGGGCTCTAATCTCTCTGATTTTATTCTCATGCTCTCTTCGCGAGATATACGTAGGAGGGAGCAATATACTGCTTGACTCTTCGGTGAAGGTATGTTCTCGAAACTTTAACAAAAGCCCGTACCGAGCTACTGAGCGACTCTCCTGCAGAGTCTTCCACTGGAGTTTATCTATCATCTCCATAACGCTTTCGCGATTACTAAATGATCCTGTAACGAAGCGCGCTGCTCTCCGTTAGATCTTCTCTATCTCTTCTTTCAACCCTATCTGGTACGGATCCCACACTGGTGAGCAGTATTCAAGCAGTGGGCGAACAAGCGTACTGTAACCTACTTCCTTTGTTTTCGGATTGCATTTCCTTAGGATTCTTCCAATGAATCTCAGTCTGGCATCTGCTTTATCGACGATCAACATTATATGATCATTCCATTTTAAATCACTCCTAATGCGTACTCCCAGATAATTTATGGTATTAACTGCTTCCAGTTGCTGACCTGTTATTTTGTAGCTAAATGATAAAGGATCTATATTTCTGTGTATTCGCAGCACATTACACTTGTGTATAACCCGTTGCTAGCGCTGTGTAAGTCGTAGGATAATCTTAGTAGTGCCAGTAGTGTTGACAGTTCAGCGGTTCTAGGCGCTTCAGTCCGTAACCGCGATGCTGCTACGGTCGCAGATTCGAATCCTGCCTCGGGTATGGATGTGTGTGATGTCCTTAGGTTAGTTAGGTTTAAGTAGTTCTAACTCTCGGGGACTGATGACCTCAGATGTTAACTCCCATACTGCTTAGAGCCATTTGATCCATTTGTTGACAGTTCGAGCGGCGCGGTCTATTGCCAGACGAATTTGTAGCAGTCCCAAAGCGAATGCTGAGAAGTGTCTCCTTCAGTTTAGAAATCGAGTTGAAATCACGAGGGATTAACAGGGGAAGTGCAGTAGGTGGTATAGCACTTAGCAGCCTCATCAATCAAACAAATCATTAACAGCTTGCACTGTACGTGCTTGAGCATTGTCCTGCAAAATGACGATCTGGTCCTGGAGAAAGTACCATCCCTTCCGTCTCTATGCTGTTCATTTTTGGAACACAACCTACGACCAGCTTAGAGACAGATCTCTCAGGCACTGAAAACATGTGGCCAGGGGTTGTCCGGAGACTGGCGCGCCAGCCGACACAATTGATGAACTCTGCCGTAGAGTTGAAGCGTGATGGAATGATGTACCAGTATCTGTCATCCAAACTCAATTCGACTTGGACGTCTAGCCACGAATGAGCGATTGTTACTGGCAGAAGTGTCAGCTGTGGATAGTAAAATTCGCTCCTTGAACGCCCACAAATTACGTACCAATTTATTCGTCATTATCATTTCTTTTCTTCCTGGCGTCGAATTTTTTGTGGCCAGAAGTTTACGTTTTCTCTTTTCACTTTTATGTGTGTCAACCTTTGACCCAAGCTTCGAAGGAGCAACTGAAATACGTTTGTATCAACGTCTCATGCGCATGCCCTGAATACTAAAAGTATCGCATTACGAGGCCCTTCATCGAATGAAATGGCAGAAGTAACTGCCACATCTAATATAACAAAGAAAGAATACATAGGACATGTACCGAAGCGTAGAAATTCGAAAAATGTTTCAAATGGCTCTGAGCACTATGGGACTTAACTTCTAAGGTCATCAGTCCCCTAGAACTTAGAACTACTTAAACCTAACTAACCTAAGGACATCACACACATCCATGCCCGAGGCAGGATTCGAACGTGCGACCCTAGCGGTCGCGCGGTTCCAGACTGTAGCGCCTAGAACCGCTCGGCCACTCCGGCCGGCGAAGGAAATTGACATTGTTATAATTTATTACTGAAGGAAATATAAATGCAAAACCCATTGAAACAGGACATTCACGCTTTTGAGAGACATCCAAAGACATCACAGATGTACACCGTGCTGCACTCTCAACTTTCGCTAGTCTACGGCGTCTTAAAAAAAAGTCTTTCGTCTGTACAAATACCTTGCGTATAGTCGACATGTCTAGTATCTTAGGTACGGATGTCGCGCATAGCTTCTCTGGAGCGTACGCTAATAGGTGCGTTAAGTATCACAACGTAAACATCCAGCTACATACAGGATGGCCTGTTAAACGTGACCCGAAAAGTATTTCATGAGAACATGGTGTAAACATCCAAAATATTATTACAAATTCATCCGAAAAGAGTCTGGAAGATCGCTCAATCAAAATATTTGCATTTAAGGCCAATAATATCGCGTCGGCCTTTAGCTGTGAGAATGATAAAAGGCCATCACTTGCATCTGTATCCTTTGAGAGCTTTGTGTATTGTGTGTGTTAAAGCTGCCAAAACAACCTGTGCATTTTCACTTCCTCAGGAGCTCCTGAATGGAGCTGTAGCGGAAGATTTTGATCCTTAGTTACGGTTGAGAGTACGGTTGTCGCTATTTGATCGAAAGCTTCCCCCCCCCCCCCCCCTCTCTCTCTCTCTCTCTCTCTCTCTCTCTCTCTCTCTGCGGCGTGTGTGTGGGAGAAAGAGAGAGAGAGAGAGTTTTCAGTAAGTGCTTTGTTGTACGAATCGAGGACTGAACGTAGACTGCTGCGCTTTTTCTACGTAGTGGTTCCGGGTTGTTCTACTTAGCAAGTACTGTTCGTCGATTCCCGGAAACCGGCCGCGGTGGTCTAGCGGTTCTGGCGCTGCAGTCCGGAACCGCGGGACTGCTACGGTCGCAGGTTCGAATCCTGCCTCGGGCATGGGTGTGTGTGATGTCCGTAGGTTAGTTAAGTTTAAGTAGTTCTAAGTTCTAGGAGACTTATGACCTAAGATGTCGAGTCCCATAGTGCTCAGAGCCATCTGAACCATTTGATTCCCGGAAAAATCATTTCCACTGGTAGCGTCGCGCTTCCGCTACACACACGAGGCTCCGACGCTCGCCCCCATTAATGGCGTGCTATCTCTACTTCCTACGCCTCGTACGGGACGCTGCTGGTACGTAGCAGCTCATGAATGATTCGGGGAAAACTGTCCACGTCACGTTCCGTGGAGCGTCTCTATGAATATATTATGTAAGTAATTTGCAAACTGAATAGCATTGTTCTGAGAATGTGTCACCTCACTTTTCCATACGAGCTCCTCTTCTGTTGTATGCCTTTTTGTTGCCAGCGCCTTAGTTCTCACAATACTTGCTGTAGTTCGAAACAACTTCCTTTTCCCTGCTGGGTGTGACAAACTGGTATCTTTATGCACATATTAGCCGCAAGCTATAAATTGTTCTGGAAACGCAGTTCACATAAAAGAGCTTATTTTCAAACTGACCATCTCATACCAATATTCAATTTGTAATGCCACTCCATTGGCTAGACATTTTTCTGCCATGCTACTACTTTTTCTGAGAAAGCCATTATATTTTCTGAAACATTAGTAGAAAATTGGTGTCGTTTCGAAATTGTCGCATTTCCCATCAGCCAAGAGAAAACGTTTTTGCAAGTCACGTGCTCTGTTTATTTTACATTTCTGACACGTCATGTTGACTTTGTGGGAACCCGGCAGACGTCTATCCGGTACTGATTTGTTGAGCTTCGTACGAGTTTCTTGGACTGTGTACAAGATGGTGGTGTGTTCACTGCATACACTTGGTGTCCAACATAAATGTGGCAGGAAGAGGGACTCCAACCGCCGAAAGTGGCTGCTGTTATTGTGGTGGCTTGCTAAGCACGTATGAACCGAACACAGTCGTCAGAGGATGAACTACGTTTGGACAGAAACTGGCATTAACGACACTTAACAATGATTTGTTAATGGAATTATTACCGTACTTAACTTTAGCAGAATGTTGTTGCTTGGAAATGTGGATAAAAGTTCGCGTGCGCTAATATACCTATGGACACTGGTCTAGTCCTGACTCCAGTGAACGATGACGAACTTAGCTAGCAGAACATCCAATCGATCTCTGTTGGCACTGACGGTGCATAAGTTCTGATGCCATCTTCACGGACTGTTGATGCTGGCATACTGCAATGTCCTGCGGATGCTGTGAACACTGTGTCTAACAAGGACAACACACAGCAATTGGATTTTGGAGTTTTTGTTTTATACACTAATGGCCATTAAAATTGCTACACCACGACGATGACGTGCTACAGACGCGACATTTAACCGACAGGAAGAAGATGCTGTGATATGCAAATGATTAGCTTCTCAGAACGTTCACACTACGTTGGCGCCGGTGGCGACACCTGCAACGTGCTGACATGAGGAAAGTTTCCAACCGATTTCTCATACACAAACAGCAGTTGACCGGCCTTGCTCCGTGAAACGTTGTTGTGATACCTCGTGTAAGGAGGAGAAATGCGTACCATCAGGTTTCCGACTTTGATAAAGGTCGGATTGTAGCCTATAACGAGATTGCGGTTTATCGTATCGCGACATTGCTGCTCGCGTTGGTCGAGATCCAATGACTCTTAGCAGAATATGGAATCTGTGGGTTCAGGAGGATAATACGGAACGCCGTGCTGGATCCCAACGGCCTCGTATCACTAGCAGTCGAGATGACAGGCATCTTATCCGCATGGCTGTAACGGATCGTGCAGCCACGTCTCGATCCCTGAGTCAACAGATGGGGAGACAGCAACCATCCGCATGAACAGTTCGACGACGTTTGCAGCAGCATGGACTATCAGCTCGGACACCATGGCTGCGGTTACCCTTGAGGCAGCATCACAGACAGGAGCATCAGCGATGGTGTACTCAACGACAAACCTGGGTGCACGAATGGCAAAACGCCATTTTTTCGGATGAATCCAGGTTCCGTTTACAGCATCGTGATGGTCGCATCCGTGTTGGGCGACATCGCGGTGAACGCACATTGGAAGCGTGTATTCGTCATCGCCATACTGCCGTATCACCCGGCGTGATGGCATGGGGTGCCGTTGGTTACACGTCTCCGTCACCTCTTGTTCGCATTGACGGCACTCTGAACAGTGGACGTTACATTTCAGATATGTTACGACCCGTGGCTCTACCCTTCATTCGATCCCTGCGAAACCCTAAATTTCAGCAGGATGATAATGCACGACCGCATCTTGCGGGTCCTGTACGGGCGTCTCTGGATACAGAAAATGTTCGAGTGCTGCCCTTGCCAGCACACTCTCCAGATCTGTCACCAATTGAAAACGTCTGGTCAATGGTGGCCGAGCAACTGGCTCGTCACAATACGCCAGTCACTACTGTGGTATCGTGTTGAAGCTGCATGGGCGGCTGTACCTGTACACGCCATCCAAGCTCTGTTTGTCTTAATGCCCAGGCGTACCAAGGCCGTTATTACGGCCCGAGGTGGTTGTTCTGGGTACTGATTTCTCCGGATATGCACCCAAATTGCTTTAAAATGTAATCACATGTCAGTTCTAGTATAATATATTTGTCCAATGAATACCCGTTTATCATCTGCATTTCTTCTTGATGTACAATTTTAATGGTAAGTAGCGTATAACTATGAACACTGATCTGGTCCTGACTCCTGTGAACGATGGCGAACTTAGCTAGCAGAATATACGATCGATCTCTCTTGGCACTGACGGTAGATGAGTCCTGATACAATCTTCACGGTCTGTTGGTGCTGGCATACTGCAACATCCTGAGAATGTTGGGGACACTGTGTCTAACAGGGAGACCACACAGCAATTGGATCTTTGTGTTTTTGTTTTACATTTATGGCACTTGAAGTTCAGAAGTTCCCTAACGATTCCCGAATTGCGAAATCCCATGCGTCTCGCCCCAACTACTATTTCTCGTTCAGAGTCTGTTAATTCCCCTTGTACCGTCATAATGACGTCGGAAACATTTTCACATGAATCACCTGAGTGCAAATGACAGTTCTGCCAACGCACTTCCCTTTTACACCTTGTGAACGCGATACTGTCACCATCTGTATAACTGTATATCGCTATCCCATGTCACCTTAATGTACAAACATCCAGTTTTCGCTGAAAATACCGTTTTTTAAAATAGATTGTTAATAAAAATCGTTCAAGTAAACAAAAAAAAAAAGAATTATTATTTCTTCTTCAGGGAAATAATCGACGTACATGCATTTTTGTTTAAGAATCTATCACGACTCCATATTTAGCAATTACATGTACTACTCGCTCACAAAAAGATCAGTACCTAAAGACGGGGAAATTGCTCAAGTCACACCCATACCCAAAAAGGGACGTAGGAGTAATCCGCTGAATTACAGGCCTATATCACTAACGTCGATTTGCAGTAGGGTTTTGGAACATAAAGTGTATTCGAACATTATGAAGTACCACGAAGAAAACGA
Source organism: Schistocerca cancellata (assembly GCF_023864275.1). Taxonomy (NCBI): domain Eukaryota; kingdom Metazoa; phylum Arthropoda; class Insecta; order Orthoptera; family Acrididae; genus Schistocerca; species Schistocerca cancellata. The sequence goes on from NC_064633.1 coordinate 142,865,746, forward strand.
TTTATTGACATATAGTCAGCTCGGATTAAGAAAATATCGTTCTTGTGAAACACATCTAGCTCTTTATACTCATGAAGTAATGAGTGCTATCGACAGAGAATGTCAAATTGATTCCATATTTTTAGATTTGCAGAAGGCAAGTTCCTCACACGCGTCGTCTAACCAAACTGCGTGCCTTCGGAGTATCTCCTCAGTTGTGCCACTGGATTCCTGTTTTCCTGTCAGAAAGGTCACAATTCGTAGTAATAAACGGAAAGTCATCGAGTAAAACAGAACTAATATCCGGCGTTCCCCAAGGAAGTGTTATAGGCCCTCTATTGTTCCTGATCTACATTAACGACATAGGAGACAATCTGAGTAGTCGTCTTAGATTGTTTACAGATGATGCTGTCATTTACCGTCTTGTAAAGTCATCAGATAATCAAAACCACTTGCAAAATGATTTAGATAAGATATCTGTATGATGCGAAAAGTGGCAATTGACCTTGAATAAGGAAAAGTGTGAAGTTATTCACATAAGTACTAAAAGAAATCAGCTAAGTTGATTACGCTATAAGTCACACAAATCTGAGGGCTGTAAATTCAACTAAATACTTAGGGATTACAATTACAAATAACCTAAATTGGAACGATCACATAGATGATATTGTGGGTAGAGCAAAGCAAAGACTGCGATTCATTGGCAAAACACTTAGAAGGTGCAACAGGTCTACCAAAGAGACTGCTTACACTACGCTTCTACGCCCTATTCTGGAGTATTGCTGTGCGGTGTGGGATCCGCATCAGGTGGGACTGACAGGTGACATCGAAAAAGTACAAAGAAGGGCAGCTCGTTTTGTATTATCGCGAAATGGGGGAGATAGTGTCACAGACGTGATACGTGAATTGAAGTGACAATCATTAAAAGGCGATTTTCGTTGCAAAGGGATCTTCTCATGAAATTTCAATCACCAGTTTTCTCCTCCGATTGCGAAAACCCACCTACATAGGGAGGAGTGATCATTACAATAAAATAAGAGAAATCAGGGCTCGCACGGAAAAATTTAAGTGCCCGTTTTTCCACCGTGCCGTTCGAGAGTGGAACGGTAGAGAGACAGCTTGAAGGTGGTTCATTGAACCCTCTACCAGGCACTTTATTGTGAATAGCAGAGTAATCATGTAGATGTAGACGACTAGGAATCGAAACTAGCCCACTGACGTAGCATGCAAGGATTCTGCTGCAGAGCCACACTGCCTGTTGAATGAACCTATCCTTCTTGACGGCTTTATAAATACTCGGAAAATTTCGCAGTTTATTTTCTCGGCTATATTTGAGAATTGCGTCGAAATGCCCCATACGATTGATATTTGAGTTCTGAACTTGAGGCATCATAAATATCTGGTTGCCGGATGGTCCCCCGAGAGCTTAAAACGTGCAGTAAAGAATTATTAAACTAATTTGAAATAGTTATTCACTCTCAGTCGGAGACCGCTGCTGGGACCCATTAAAGCCTGCAGTTTCACGTGCTGTGACGTTCGCGCAACGACCTGTCTTTCTCGTGCGCCTCGGAAGCTCGATATGGTCACCTCCTACCCTGTGGCTTCTGAACAGAACTATGTTGCACTACACTGGATGCTGTCCTTGTGTGGCGCACTTTATGTGGATGTATACCTTCTCTCTGGTGGACAGAGATTATGGGCACGTTTAAAGAATAAATACTGAAAATATCCACCCGGAACACCAGAGGAGGCCAAACATTCCGTCAGAACGACAGAAAAACAAAGATGCAGTGCAGGGTTGTCCTAATGATGGTCAGTAGCCAGCGCTGGCTTGTAAATAAACACAACGATGGACTTTCCCAATCAGTGACGTTGCAGCGAGAAGATCAAGATGATCACCATAGATGTCATGCATTGTTATACAGTCATAAACTTAAACCTCAACAGAACTGTTTTATTAATAATGTTGTTCTAGGAAAGGAAACTCCAACAAACTGAGGGGACAATAATCAGCAGCAACTGTTTTTAACGACACAGTTTGCGCGAACACGCAACGGGTATGTTGTATTCCCTTTTGTGTCCGCAGCTCGTGGTCTTGCGGTACCGTTCTCGCTTCGTGCGCGTGGGGTCCCGGGTTCGATTTCCGGCGGGGTCAGGGATTTTCTGTGCCTCGTGATGACTGGGTGTTGTGTGTTCATCATCATTTCATCTTCATTAACACGCAAGTCGCCGAAGTGGCGTCAACTAAAAAGGACTTGCAATACGCCGGCCGAACTTCCCCGCATGGGGCCTCCCGGCCAACAATGCCATACGATCATTTCATTTCATTCCCTTTTGTGTGATACTCAGGGCCTTTGGAAGGGTTCATGATGATAAATTAGACATAAATTATGGAAATTATTCTAAACTATTTTATAACAGCATTGTTTCCAGGAAATAATTTTTCTACAGTGAATAAATTCATCATTGCTATTTTTTCGACATTTTTAGCCCTGTATAAATATTTTTTCCTAAATCCTTTGAATTAAACAGTGGATTTGTTACTCGGAAAGTCACTAATCAAAAGCTAAAGGGTTCATCCGGTTGGGCTAGTATCATTAAAAAATAACAAAAGCCAGTTTTCACAGTACATATAAATGAAAAAAAAACGAAAATTGTTACTTTGTAATTACCTCAGACGAAAAAATTTTTCTTTTGTCATTTGTTATCCGACGTCGAACTTGAAATTATGACGATCATTAGGTATGAATTCGGACTGACTGTGTCGCCACGGTGAAAGTCAAACGTCAGTCAAAAAATGACGTTGCTCATATGACGCGTTTCGAATTTTACCCATCATTAGGTATCCAGGAGCGATTACTTGGATATAGCGTTTTAAGTTTTAGCTCCTGGATATCTGATGGATAAATTCCGAAAAGAGCGACAAATCATTATATTTGACTTTTACCATTGCGATCCAGCTTGAATGGAGAACTATTGATTATTATAATAAACGATTGCCTGTCTCCAGCATGGCTTGGTCACATTTATGTTATTGAAATTAAAAGATTCTCGAAAATCTTGGAGTTCCTGGGACCGATGTCTTGCCAGTATCAGTGTCTATAACAATAAAACATGGTCGAGACTTGACGATTCCCGGAATAGAGGAGCTGTCTGTATACACCGTTAAGTTTGTACGAGACCCTCAGTGCGCGATTCCTACTCGCACCTGCCAATTTTTTATACTAGGTACGATCAGCATGGCGATCTTCAGGTGATTAACGGCGTCGCAATGGATGACACGCTCGTAACTGTTGTTGTTGTTGTTGACTTCAGATCAAAGACTGGTTTGATGCATCTCTCCACGCTTGTCTGCCCTGCGTGAACCTCTTCATCTCTGCGTAATTTATGCAGCGTACATCCTTTTGAAGCTGCTTGCTACAAGCATCCCTTTATCTCCCTCTACAGTTTTTACTCTCCATACTTCCTTCCACTATCCAACTGACGATTCCTACATGCCCCAGGATGTATCCTACAAACCAAACCCTTCTTTTAATCATGTTATGCTAAAAATTTCTTTTATCCCCAGTTCGATTCAGTGCCTGTTCGTTAGTTACCTGATCACCGGCCTCCGTAGCAGAGGTCGCCAACGCACGCCTATGTTGTGGCGCTCGACTCGGCGGGTAAGTGGGCTCGAATTGTGGTGATGGATGAAGTTTTCATTGCCAGTTCATGTGCCGACAACGGGGAGGAGAGATGATGACGCCAAGTACCTGATCACCAGTCTTTGCACCAGTGTAACGGATTAAGTTCCAAACGCAGTGTCTCATGAAGTGAGGGCATGTGACTGTTGATGGTGATCCATCCGACGGGTGGGGACGTAAAACTAGGCGGCTCACTTCGTTCCATTCTTGAGGAGGCTATGTGCCGGTACAGGGCTTCACCCTCTTCCTTCTTTCATCATCATCCAACGCGAGCATGACACTACACACACACACACACACACACACACACACACACACACACACACACACACACACACATCGTTACAGGCACCACCACTTAACAGATACGAGGGTAATCCCAAAAGTAAGGTCTGCTATTTTTTTACAAGTGCAGAACTCTGTTTATGTGGCAGTTGGTCACACTGTTACGAAGAGTGCTTCCCGCGCTGTGTATAAACATGCGCACGCCGCGCTGGGGTGTTCAGTCCTGGCTTAGCAGCCGCTGAGAATGGATCTCCCGTTGGATTTTACCGCCAAGTGCGAACTGCGCGCAGTTATTCGGTTTTTAAACGCAAAGGACACTGCGCCGATTGAAATCCATCGCCAATTGTCGGGAGTGTATGGTGAGTCGTGCATGGATGTCAAGAATGTTCGTAAGTGGTGTAGAGAGTTTGCAGCCGGTCGGACCGAAACTCACGACGAACAAAAGAGCAGGAGACCGTCAGTTTCTGAGGAGACAGTATTGAAGGTTGAGCAAAGCATGCGTGAAGATTGGCTGATCACCCTGGATCATCTCTGCACGTTGGTTCCTGAGGTTCCCCGAAGCGCCGCTCACAGAATTTTAACGAAAACATTGAACTACTGGAAGGTGTGCGCAAGATGGGTGCCACGCATGCTGACTGAGGACCATATGCGGCAACGAGTTGATGCTTCCCGCGCATTTCTTCACCGCCTTGCAGCCGAACAGGACAACTTTCTGGACTCAATAGTCACAGTTGAAGAAACCTGAGCATACCACTTTACCAACAATCACGCCAGTGGCAGCATCCTTCTTCGCCAAAGCCGCGGAAATTCAAACAAACACAGTCTGCCGGTAAAGTCATGACAACGGTTTTTTGGGATCGGAAAGGGGTATTGTTGGTCGACGTTATGACCACTGGGACCACAATTAACGCCGACAGGTACTGTGAGACTCTGAAAAAACTCGAACGGGCAATTCAGAACCGAAGAAGAGGAATATTGAGCAAGGGCGTACACATTTTCCATGACAACGCTCGCCCACACATCGCTCGGTAAACCGTTGCTCTCCTGCGACAGCTTCAGTGGAACATAATCACACACACACACACACACACACCCTATAGTCCTGACTTAGCGCCCAGTGACTATCACCTGTCACTAGGTTAAAAGAACATTTGGCCGGAAAGCGATTTGGCTCCGACGACGAGGTGAAAGAAGAGGTTCATAACTTTCTGAACAGCATGACGGCGATCTGGTATGAAATGGGCATACAAAAACTGCCACAGCGTCTACAAAAATGCATCGACAGAAATGGTGATAATGGCGAAAAATAGCTAAATGTTCAAGCTGTAAACTGATGCAAACTATTGTAGAAATAAACAGGTCTGTGTATTTATAAAAAAAAGGAAACTTTTGGAATTACCCTCGTACATATCGTTACACAGCCCGTATACTTCGCGACGGAAAGGTGCCTACGGGCGGGGAGGGTAGGGAAAAAACCTTTCTCATTTTTGGAAATTTGTGGTAAGGTGTTATGGGACCAAACTGCTGAGGTCATCGGTCTCTAAGCTTACACAGTACTTTTTCTAATTTAAACTAACTTACGCTAAGGATAACACATACATGCTTACCCGAGGGAGGACTCGAACCTCCGACGGGGGGAGCCGCGCGAATGGTGACAAGGCGCGTCAGACCGCTCAGCTACTCCGCACGCCCCTTTCTCATTAGTCGACTGACCCTGCCCTTTGGGGTCTCCCTGCCATTCATGGCACGGGACACTTTATTAATTATCTGGTCGTAAGTGCACTCACAAGTATGACAGTATAATTATGTACAATTTGAGTTATCTGACATTAGAATATGTTATGAGGTCACAACTGTGATATATGGGGTGAAGCAGAATTCCACCGTCAAACTTCCAGAGGTTGTTCAGGGATATCAACTGAGTATTTTGGTACAAGGGACGCTGGGTTTCCGGCGGCTCGTTACAGAATAGTTGCATTTTGTTTGGGCAGCAGTACAGTGGTCGCGGCGGTCCTGTTCAGTGGACAGACCGGCTACCAGATGCGGCACTAAAGTACTTCCTCTTCTGGGGGGAATGCGAAGAGTCGAGGTTATGAGATTCCGATCGATACTCGTACGGACCCGGTTGCCAGGACTGCAGCAGCCTCAGGAGTATTAGGTCAAACTCTTGGGATTGTTGGGCATGTAACACAGATGGTGGTGCGTCTCTGTACACTCCGCCTTGATCACGTTGGTCGAAATTTTGAACAATGTCTGTAACGGAACAGTTCCGCATTTGTTACGTGGACACTGATGCATACACGTTTACGGTATTGTGAAGAGAATGGCTGTAAGGTTTATAGTCGAAATAACTTAACAAGAGTTAATAATTTCACGGATGCAAACCCGAACGATGATGTAGTAATAGCGCGACAACTCTTTGGTTATTATTCCTATCGCTATCTTCTGTAATTTTAAAACTGTGTCCGTATTTTGAGCATTGATTCCTCAGAGAAGAATTCCATAGCTTAAATCGAATGTACAGATGAAAAGAGTGTAACCAAAAAACGTTAGCAGTTACACATTAATGACAGGACTCTAAGGGAGAGTCAGGCTGATAACACCTGTTTTCAAGTATCTTTGTGTGTTCACACTAATTCAATTAAGAATCGGCATCGATGCTAATAAATTTTGCGTGTGTTACCCAGCATGTAGCGAAGCCATCTACATTTAATTCAATGGCGTCATTTTTCTTCTTCAAACGGAAATTCATAGCATTTGTTTTTTTTTTTTAGTTACTTAAATGTCCCTTAGATAATTTGAACGATTCTTTTATCGAAAGTATATGGAAGCAGTTAGTTTACGGGATGTGTATACGTGATTAGCGTTATCATTATGAGCAAATTATTTTTTGGTTCTACTCAGGCAATGACACTCAAAAACAAGAAGTTTTTAATTTTTTTACGGGCTACCGTTTTTAAAGAGAAATTCGTCCATAGAATAGAATGAGTTGTCCAAGAGAAATGATTCTAGCTTATATTTAAAACTTGCCTTGTCTTAGAAGCTTATAATATGCTGCTTCTATTTCGATTTTTCATCAATATGTACGCCCATGAGTTTGGCGTATTCTACCATATTAACTGATTCCTGTTCATGTGCTACATCAAATGTTGGTATGACTTTATTTGTTGTGCAGAAATGAATATAGTGCGTTTTCTCAGAATTTACGGATAGTCCCTTTTCAGACAGCTACTTAATAACAATTCGGGCCACATCATTTACAATCTCTTCTGTTGCTTTCTCCGTACTGGGATTAGTAATAACAATAATGCTGGAAAAAATGAGGATCTGTTACATGACGATCAGTTTGGGCTTTTCGAAATATGAAGCCACCAGTGATGCAGTTCTGATGTTGTGCTTGATAATGGAAGGAGGAATTAAGGAAAAGAAGGACACGTTCATAGGATTTGTCGATCTGGAAAACGCATTCGACAGTTTAAAATGGCGCAAGATGTCAGAAATTCTGAGCAAAATAGGTGTAGGAAAAGACGGGTAATACACAGTATGTGCAAGAACCAAGAGGGAACACAAAGACTGGAGGACCAAGAACGAAGTGATGGGTTTAAGAAGGGTGTAAAACAGAGATGTAGCCTTTCGCACCTACTGTTCAATCTATATATCGAAGAAGCAATGACGGATATAAAATAAAGGTTCAAGAATGGGATTAAAATTTATGGTGACAGGATATCAATGCTAAGAGAATGAAGAAGAATATAAGGACATGTTGACTGGAATGAGTAATCGGGGCAGACTATAGGCTGATAGTAAACTGAAGGAAGACGAAAGTAATAAGGAGTAGCAGAATTGAGATTGGCTACAAACTTGGTGGCTGTTAAGTGCACTAAGTGAAGGAATTGTGGTACCTTGAAAACAAAGTAACACGTACAAAGCAAGGAGGACATCAAAAGCAGACTAGCGCAGGCAAAGAGGGCATTCCTGCTCAACACAAGTCTACTGATATCAAACACATCCCTTATTGAGATGAAGAAATTTCTGAGAATGTACGTCTGGGGCGCAGTATTGTATGATAGTGAAGCATAGACTGTGAGAGACCGGAGCAGAAGAGAATCGAAGCGTTTGAGATGGGGTGCTACAGAAGGCTGTTCAAATTTGGGTTAGTTAGTTACATGTTCGATAGGCCACTCGAACGATACTTCTATCGAAATGATTTGGAACGAGTCAGTTTACAGGATAGGAATACATGATTATTTCTAACAGTAATGAACACGTTATCATTTTATTTCTACTCGTGCAAGTACACTTCAAAACGATACTTTTTTACAAACTATCAGTTATTAAGTAGAAATTCCTCAGAGGAATATAAGGAGTTATCCAGAAGAAATCATTTTGAAATATGAAACTTCCTGGCAGATTAAAACTATGTGCCGGACCGAGACTCGAACTCGCGACCTTTGCCTTTCGCGGGCAAGTGCTCCACCAACTTTTTTTTTTTATCTCATTTTGTTCGCTTTTGTTCGTTGCATCTGCTCGGGGCGGACGTCGTAAGACATCCGTTTAAGTTCGTTGCTGATCGATTAACTCAGGTTTTTTTATTACAGAGGGCAGCTGACCCTCTGACCGAACACGCTGAGCGACCGTGCCGGCTCACCAACTGAGCTACCCAAGCACGACTCACGCCCCGTCCTCACAGCTTTACTTCTGCCAATACCTCGTCTCCTATCTTCCAAAGCTGTGAGGACGGGGCGTGGGTCGTGCTCGGGTAGCTCAGTTGGTGGAGCACTTGCCCGCGAAAGGCAAAGGTCCCGAGTTCGAGTCTCGGTCCCGCACATTGTTTTAATCTGACAGGAAGTTTCATATCAGCGCACACTCCGCTGCAGAGTGAAAATCTCATTCCGGCATTTTAAAATAGTTTTAAAACTTGCTTAACTACTTTTACTTTATTTAATAAAATTGCAGCCAAATATTCATATACAGTTACTTCGCTTAAAATTTTATATTTACATTTTCGCGTATTCATTTATAGATTTCACTCTTTCACTATACAGTTCTATGTGATATCGTTCACAGGTTTCGTTACACGGTTTACTCACACATGTTGTGGTTGAGTCGTGATAATTTTTGTTTTTACAAATTAGATGATGAAAGCCGTGAATAGATAATCTAGTTACGACATGTCGCAGGCCGAAGTTTGGTTCTGTCCATGAGCGGTTCGTCATTGCTTCGGTGCCATAGAACTCCGATTAGTAATGCCTCTCTCGCTAGCTGGTAGACTATTCTAGATCTTGTTGTCTTTGAAAGAACTAGTCATCTTTTTAGATAAGTCGATTTTACCTTTTCTAGTGTTTCTAGATTTTTTTCTGTCAGGTGGTCGCATATAACCTCCATCCCGTAGGCAGGATTGGCAAGAATTTTGCGTTGAATAATTTCACGGTCGTTTCTAGACTGAGTAGGCGGATGTGTTTGATGTATTGCTATTATTGCTTGGGCTGCACGTTCTGTTGTATGTTTTCTGAAGCATTTGGCTGTTGGTTGCAGTGTCACCCCTAGGTATTTAAAGTCTGATGAGATTTTTATTTTTTGTCCTCGTTGATTTCCGCATTCTTGGGTGTTTTCGCCTCCATTTCTGAAAATCACCATTTCGATCTTTGTTATGTTTATGTGAAGTTTGTGTTCAGTGCACCATTTATCTATTTTCTCAACGATTTTCTGCAGCTTCTGTATATCTGTGATCCTACGGCTATGTCTATGTATGCATCATCTTCATTTTCTCCAATTCGCAGTACTTCTTCAATGGCAAGAATGTACAGCAAAGGGCTCATTGGGTCACCCTGTAAGACTCCGTTCGATTGCAAAATGAGGTTCGAGAAAGAGAGGTTGTCTGATATTGTGATTAAGTTGTATTCGAGGACTGACTTGATTTTCTTGCCCATACGCTATCTTCTCCCATTGTGTTTTCCAGTTTTCGGACTATGAGATCTCTTTCCAGTAGGTCAAAGGCTTTGGTAAAGTCTATGACCACTGTGTAGAACATTTGTTTCTCTTATAGCGCTTCGTCGATGTTGTTAAGAAAAAGCCTGACTGCCGTGAGTGTTGATCTTCTACATCTGAAGCCCATTTGTAGTTCTGTCCACACAGGCTTTGATTTTTTTGTGTAATTACCTTTGAAAACATCTTGAACTGAGTATTTTCTAGGGCTATGCCTCTGCACTTTCTTGTGTCCGTTGGGTTTCCTCTATCTTTGTTGAGATCTTTTATTATCGAGTGTCTCGATTGGGTTGGCATTCTTCCAAGTTACAGGCATTTGTTGGATAGTTTGATCCATACGTGTTGGAGAGCCTCTTTCGCATCTTGTGTATGTTCATTATATATATTATCAGGTCCTGCCGCTTTCTTGTTCTTCAGTGTTTTTATTACTTCTTTTACATCTTCGTCATTTATAGGTTCCCTTACATTCTCTTTTTCCTTTGCTTGATGATGTTTCTCTTTCTTTGGGGGTGTTTGTATTCCTCGTTTGTTCAGTATCTTACTGAAGTGGTCTTCCCATTCCTTCATGTCTATAGTTTGTATATTAGTCAGTCTTCTTGGTCTTGCTGCTTCACCTGCTTCTCTTTTTCCCTCTCTTTCTATTTTTTTCTTCTCTTCTATTAGTTTTTTTAGATTTTCCTCTCTTCTGCGTATAGTCTGCATTTTTCCTCGTCTTGCTGGTTTCTTAATCTGTGGAGCGTTCTTAGAACAGTGTTCCTTTTGCTATAGCATTCAGCATCGAACTATCTTTTTGCCGTCCTTGTTTTTGGTTTGTTTGTATCGCTGATTTTTTTAGGAGGTCTTCTATTTTGTCTGTTGCTTTTTCAAGGTCTCCTTCCTCTATTAAAGTTTCTATTTGTGTTATTTGTTCTTGTTAGTTTGTTATTTTCTCTTTATGTATTTTTCTTTGTGTGATTTGGTGGGTCATTCTTGCTGGTGGGGAGGTGACGTTATTTATTTTTATCTTCACTGGAATGTGCTTTCGTATAGGAGTGATGGAGTCATGCCATATTGGTTGAATACTTCCTTTTATTTCTCCTCTTGTTAATGCAATATCAATGGTACTTTTCCCACTGTGGCATATATATGTAGAAATTTGTGTATCGTTCAGTAGGGTGAAACCATCTTCTTCGAGGGTTTCAATGACTTGTCTTGTTTTATAGTTCTCCATGTCTATTCTGCAGTTGAGATCGCCAACAATAATTGTGGGTTTGGTGTCGCATTGTTTGATGAGTGTGACTATTTCGTCAATTATTTCTACTGCATTTGTGTGCGGCTGGAAGAAGTCTGCAATTATATTTATGTCTGATGCTTCTACTAGCATACTATTTTCTTGTTTTATGATTTTTTTGGTGGGGGTCATCCAGGGTTTCAGTAGGACAGATATTCCTCCCATGGGTCGTCATCTTTCTCCCTTCTTTGCCATTAGTTGAAAATTGTAGAAATCTTTATGTTGCCAGTTGTCTATCAGGAAGGTTTCTGTTAGAATTGCGAGATCTTAGTTTTGCAGAATGTTTGTTGGTGTTAGATTAAGAGAACTTTTTATTTCCTCTGTATTCCACAAGACTGCTTTTATTTCTTGTTCGTCTCATTTTCTTCTTAGTTTAGTTGAGCTCTGCTCTCTCTTCCACTGATCTTGGGAAACGAAATCGACGTATTTGTATGTTTTCAGGCCAGAATTCTGGTTCTTGTGTGGTTTGTAGATCTTCAAACGGAATGCCTACTTTGAAAGCTTTTTTGTTCCCCAGTGTTCGCATTTCTTCACATTCTAGTTGTCCCAGTATACCGTTCTTGTGATTGGGCAAATGTTCAAAAAATTTTATTGCTGCATATTGAACTCGTCTCTGAGCCACTATCAGCTTTAACAATAAGTAATAAAGGTCATTTTCTCCTCTGGTGTTGTAAATATGTACAATGAAATTTTGTAGATTTTTCATGAATTTCACTAGCGAAAATATGTATTGTGACGGCACTGTTAACATGCCTAGCTCCGGGAAGAGGTACCTAAATGACGTCCGTGGTTGAAAACCACGTATTACTCATACTGCTCGCTTTTCTGCTATCAATACTTTCTAAGTGATGAGTTACCCCAGAAAATTATTACGTACATTATTAAGTGGAAATATGCAAAGTGCGTCAGGAGACTGATTCGTTTGTTGCCAAGATTAGCAATTATAAGTAGAGCAAAAGTAGCTGAACGTAGGTGGGCATATCAGATAAGGAAACAGGTGATTCTCAGCAGAACTGTCGATGAAAGGACATATGGAAGAATGGAAGTTCGCGCAAGGGAGGAATTCGTAGCGGGTGACAAAAAAAAAAAAAAAAAAAAAAAAACGAGATACATCTTCAAACTTCCCCTCATTGAGGTAATGTTCATAAACATTAACGTACGCGGTGGTTCTACATACCAGTGGGAAATTGACGGTTTGTGAATAGGAACCGAATCATGTCTCTGTATTTCCATAGCTGTTATTTGAGTTTGGATTGCCAGCCTTGTTGTCGAAGATGTAAACAGATATTTTCATGTACAGAGATATTTGCGCAGATTAAAAAACACGGGAAGGTTCAGAAAAAGTAGCGCTTGCATTTAAGAGTTTACTTTGTATTTGTTTTCTCTCTCTTACCCCTTAAGAAGCCCAGGGGAACGTAAACGCAGCTACGTTTAAAAATACGTAAAACTGATGGGATGAGTGGTCACCAGTTTCTGCAAAAGTAACGCAGATTGCGTAGTCATTGCCTGCGCGCGGATTACGGTACTTTATAGTGCTAGAAGTTGCCGAACCATTTCCACAAATTTCGTTGATTGCGCGGTGTTTCGTTCGCTAGGTACAATTCGCACTCGCGTTAATTCGAAACACTGCAGTCTGCGCAAATTGAACAGATAATTCGAGTGATCGCTGGCGGACTTTATAACCAGCTCCACTCGATTTTAATCATTCACTGAGCGGTAATTATACAGGCGCCATTCTCACGCGCCAGGCACTTCTGAGCATTTTATGGCGAATTATCGCGCCGTTGCACATAGTGATCGAGCGCGTCCCTGACGTTGCCAGCGACTAAACTAATATGTCCCTAGGAACATACGAGGGGCGTTTGGAAAGTCCGTGAAAAGTCCGAGAGATGGCAACACCGGCGCGTATCGAGGTCATGTTTAGTTAGTAGCATCTTTGGAAAGAACGCACACCAAGTTTCAGCCATATTGGTCTATTTCTTTGTGCTTGGCATTCGTGTGAATCAAGGAATTCGAGTGATTGTCAAAAACTGAACGAAAAAGAATTTCGTGTGGTGATTAAACATTACTTTATGAAAGGCAAAACGCCTCAGGAGACTAAAGAGAAGCTTGATAAACATTATGGTGACTCTGCGCCTTCGGTTAGAACAGTTTATAAGTGGTTTCAAAATTTTCGGAGTGGCCATATGGGCACAAGTGATGCTGAACGTTCTGGACGCCCTGTGGAGGTTACGACTCCATAAATCATTGATAAAATCCATGATATGGTGATGGATGACAGAATTCAGGAGCGTGAGATTGCTAGTGCTGTGCGCATCTCGAATGAACGGGTACATAATATTTTGCATAAACATTCGGACATGAGAAAGCTATCCGCAAGATGGGTGCGCGATTGCTCATGCGTGAAGTGTTGCAAGGATGATTTGCAGCTGTTCAGGAAGAAACCGCGGGACTTTAAGCGTCGTTTCGTCACTGTGGATGAAACATGGATTAATTACTATACTCCTGAGACCAGACAACAATCTAAACAATGGGTTACCAAGGGTGAATCTGCACCAAAAAGCCGGCCGTGGTGGCGGAGCGGTTCTAGGCGCTACAGTCTGGAACCGCGCGACCGCTACGGTCGCAGGTTCGAATCCTGCCTCGGGCATGGATGTGTGTGATGTCTGTAGGTTAGTTAGGTTTAAGTAGTTCTACGTTCTAGGGGAGTGATGACTTCATAAGTCCCATAGTGCTCAGAGCCATTTGAACCATTTTGCACCAAAAAAGGTGAAAACCATTCCTTCGGCCGGAAAGGTTATGGAGACTGTCTTTTGGGATTCGAAAAGGATAATTCTCATTGACTATCTGGAAAAGGGTAAAACTATTACAGGCGCATATTATTTATCGTTATTGGACTGTTTGAAAACCGAGCTGCCGGCCGCGGTGGTCTAGTGGTTCTGGCACTGCAGTCCGGAACCGCGGGACTGCTACGGTCGCAGGTTCGAATCCTGCCTCGGGCATGGGTGTGTGTGATGTCCTTAGGTTAGTTAGGTTTAAGTAGTTATAAGTTCCAGGGGACTTATGACCTAAGCTGTTGAGTCCCATAGTGCTCAGAGCCATTTGAACCATTTTTGAAAACCGAGCTGCAAGAAAAACGCTGGCGATTGGACTGCAAAAAAGTCCTCTTCCATCACGACAATGCACCAGCACACACTTCAGCAGTTGTGGTCGCTAAATTAATGGAAATAGGATTCCAACTCGTTTCACATCCCCCCTATTGTCCAGACTTGGCTCCCTTGGTCTACTATTTGTTTCCCAATTTTAAGAAATGTCGGGTGGGACAAAGATTTTATTCAAACGATGAGGTGATTGCAGCTACTAATATCTATTTTGCAGACTTGGAAAATTCCTATTATTCGGAAGGGTTCAACAAATTAGAACAGCGTTGGACGAAATGTATAAGTCTAAAAGGAGACTATGTCGAGAAAAAAAGGGTTACCCCAAACACGTAAGTAGTCTTTATTTTTGCACAGACTTTTCAAACGCCCCTGGTACACTTAGATGACACAGTTCATGGGATGGCGATAGGCACACATACAGATGGCGGTAGATCGCGTACACAAAGTATAAAATGGCACTGCGGTGACGGAGCTGCCATTTGTACTCGGGTGATTGTTCTGAAAAGATTTCCGACATGATTGTGACCTCACGACGTGAATTAACGGATTTTGAACGCAGAATGTAGTTGGATCCTGACGTAGGGACATACGATTTCGGAAATCGTAGGGAATGCAATATTGCGAGATCCACAGCGTCAAGAGTGTCCCGAGAATACCAAATTTCAGGCATTACCTCTCGTCACGGACAACGCAGTGACCGATGGCCTTCACTTAACGACCGAGACCAGCGACGTTTGCGTAGAGATGTCAGTGCTCACGGACAAGCAACACCGCCGGAAGTAACCGCAGAAATCAATGTGGAACGTACGACGAACGTATTCTTTAGCATAGCGCGGCACGATTTGGCGTTCTTGGACTATGGCATCAGACGACCGACGCGAGTGCCTTTGCTAACAGCACGATATCGTCTGTAGCGCCTCTCTTGGGCTCGTGACCATTTCAGTTTGACTCTAGACGACTGGAAAACCGTCGTCTCGTCGGTTGAGTTCCGATTTCGGTTGATAAGAGCTGATGGTAAGTTCGAGTGTGGCGCAGACCCTACGAAGCCATGGACACAAGTTGTCAAAGCACTATGCAAGCTGGTGGTGGGTCCACAATAGTGTGGGGTGCGATTACATGGAATGGAATGGGTCCTCTGGTCCAATTGATCCGATCATTGACTGGGAATGGTTATGTTCGCTTACTTGGAGAGCATTTTCAGCCGTTCATGGACTTCATGTTCCCAAACAACGATCCAATGTCACCGGGCCACGGTTGGGCCTGATTGATTTGAAGAATGTTCTGGACAGTTCGAGCGAATGATCTGACGACCCAGATAGCCCGTCATGAGTCCCATCGAACATTTATGGGGCATAATCAAGAGGTCAGTTCGTGTACTAAATACTGCACCGGTAACACTTTCCCAATTAAGGACGGCTATAACGGCAGCATGCTCAGTATTTCTGCAGGGAGCTTCAGTCACTTGTTGAGTCCAAGCTACGTCGAGTTGCTGCGCTACACCGGGCAAAAGGAGCGCCGATACGATACTGGGAGGTATGCCATGACTTCCGTCACCGCATTGTAGGTGTCGGGCCTGCCCCCTATTATCCGAGAGGCGTGTTTGCTCTGACGTTTCAGCAGATATTTGTAATTTTAATGTTAGCGATGTGTAGCTGGAGTCACTGTAGAAAATACTGCTTATAACATGTTTAAAGTGGCGCCTGGTTTTAACAGGAGATTTGGATTTATTTCTCGTTAGAAACAATACGTTTTGTTTTAACCATTAGAAACGGTTGGTGAATCCCTGCGAGTGAAAAACAATGAGTTTCTTTATAAAATAACTTTTTATACTACGAGTCAAGATTTCCTTTTCATTTACATTTTGCACGATGAATTTCCAGTAGTTACTACCATTTTTAAACTCGGTTTCCGTGCGTTATGCCATTTATTTGTAATGTTTTCTGGGTGTGAGATGCATCATTGTTCTGCTGCTTTTAGATTTCTTTAAACTGGAATTTTTTGTGCCCAAATGATACAGCTGTGCCAAACTGGTGAAGTGCGATATTCCATTAGGTGTTTCAAAACCGGTTTCTTGTTATACAATTTCCCTGTACCGCTCTATGTTGGCTATATAAACACTTAGATACCGATGTTGGAAATGCTGGTTTCGCTACCGGATTTCAACTCCCGCAATCGATTTTCGCTCCACGTAATCGATTTTGCGCATTCGAGACGTTACTCCCTGATCAGGTTGCTACTACTTCTTTAAAATTTGTTTCACTGTGGGCGAAGTGATTCTGTGAAGGAAGAAACTGAAGGAAAAGACATACTGGACTGGTCAGGAAGTTACTCATTTATGCAACTGAAACGGGGCGTTTATTAGATGCAAAGAGGTGCATAAATGCAGATATATTTGCCGAATTCTGGATAACAGCCTTATACCGTGTATACCTGGGTAATTTGTAAACTATCATACGCACGAGATTGAGACAGTTGTGCGAAATGACACTTGCCACGGAGATGGAACCCAAGACTAAGTAGCATTTTGCTTTCACATTCTCTGGCTTCACCAAATCGCAACCAAACTGTCGCATTCCAACCGAGCCACACTTCGGGCTAATCTATAGATTAGTGTGTGACCTTTTTTGCTTTCAGAATTCGGTGGCTTCGCCACCTCACAGCTGCCCTAAAACTCGGGTTAAGTTGCAGTTCCGTTTGTCAACGTAACCACCTGCAAGAAGCCTCTAATCCCAGAAAGAACCCCCGGCCATACAGAGATCTGTCTCTACAGAAGTGTCACTTCGCGAAAGTGTTCCAATCCCCATATACACGCTATCTTTTAGAGGCAGACTGACGTACACGTCTGGCGACAAAACAACCGATAATTTTAGGCCCAGGAATAGGCACGTGTCTTTAGTCATTCGCAAGATTTCTATCCATTCCAAGTCTTCATAATGTTGGGTACATTAATGTTACAGCTGTAAGCTCTTCACTTCTTTCCACAATGCGGTGATCTAGGTTAGTTAATAAGAATGCCTTACACAGTAATTGGGTCTTAAAACAATTCTTCTTCAATTATGTTCACGCTCTCCTCCTCCTAGCGAATTTAGTGACATTCCAGCGAAAATGGTATTCTCTGTTTATTGAGCAAAATGTCAAGGCCTGGGTTCCCGGGTTCGATTCCCGGCGGGGTCAGGGATTTTCTCTGCCTCGTGATGACTGGGTGTTGTGTGATGTCCTTAGGTTAGTTAGGTTTAAGTAGTTCTAAGTTCTAGAGGACTGATGACCATAGCTGTTAAGTCCCATAGTGCTCAGAGCCATTTGAACCATTTTTTTTTGAAAATGTCAAGGAGTGATAGCTTCAGTTCGTCATACTGAGAGGAGCTGGTCAGCGGATCTGTCCGTCGAGTAAATCGGAGTTTCCGATTAGTGCACTCAGTCACTCTGTGTATTGATGCTGCTGTCGTAGGAGGCGACGAGGACACGGATGACGCGGTCATTTGACGAAAGATAGCACACTGACATTGATACAGTCTTTTTTAATAAACTTTTACAAAGAAGTAGGTAAGCTACGTTTATATAGACTTGTGGATTCTTCATGCAAAAGCTATTTAGCGGAGAATATTGCTACATTTGTGGTCGTAAAATATAAATGAAAAAAGGAATCAGGGTGTCAGTTCCGCCCAGCACTGCGTCAGACATTAGTAGAGTCCATGCCACGTAGTGTTGTGGCGCTCACAGGTGCTCTTGGGGGCCCTACACGACATTACGCAGGTATGCTAGTTTCCTTTGCTCTTCAGTGTAGCTGACTATATACTAATGTATGGATAATTTATAACGAGAAACGGAACTTATCTAGAACTAGTCCTCTGGAACAAACAGGGCAAAGCTTAATTGAATAAAAAAAAATTTGATACTTTCATCTTGGCGGTTAGGAAGGTTACCGTAACACACTGCTCGTTAATTTTATGAGATCACAGTGACTATTCGTCACTGTACATCATCAGTATCTGTAGCATCTTGGAAAATACGCTAAGTCACATGGATGTCTCACCTCGTGCTGTGATGTGTTCTGTGGTAAGATTTACCTTAGAAGCTAGGTTTGGTATGCCTCAGCGTTCTACAACACTTCACGAGCGTAAAAATACACTGAAAAGCCAAAGAAACTGGTACACCTGCTTAATATCATGTAGGGCCCCCGCGAGGACGCAGAGGTGCCGCAGCGCGACGTGGCATGGACTCGACTAATGTCTGAAGTAGTGCTGGACGGAATTGACACCATGAATCCTACAGGGTTGTCTATAAATCCGTAAGAGTATGACGGGGTGTAGATCTCTTCTGAACAGCACGTTGCAAGGGATCCCAGGTGTGCTCAGTAATGTTCATGTCTGAGGAGTCTGATGGCCAGCGAAAGTGTTTAATCTCAGAAGAGTGTCCCTGGACTCAATCTGTAGCGATTCTGGGCGTGTGGGGTGTCACATTGTCCTGCTGGAATTGCCTGAGTCCGTCGGAATGCGCAATGGACATGAATGGATGGAGGTATCTAGTCGTATCTAGACGCATCAGGGATCCCATATCACTCCAACTGCACACGCTCTACACCATTGCAGAGCCTCCACCAGCTTGAACAGCCCCCTCCTGACATGCAGGGTCCATTGTTGTTCGGCTCCATATCGATGATGTTTCGTTGAATGGTTCGCACCTGCTGATGGTCCAACATTGAAATCTGCAGCAATTTGCGAAAGGATTGCACTTCTGTCACGTTGAACGATTCTCTTCAGTCGTAGTTGGTCCCGTTCTTGCAGAATCTTTTTCCGGCCGCAGCGATGTCGGAGATTTGATGTTTTAGCAGATTCCTGATATTCACGGTACACTCGTAAAATGGTCGTACGGAAAATCCCCACTTCATCGCTACTTCGGAGATTCT
The DNA here is from genome assembly GCF_023864275.1 of Schistocerca cancellata. NCBI lineage: Eukaryota > Metazoa > Arthropoda > Insecta > Orthoptera > Acrididae > Schistocerca > Schistocerca cancellata. The sequence goes on from NC_064633.1 coordinate 142,885,015, forward strand.
GTGTCCCATCGCTCGTGCGCCGACTGTAATACCACGTTCAGACTCACTTAAATCTTGTTGTAGCAGCAGTAACCAAGCTAACAACAGCGCCAGACACTTGTTGCCGACAGAACCGCCGTATTCTGCCTGTTTACATATCTCTGTATTTGAATACGCATGCATATACCAGTTTCTTTGGCGCTTCAGTGTATGACTTGTCTACTAAGGTGGCTACAAATAGTGCAATTACTGAGTGTTCAGAATGGAAGTTCACACTATTACATATCAATTATATACAGTATTTGAGACTCGTTTGGAACAGTCACGACTTCACATACAGTATTTCATAAGAACCACTCTGAATCAACGTCCTAATCTGGGTGGTAGATACTTTCAAAAAAGTCTTGTGAATCCAATCATGATGTGATGAGCTGTTTGACTTGCGGCGGTCGTCGAAATTGTTTGTAGGCTCTTGTCCGATGCCGTACGTTGTAATTAGAAGATTGAGCGTCAGCTGCGGGAGTAGACTCATCGATTGATTCTCCAATCAGTCTGTTTGTCAGTCCGTACTCACCACATAAATTGTCACAGGGCTGAATGACACCGAGTAACTGTCTATTTCCGCCCACGTGACAAGCGATGCAAAGTAGGGTGGCGAAGATGAGCTCTGTAGGCCAGACCGATACCACGGCCTTAGCTGTAAGTCGTTCCGCCACTTAACGCCTTAGGATGTGGCAATCCAAATTACACTGGTGGACCGCGTGGACCCTCTGTGTTTCGTGGTATACACACTCTACAGGCTATATCAGGGATGGCCAAGAATTCGTCTTGCAGGCCTTGCTCTGGGGCCGGCCGCGGTGGCCGTGCGGTTCTGGCGCTGCAGTCCGGAACCGCAGGACTGCTACGGTCGCAAGTTCGAATCCTGCCTCGGGCATGGATGTGCGTGATATCCTTAGGTTAGTTAGGTTTAAGTAGTTCTAAGTTCTAGGGGACTGATGACCTCAGATGTTAAGTCCCATAGTGCTCAGAGCCATTTGAACCAAGGTGCACCGCGTACGAGTGGCTGTTATATTTCAAATTTCTGTAACAACTTACGTCAAAAACAAAAAAGTGATGAATTGATTAATTATTTTTGGCACGGTGAAGACGTATAATTTTTGTTTGGTTCGAACTGTCGGCATACGGGCAGATGCAGACAATTTTACAGATTCTCACACTCAGGTTGCCATGTAATTTCTGACTAGTTTATTTTCACAACTGAAAAAAACGTCTTTTACACATATATGTTGCTCGAAATATTTTAGCACTTTGGCAACGTCGTTATGGAGACGTGGACACTTTACTTTAGGAAAACAATGTACACGTTCTGGAAAGTTGTAACGTAAAAGGGATTTGTCTTTAAAATGGGAATTACCTTGCAGATCTGTCAGCCACATCTGCACATGGGCAGGGTTGCTTTCAACCGAAACGGCAAACGGTCTCGTAAACAGCTTGAAAAGATATGTAAAATTGGCTGTGTCTTAAAACTAGGAAACTATCCTCGTAATTCTCCCCAGTCCACAAGGAATTCTTCAAACCTTGGGTATGTTTAATGCCAGTGAACTTAGGGAACTAGACTGTGTTAATCAGGATGTATCTCTTCTACAACGCGATTTTATTTTTAAATGCCTCCTTATCAAATGATAAACAAGTTGCTTCTCTGCTTGCAATGTAGACTGAAGTCTACTTAAAATGCGAGGTCTGCAAATGCATGCCGGATGTTCTAATTTTCGTTGCTGCACTCCTTTTTCTTCAGAAATTCAACAATAGCGAGTTTTAAATCGGAAAACCGTCCCACGTGTTCTCCTTGAATTACTCAATCTATTTTGCAGTGATATATAAAGTATACATACTCTTAATTCAGTTTTACGATTGCATCTGACAGCCGAATAATGCTTGCGACTTCGTAAATTTTACTAGTGCCTCTTTATGTACAGAACAGTGAATTCCGTCTGTCAATCGTTGTAACTTTTTTTTTTTTTTTTGCTCTTTCATTGCTAACTAAATCTTTGAATTCTTTCTGCATGATATTGTAATGTCATTTCATAGGAATGTAGTTCATACCCGTCGCTTATGCGACTGCATAATAGGCACTGAGAATTATCATCCCAGTTCTTACTCATTCTTAAAGGCTTGTTTCAGTTATCGCTAGGCTACCTGTTTTTGTGGAAACAGCCACTGGGCCTGAGAACGCCCTCCAAACCACGAACAAAAAGCGAACCCTAAGGAGTCCTGACAGCACAAATATGCCGAAGTGAAGAGAGGTGTGACGACCGAAAAATGCCGCAATGCTAAATGAAATTTCGCACTGTACCGAGTCCTTCCGAGAAGGATCGAGCAAAGCCGAGAGAGACTAGGCTTTGGCCAGCGTGCGGCCCCGCGCACCCTGCACGCGTCATGTTTGTCACGCTTTGGCCGGCACTGCTGTGTATGTAGGATTCTCAGGAACGACGCTACAGCTGTTTGAAATGCCCTCGTTCTCTATTCAATCGCAGCTACTCGGAGGCTCTGATTGAAATTTTGTGAAAGCTCCAATTACACGAATACCGCCCCGTAGGAGGACAAGTGCTGACGCAAGCCGGGCAGCTGATTTACAAACATCAATCCCCTCAAACAACTGACGCCGACGCCGGCCGGTGTTGCCGTGCGGTTCTAGGCGCTTCAGTCTGGAACCGCGTGACCGCTACCGTCGCAGGTTCGAATCCTGCCTCGGGCATGGATGTGTGTGATTTCCTTAGGTTAGTTAGGTTTAAGTAGTTCTAAGTTCTAGGGGACTGATGACCATAGATGTTAAGTCCCATAGTGCTCAGAGCCATTTGAACTCATGCCGACAGTGCCGACATTTTATGTGACTTGCAAATTCTCTTCGGGCACTACACATAAACACGCCCCCGAAGTCCGGTTTCCGCAATTCGACGTTCGTGTTCGTCACGTTGTGTGGCGTGTGAACGTAGTGTGTGCCAGACACGAGTGCGGCAGCTACCTGTTAGTGGGCGTGCTCCGGCAACAGGTAGCGCCGTGCCGCAGCTCGGCGGTTGGGGCAGGTCGCCCGCGCGCCGCACGCCGCCCGCTGCCGGCTTTCAGCTTCCGGCTGCGGCCGTATTGATCGCCACTACCGCCGCCGCCGACGACGACGCCGCCTGGGCTCGAATCCCGGGCCAGGCGCTGACTCACGCCTCCCGGCCGCGGCGTTGCGACAGCCTGCAACATAGACCACATATACAGGGGCTAGACAAAAAAAAGGGAAACACCGCGAGAAATACACTACTGGCCATTACAATTGCTACATCACGAAAATGACGTGCTGCAGACGCGACATTTAACCGACAGGATGAAGATGCTGAGATATGCAAATGATTAGCTTTTCAGAGCATTCACACAAGGTTGGCGCCAGTGGCGACACCTACAACGTGCTGACATGAGGAATGGCTTTGAGCACTATGGGACTTAACATCTACGGTCATCAGTCCCCTAGAACTTAGAACTACTTAAACCTATCTAACCTGAGGACGGCACACAACACCCAGTCATCACGAGGCAGAGAAAATCCCTGACCCCGCCGGGTATCGAACCCGGGATCCCGGGCGTGGGAAGCGAGAACGCTACCGCACGACCACGAGCTGTGGACTGACGTGAGAAAAGTTTCCAACCGATTACTCATACACAAACAGCAGTTGACCGGCATTGCCTGGTGAAACGTTGTTGCCTCGTGTAAGGAGGAGAAATGCGTACAATCACGTTTCCGACTTTGATAAAGGTCGGATTGTAGCCTATCGCGATTGCGGTTTATCGTATCGCGACATTGCTGCTCGCGTTGGTCGAGATCCAGTGACTGTTAGCAGAATATGGGATTGGTGGGCTCAGGAGGGTAATACGGAACGCCGTGTTGGATCCCAACGGTGTCGTATCACTAGCAGTCTAGATGACAGGCATCTTATCCGCATGGCTGTAACGGATGGTGCAGCCACGTCTCGATCCCTGAGTCAACAGATGGGGACGTTTGCAAGACAACAACCATCTGCACTAACAGTTCGACGGTTTGCAAAAGCATGGACTACCAGCTGGGAGACCATGGCTGCGGTTACCCTTGACGCTGCATCACAGACAGGAGCTCCTGCGATGGTGTACTCAACGACGAACCTGGGTGCACGAATGGCAAAACGTCATTCTTTCGGATGAATCCAGGTTCTGTTTACAGCATCATGATGGTCGTATCCGTGTTTGTTGACATCGCGGTTAACGCACATGGAAGCGTGTATTCGTCATCGCCATCCTGGCGTATCACCCGGCGTGATGGTATGGGATGCCATTGGTTAACGTCTCGGTCACCTCTTGTTCGCATTGACGGCACTTTGAACAGTGAACGTTACGTTTCAGATGTGTTAAGCTCCGTGGCTCTACCCTTCATTCGACCCCTGCGAAACCCTACATTTCAGCACGATAATGCACGACCGTGTGTTGCAGACCCTGTACGGGCCTTTGTGGATACAGAAAATATTCGACTGCTGCCTTGGCCAGCACATTCTCCAGATATCTCACCAATTGAAAACGTCTGGTCAATGGTGCCCGAGCAACTGGCTCGTCACAATACGCCAGTCACTACTCTTGATGATCTGTGGTATCCTGTTGACGCTGCATGGGCAGCCGTACCTGTACACGCCATCCAAGCTGTGTTTGACGCAATGCCTAGGCGTATAAAGGCTGTTATTACGGCCAGAGGTGGTTGTTCTGGGTACTGATTTCTCAGGATCTGTGCACCCAAATTTCGTGAAAATGTAATCACATGTGAGTTCTAGTATAATATATTTGTGCATTGAATACCCCTTTATCATCTGCATTTCTTCTTGGTGTAGCAATTTTAATGGCCTGTAGTGTTCATACCTGACCATACTGTGAGGTGACAGAAGTCATGGGATAGCGATAAGCACGTACACAGATGGTGGCAGTATCGCGTACACAGGGTATAAAAGTTCCGTGCATTGCCATAACTCTCATTGGTACTCAGGTGATTCATGTGAAAAGGTCTGCCGGCCGGAGTGGCCGTGCGGTTCTAGGCGCTACAGTCTGGAGCCGAGCGACCGCTACGGTCGTAGGTTCGAATCCTGCCTCGGGCATGGATGTGTGTGATGTCCTTAGGTTAGTTAGGTTTAATTAGTTCTATGTTCTAGGTGACTGATGACCTTAGAAGTTAAGTCGGATAGTGCTCAGAGCCATTTGAACCATTTGAAAAGGTCTGCGACCTGATTATGGCCGCACAGACTTCGACCGCGGAACGGCAGCAGGAGCTAGACACATGGAACAGTCCACATCGGAAATTGTTAGAGAATTCAGAATTACGAGTGTGCTGAAAATACCATATTTCAGTCATGGCCTCTCACCACGGTCAATGCAGTGGCCGAGGGCAGCGGCGTTTGCGCAGAGTCGTCAGTGTTAACACACAAGCACCTTGCGAAAAAATCTGCAGAAATCGACGTGGGACGTTCGGCGACCGTATCCGTTCGGAGAGAGTGGCGAAATTTGGCTTTAAAGGGCTATGTCAGCAAACGAGTGATGGGAGTGACTTTGCTAATAGCACGACATCGCTTGCAGCGCTTCTCTTGGGCTCGTGACCATATCGGTTGGACCCTAGACGACTTTAAAACCATGACCTGGTCAGATGAGTCTCGATTTCAGTTGGTAACAGCTGATGATCTGTTTCGAGTGTGGCGCAGACCCTACGAAGCTATGGTCCCAAGCACTGTGCAAGCTGGTGGTGCCTTCAAAATGGGTTGGGCTGTGTTTACATGCCATGGCCTGGTTCATCTGAACCGATCATTGACTGGAATTGGTCATGTTCTCTACTTGGAGACCATTCGCAGTCGTTCATCCCGTTCACGTTTCCAAACATCGATTGAGTCCATTTCTGTTCGAATATTGACTACAAGGAAACCTCGCATTGCCAGGCTGGTCATAGGGCTCAGTTCGAAACGGGACTCATCACTCAGGACAATTCTATTCCAGTCACTGAGGTTCGAGGCTCTAGACATTTCTGGGGACGCCTCGTACAGTGGTGGGACGCCAACCTAACTGTCGTTCGCGATACGGCCCGACAACAGGGAGTGATGGTGTGGGGTGCCCGCGGCATCGTTACAGCACAGCGGTACGTCGACGATATTCTACGCCCTGCTCATGGCAAACCACCCTGCTATTACACTGCAGTAAGATAAATTTCGCCTGCACAGGACGAGTGTTCCTATTACTCATCGTCGTGTTGCCGGATCTCTCCCAAATTGAGAACGTGTGAGCATTATGGGCAGAGTTCTCCAACCAGCTCCGGATTTTGACGCTCTAACGCACCAGTAGCAAAGAATGTGGCATGATGTCACCCAGAAGGCCATCCAGCCGAATAACTGCTTGATAAGGGCCGGAGGTGGACGAACGCGATAATGACTTGGTCAATTCGTGAAGGTCTTTCTCTTGAACAAATTATCCAATGTTTCTTAAATAGTAATAATTTTTGTGTCCGCACATGTACATCACGTCCCCGATTTCCATCCCATTAGGATAATTCTTTCGTGGTGTGTCGTATTTTGTCTTAGAGTACATTAATATGACTATCAGTAACCCCCCAACCACCGATTCTGTAAAGAACCTGATATAAAACGGATAGTTTTTCTCGTATCTGAGTGTTTATTAAGTCATTTCTCCTGAGCTGTGTGCAGTATAATGACATAATTTTGGTGTTACTACATTCAACAGTATATTCGGTACTGTCTGAAAAATATGTTCCGAATATAATTAACAGCAGAAAAGTAATAAGTTCAGGCGTTGTGCCTGAAGCTGAAGTTCTACTGCGCAATAACAGACATGTAGTTATGGATGAACTTTTTGTCTTTTCATTTTTTTGTGAGGGTGTCATCGGCAAAAAGATTTGAAAGTGTGTTTGAAGGTTTTTGGAGATCGTTAAGCCCTCTCATTCTCAAATACTGGATGAATATAGCCTGGCCCTTTGTGCGCCGTGAGCCTCGTGCATGATGACATGCAGGGCGATTCAGGTGCCCCTATCACTGCCGATTTATCCAATCCGCAATGTTACATCTGGCTTTCAAAACCCACGCGCGTGGCTTGCATATTCTCTCGCTCACTACGCGCAAACTTTTAGTCTTACAGAAAAAATCAGCAGGACGTTTTTGTAGCCAAATTAATGTTGTTAATTTCTGTACCCGAACGTGTTGTCATTGGAGGCCACAATTTTCGAGTTATTCACGAAAAACAGTATAAAAGTGACCTTCAAGCGCATCCCCGCTCCCACACTCAGCGATCAACGGTCAAGATTTCTAGTATGTTGTTTATAGCACTCCTTCCTACCACTGTACGTAATTTGCGACTGCACAAACTATTTCCTATGTTCGACCTTTTTGACCTTCATTGACTGACCTTATTACGCCACCGGCTTAGTCGAGCATTTATAAATAGCAAAATTGACATTTGTGTAAATTCTACCTGACAGTTTTCTAAATTTTGATGGCATAAAATAAACAATTACGTCGTAGTATTCGTTAGGCCTTCTGACTACAAAACTACTGTGCTGGTAAGAGCTAAATTTGGATAGAATTGTCAATGTAATTCGCTTTAACGTAACGTTTACAATAGTTGGTTTTCGTTCATTACCCTCACGGGCAAGTTTGAATTAATAATGTTAACGCAGTAGGCGTCTATGCTGGTGGCGTAATAGCCTAATCGATAGAGACCATGAAAACTGGAATATCGGGAATAGTTCTTGCAGCTGGAAATTTTTGTACAGTGGTAGGAGGGAGTGCCATGGACAACTCACTAGAAATCGTGACTGGTGAGGGATGAGTGTGGAGTGGAGGTGCGTTTAAGATCACTTTTGTACGGTTTTCTTGAGTGGCCTCTAGCGAAGACGTATTCCAATACAAAATTTAATTTCATTGAATTTCCCAGAAAAATGTTCTGTTCTTTTTTTCTGTAGGACTGTGTTTGTGTGTAGCGTGCGAGAGAATATGAAAACCTCGCGCGTGGTTGCTGTAGGCCAGACATAACATTGCGGATTGCATAAAACGTCAGCGGTAGGGACAGCTAAATCACCCTGTGTATACAGTTTCTAACTTTACTACTTACTATGATAAACCTTTAACGTACGATTATACTTCTTTATGAGTTTATGTCAGCACGTCAGATTCGATCAGTAGTCATACGATGTAAAGAAAATCAAAGTTTTGTTGTCCCGGCAGACCGTTACATGGGCAATTTGCACTTGGGATTGGGTGACCGTTTTAGCCGTTTAGTAATATGGAGCGCTCTTGCTCAGCGTTACTGTCTCTTCTGTTGAGCATTCGCCGTCCAGTACGGGACTGTGACTTCTATTAACGAAAATTATATGGGGGCAGTCGCATATCTATGGATATACTCCGCAGTATTGTATTTTTGTTATTAGTCGACGATATAGTTCAGAGTCTTCAATCCAGGAGTGCAGACTCTGCTTGTGTACCTGCGTCTATAGTATGCAAGAAGGTTGGATGAATAAAGCAAGCTGTTTTTCTCTCGAGTGGTTTCTCTGAATCTGTGCCGATGTATGAGACAGCCCTTCCTTGCTGACTGTTCGCGAAGGGATTAGGTACGAGTGCTAAGATGAGTTGCGAAATGTACAAGGTGAACATTAATAAAACCGACAAACTGCAGGGGCGCATTCCTGACTGGAAATGGAGGAAAAAATGTCGTAGGATATGTATTTGGAAATACATCGTTGCCACGGTAGATGGCTCTGACAAATGACAAATCCTCTGACCACGTGCCGTGTGATCCTTGTGTGTTGCAGGTTGTGTGATTGACGCAGCGTAGTGCAAGCAGCAGAATGGTCCGGTATTCATGCCGGGAACAAGCTGAGATGGTGTTCATGTGCGACCAGGTAGACTGAAACGGTCAAGAGGCAGAACGATCCTTCAAATTTGGTGTACGCACAGACCGCCACCTCCCTGCACTTACGTCTGTCTGAAAGGACCCATGGTCACGCAAGCACCCATAAAGGACTTGAAATGTTGTGTGATCTGGTTGGTGTCTGTGAGGGTACTTGTTTTAGAATAGCCGTGCTCCCTCCCAATCGTTTCAATCCGCTTGGCCATTCACTAACACCAACTCGGCTTCTTTCCAACACGAATACCGGACCATTCTGCTGCTTACAATATTCTGCGTCAACCATACAGCCTGCAGCACACAAGGAACACACAGTACGTGTTCAGAGAAAGCTGCCGTCTACCTTGACAACTGTGCATTTCCGGAAACATGTTCATACAACCTTTTTTCCTCCATTTCCAGTGAGGAATACGTCCCTGCAGTTTGTCGATTTTATTAATATTCACTCTGTATATGGACCAATGAATTAATGCTGTGACTTGTGATGTTCCAGATGTGCTTAACACTTTTTCTAGTGAGACTACAACGGCAAATGAAAATTTGCACCAGACCGGGATTTGAAACCAGATTTAATTCTTTTCGCGAGCAGTTGCTTTAAAGATTACAACCTTCCGGCTTCTGTTCCGGATATGGCATAAATTTTCAGTTCCCGCTGTAAGTTCCATACGCGGCGCACAGTGGCTTCACGCGGTACAGCAGAGTCAGCGGGGTTGCCTGCAAAGCAGGCGTTTGCGGCAGTAAGACACCGTAGTGGCGGTTTGCCGTACACAGGCCGTCGGTTATACTGCACTGTTTTGTTGCGCCGGTCACACAGGCGGAATCAGAGCTTTATTCAGTGGCCTTCCGCCACAGAGTGTCTAACGGGTTGCACGGACCGACAACAGCATAAGGAAGTGGAGAGTCAGATGGAACTCAACTGGACATACAACGCCTCTACTCCAGGAGCCAGCGTCCAACCAGCTAGTACGACGAGCACTACCACCCATCTTCGACGACCGCCGCTCGCCCACCAAATTCATCGCTCAGCTAATTCACTTAAAACTTCTTGGAAGTATAACTCAAACTGATTAGGGCGTTGGATCTGGTCAAATATTGTGTCTAATGTCGGTATTCTTCAGAGAGAGTTAAGTACTGTATATACTTTATTCAGCAATAAATGTTGTGAACGTTTACTCGGAACTGATATATTTATACGTGCTCAATACAGCATGTAACATGTGTAGTTGTCATTGAAGTTCACGGTTTAGCCATTCAGTACCTCAGGCATTAACTAATTCGTTACTGTGCATCATGTTGCATCAGAGTCTCTAGTCCGCAGCTCGTAGTCGTGCGGTAGCGTTCTCGCTTCCCGCGCCCGGGTTTCCGGGTTCGATTCCCGGCGAGATCAGGGATTTTCTCTGCCTCGTGATGACTGGGTGTTGTGTGATGTCCTTAGGTTAGTTAGGTTTAAGTAGTTCTAAGTTCTAGGGAACTGATGACCATAGATGTTAAGTCCCATAGTGCTCAGAACCATTTGAACCAGAGTCTCTAATTTTCTTCAACGGCTTCCGCCTGACGCACTCTAAACGGTCGGTTTTCTTCTGTTCTTTATGTTTAATATCTTGCATATGTGTTTTTTTATATATATAGTATCTATGACTCCGAAGACCGGTTTGATGCAACTCTCCTTGCTACTCTGTCTTGTACATCATATCTGAAAAACAGCTGCAATCTAGTTATTCTTTGAGTCCTCCTTTTAGTCCAGTTGTTCCATGAACTTCTTTTTCGCCAATCCACCTATTTACCGCTACAGTAGTTACTTGATTTTATCTCCAGTAGCACCACATTTCAGAAGCTGCTGTTACCTTGCATTTGTCTACATTTGAGGCAAGATACCAATCAGTCCAAGTAGTACTGCTGTGTCAGTCAGCATTTTCTTTGTCATCCTGTGACGGTAAATTCATGTATACAACTACATCATCACCGAAAATTGCGAGATTACTGCTGACCCATTGTGGTATCCCACCAATTGCTAAGTATTTTCTTTGTTTATAATGATATAATTTTTGTTTCCTTCTTCTTACTGTTGTTAATGTGTCATCAGACTGGTTACTCCTGCTGAACTTACTGCATTGGGAACTGTAATTTATCATTTTTTTTTTACAGCAGACTTTAGTACGAGTAGGTCACTGTATGATTACAATGAAAATAAAGAAAATTAAGTGATTCAGTTTCATTATTTATTCACAATATGAATAGATTTTGCGTGCGTTCAAATAGTAACAGCTTACCGATTCCGCAAGACAATGGATAATACCGATGCTTTCTCGAATACTTCCCTTTCATTACGTTAATTACAGCTGATCTACTTTTAATTTACTTCATGCACAAGTAACGTTAACCAGGAAAAGATACTAATTTCCTCCTTCTTGTTAAGAAGCAAACCAATGAAAATAAAAGAAAGGATCAGTGATGAAAAAGTTTCATATAAAATATCGATTGGTAACAATTCCTACCACAAACTACTTAAAAATAGTAATTTGACGAACATTTATGGGCAGTTAGTTGTGCGGCAAACGCTGCACTGTCTTGTAAATCGCTTATGTACATTGATAACTTACATGAATGCGAAATGAGAACACACACACGCAGAATCCGCAGCTGTGAAACATGTAAACTGAAGGGGGATAATTGTTGCCAGCTGCAGTGCGACGTTAAGCGGAATCAGCGGCGACGAGCGAAAACGTGTGCCGGACTGGGATTCGAACCCGAGATCCGTTTACTAGGCAGGTGCGGTAACCGGGACACAGCCTTATTGCAGCTGCTCGGACTATCTCGGTACGCCTGACGGCCGATCCACGCTCCCACCGAGCGCAACCTATCTGCAGTCCCTCTGCGTTATACAAACTGGGCAACGCATTCACCTTGTTCAGTGCGAATGTAGAAATACGTCTGACTTCCTGTGGGCATCGCTGAGTAGCGAACGGGAGTAGAGCAAGTGGACGAGATAGCGGGCAACCCGCACAGCTCTACTGCTTAGCGGATTGCTTCTGTCTGCGGCTGTCGACTACGAGGCTTCTAAACTGGGCTGCATAATTTCTGCATTTCAGTTTTTGATCTATGGACATTTTTTCTATTGTCTGCATTACTAATACGTAAAATCCATTGTGGCAGCAGATTGATAAGACATTTAGTGCTTATTAGAAAATTCACATCAGTTGTTTAAAGTATGCGCATGAACATGTCGTTAGAATTTAATAGACGCGTGTGTTTCGGTAGCCGGCCGCGGTGGTCTCGCGGTTCTAGGCGCGCAGTCCGGAACCGTCCGACTGCTACGGTCGCAGGTTCGAATCCTGCCTCGGGCATGGATGTGTGTGATGTCCTTTGGTTAGGTTTAATTAGTTCTAAGTTCTAGGGGACTGATAACCACAGCAGTTGAGTCCCATAGTGCTCAGAGCCATTTTTTTTTGTGTGTGTTTCGGTAGGAAGGAATTTTAATTACTCTTCTGGTGGCGGAAGGTATGTCCAATTTTCTCATTTTCACGTATTACGCGTTATTTTGCGCTACACTAGCCACCGGGCACTGATTGATGAACTCAGGCAAAGAATGCGTACCCCGTCAGCCAGTGCGGTGAAACGGTTTTAATATAACGTCTAGATCAATATGATACTAGAGCGGCAAGGCTATCCTTATAGCATTTAGTTGTGCCCATTTGAGCTATAGAACGAAAGCTCTGTCGAGGATGGCTTTTACAATCTTAACGAATTAATTAATAATTCTTTTTTCCCTGTGTGGTATTCCAATGATTGTCATGATTTCTTCTGTCTTCTGTTTACTTTAGGGATGGAATTTAAGAATTTAGTAAAACCACAGTGGACTGATGATGATTCGCCCAAGAATTTAAATAAAAGAAAAAAAAACGCGTTGTCGCTTAACCCCCTTGGGACATAAACTCTGCCAGAAGATGGAAATATTCTGGAATAAGACTGATCCGACCAAATTACTTCTTTCATTGTTCCATAGACTAGGTTTTTGGGGTTTCGGCACCAGCTTCTCCTCTTAGAGACATTTGCATCGCTGAAGAGTGGTCTTGGAATTCCAGCTCGCCTTTAAATTCCCAGCTTTTAGAGCTCACTGGCCGTTGTTTTGGTGCTGACAAGCATCGCGATTGCGTCCTTCAATTCTGCGCAACTTTTGCCGCTGTCGTCATCATATTGTATGTCACAATCTCCTTCAGTGACCGTCCGTTACGATCACTCAGAACACACTTTCGTCTTTGTTGTGACTTAGCGGATGACGTTTTACAGCTTTCCTTGCTTTTGATATAAAACTGCGATGCTTTGCCTCTTGAAACAGTAGACACATCGGCTACTTTGGTTACGGAAGCACCCACCATAGGAACATCAACAATTTGTCCACGTTTCAATTCACTTACTTCCAACTCCAATGCACTCACAAGTACTCAGAACACCCTTCTGACCAAGACTGACACTTTCAACGCGTGGAGGGTATGACACTGTTGCCGATCGTGGCCAAACACAACAGCGCAACCTCAAGCTTGGCTAAACCCTGCATTTACGAAAAAGCATGCATTTCTAGAGTGTTTCCATATTTTTGTCCAACCCCTGTGTTATTGCGATGTGCAATACGCCATGCAGAATGCGGATTATGTATGTTGATGTAGATACTGAATGTCTTCTAGAATTCGATGAACACGGCATCGACTTGTGTGCCGCTGCTCATTCTCCTGGTTTCCTCTTCGATAGTTTGCGTTGAGGTAAATGTGCAAGAAAGAATATGATGAATGTACTTCGATTCTTCAGTGAAAATTTAAAAACACAGTATAATCGATATGAAAGTTTTTCGAAACTGGTGTGCCGAACACGGATCTATTCCATGAGCCTATTTTAACGGCGGTTTCCAACTCCTGGTTAAGAGTCTTAGTAACGCAGTCCGCAGCTCGTGGTCGTGCGGTAGCGTTCTCGCTTCCCGCGCCCGGGTTCCCGGGTTCGATTCCCGACGGGGTCAGGGATTTTCTCTGCCTCGTGATGACTGGGTGTTGTGTGATGTCCTAGGATAGTTAGGTTTAAGTAGTTCTAAGTTCTAGGGGATTGATGACCATAGATGTTAAGTCCTATAGTGCTCAGAGCCATTTGAACCATTTTTTTTAGTAACGCAGCACCCAAATACCTCTCGGAGACGTTCTCCGTTTGTTGCTTTGTCTTCCCGCAAGCTCTGTTTCACATCAGGTTACACTGCCTTTCATCCAACTCGCCAAATGGACTATCAAATCGGACCAACCTGAGTGCGGTGTGCATGAGCGAATCTTGACCACAACGCTGCAGCGGTCGTATTTGAAAACGGTAAATTGAAAGAAAAACAGCTGGGTGTGTTAAAAGCAGATATATATTTTCATGTAAAGGTGTATCAAATTGTAAGAAGGGCAGAAAAATTATTGAACATTATTGAGAATAAAACGGTTCTCTGTTCGTGAAAAGTTATCTAGCGGGGGTGCTATTTACAAGATGCAACAATTCCCGAAATTAGCCTTAAGTGCGCAAATGGTTACATGTACTGTGAAATATCGCTGCGTGTTTCCCCATTCATCTTTCCTGTATTGGTGTAGCAGGTGGCTGTGAGCTAAGAGCTTATTGTTGATTAGTTGCCTGAGAGCATGTTTACCTCGTCCTGTTCCTGTGAGTTTGCAGTTTTTCATTCGCTGACCTGAAAGATCAGCTTCTTCGAAAAAAAAATGTTTTAACCTGCCGAAAGCTGCCAGAGAAGCGGACCAAAGATTGAAACAAGCTTTTGCAGACTGCGTTTCATCGACTGATGACGACCATCTTGGTCGGCCGTCAACTGGAATCACTACAAATATGTTCAGGAGGTGAAGGGTCTGAATCTGCAAGATCGTAGACTTACCATCCAAGATTTTCGCGTCACCTTACGAGTAAATAGTGGTAGACAGAAGATTTGAACATTAGAAGGATCGCAGCGAAGTGTGTGCCATCACAGCATCGAGGCAATCAGAAGCATCATCGCGTGGACGTCTGCAAGAAACTTAAATAACTGTTTCAAGATGATCCGAACTCTCTTTCATTGGTTATGAGCTGGTACGAAAAGTTGGCTTGTTGCTATGACCTAACTCCTTAGTAGCAGTCGATACTATGGAGAGTCCACCTTCATCTCAGACAAATAAAGCTCGACAAGTCAAGAGTTGTATTATATATACGGCATTGTTCATACACTACTGGCCATTAAAATTGCTACACCACGAAGATGACGTGCTACAACTCGAAATTTAACCGACAGGAAGAAGATGCTGTGATATGCAAATGATTAGCTTTTCAGAGCATTCACAAAATTGGCGCCGGTGGCGACACCTACAACGTGCTGACATGAGGAAAGTATCCAACCGAATTCTCATACACAAACAGCAGTTCACCGGCGTTGCCTGGTGAAACGTTGTTGTGATGCCTCGTGTAAGGAGGAGAAATGCATACCATCACGTTTCCGACTTTGATAAAGGTCGGATTGCAGCCTATCGGGAGTGCGGTTTATCGTATCGCGACATTGCTGCTCACGTTGGTCGAGATCCAATGATTGTTAGCAGAATATGGAATTGGTAGGTTCAGGAGGGTAATATGGAACGCCGTGCTGGATCCCAACGGCCTCGTATCACTAGCAGTCGAGATGACAGGCACCTTATCCGCACGGCTGTAACGGATAGTGCAGCCACGTCTCGATCCCTGAGTCAACAGATGGGGACGTTTGCAAGACAACAACCATCTGCACGAACAGTTCGACGACGTATGCAGCAGCATGGACTATCAGCTCGGAGGCCATGGTTGCGGTTACCCTTAACGCTGCATCACAGACAGGAGCGCCTGCGATAGTGTACTCAACGACGAACCTGGCTGCACGAATGGCAAAACGTAATTTTTTCGGATGAATCCAAGTTCTGTTTACAGCATCATGATGGCCGCATCCGTGTTTGGCGACATCGCGGTGAACGCACATTGGTAGCGTGTATTCGTCATCACCATACTGACGTATCACCCGGCGTGATGGTATGGGGTGCCATTGGTTACACGTCTCGGTCACCTCTTGTTCGCATTGACGGCACTTTGAACAGTGGACGTTACATTTCAGATGTGTTACGGCCCGTGCCTCTACCCTTCATTCGATTCCTGCGAAACCCTACATTTCAGCAGGATAATGCACGACCGCATGTTGCAGGTCCTGTACGGTCCTTTCTGGATCGAGAAAATGTTCGACTGCTGCCCTGGCCAGCACATTCTCCAGATCTCTCACCAATTGAAAACGTCTGGTCAATGGTGGCCGAGCAACTGGCTCGTCAGAATACGCCACTCACTACTCTTGATGATCTGTGGTATCCTGTTGAAGCTGCATGGACAGCCGTACCTGTACACGCCATCCAAGCTGTGTTTGACTCAATGCCCAGGCGTATCAAGGCCGTTATTACGGCCAGAGATGGTTGTTCTGTGTACTGATTTCTCAGGATCTATGCACCCAAACTGCGTGAAAATGTAACCACATTTCAGTTCTGGTATAATAAATTTGTCCAATGAATACCCGTTTATCATTTGCATTTCTTCTTGGTGTAGCAATTTTAATGGCCAGGAGTGTAGAAATGTGCATCTTGGTGTTTTCGCCGGCAATGACTGGCCCATTAAATTTCTGGGGTCGAATCGCAAAAAACCTCTTCTTCTCCCAATATTTCAGCCGTATATCATTCGGCCATCTTCATAGTGAGTCGACACACTGAATCTACAGCGCTCCTCCACCTTTTTAAACCCACGGATCGCCGCACTAAGCTTGCGGCAGATTGTATAAGCGCGAGAGACGTTGACAGGCGACAATCAATTATACATAAATTGAATCTCTGACTACGCGGTCGATCCATGTTGGGGTATCGATGTTTCATTGTGAGCGGCAGTGCCATATCACAGACACACAAGAAGTTGAAGTCGATGCTAGAATTGGCACAAACTTTGGGATATCTGCAGTCGCTCTTAAGTGGATTACTTTGAAGGCGATGGTCCAACATAAGTTCTGGATTGGACATAATAATTTTAATTAATCTATTTCGGGACCTTTCGGATTCCACTTTGTATAAAGTGTCTTTCAAAAATAAAAGTACCGCTGGAGCTGTGTCTCTGTCGACAGACTGACAAGTTCTTCCAGCGGCCCTGCCCTCCCGTCCCCTCCATTCCGGGCGGCGGGAGCTTCCGGCAGAGCCGTGCTCAAGTGGCCGTCCAGGGCGTTTTCAATCTCCAGAATTGGATTTTCAGCTTTTGTTTTTGGCTGCGCCTCGGAGCGGTAAGTGCGTTGTTCCGGCCGCTGGAGAGGATTTGTCGGACAGGCCGGGCGAGGGCAGCAGGTAGCAGATGAGCTGCGCCGGCCCGCCATGTCATTTCCCGACAGGAAATTTCGCCGCCTGATTTGCTGCAGCAGTAATTGGCAGGGGTGGCCGCCACACTATCAGCGCCCAGCTCCCCTCCCCCACCTCCCGACAACCTGACGGTCCCCTAATCGTACGGACTGCGGGGTCGTCACCTACAGGAGCTCAGACGTGCTACCGCTTATCCCCTGCGGCTTCTGCTACACGTACAGCTCAAGTGCTGGTTGTAAATTTATAATTATCATCTCGAAAACATACACTACTGGCCATTGAAATTGCTACACCAAGAAGAAATGCAGATGACAAACGGGTATTCATTCGACAAATATATTATACTAGAACTGACATGTGATTACATTTTCACGAAATTTGGGTGCAAAGATCCCGAGAAATCAGTACCGAGAACAACCACCTCTGGCCGTAATAACGGCCTTGATACGCCTGGGCATTGAGTCAAACACAGCTTGGATGGCGTGTACAGGTACGGCTGCCCATGCAGCTTCAACAGGATACCACAGATCATCAAGAGTAGTGAGTGGCGTATTCTGACGAGCCAGTTGCTCGGCCACCATTGACCAGACGTTTTCAATTGGTGAGAGATCTGGAGAATTTGCTGGCCAGGGCAGCAGTCGAACATTTTCTCGATCCAGAAAGGACCGTACAGGACCTGCAACATGCGATCGTGCATTATCATGCTGAAATGTAGGGTTTCGCAGGGGTCAAATGAAGGGTAGAGCCACGGGGCTTAACACATCTGAAATGTAACGTCCACTGTTCAAAGTGCCGTCAATGCGAACGAGAGGTGACCGAGAAGTGTAACCAATAGCACCCCATACATCACGCCGGGTGATACGGCAGTATGGCGATGACGAATACACGCTACCAATGTGCGTTAACCGCGATGTCGCCAAATACGAATGCGACCATCATGATGCTG
The DNA here is from genome assembly GCF_023864275.1 of Schistocerca cancellata. Classification (NCBI taxonomy): domain Eukaryota; kingdom Metazoa; phylum Arthropoda; class Insecta; order Orthoptera; family Acrididae; genus Schistocerca; species Schistocerca cancellata. Next base: position 142,903,288 of record NC_064633.1, read on the forward strand.
TGAACAGAACCTGGATTCATCCGAAAAAATGACGTTTTGCCATTCATGCACCCAGGTTCGTCGTTGAGTACACCATCGCAGGCGCTCCTGTCTGTGATGCAGCGTCAAGGGTAACCGCAGCCATGGTCTCCGAGCTGATAGTCCAAGCTGCTTCATAAGTCGCCGAACTGTTCGTGCAGATGGTTGTTGTCTTGCAAACGTCCCCATCTGTTGACTCAGGGATCGAGACGTGGCTGCACTATCCGTTACAGCCATGCGGATAAGATGCCTGTCATCTCGACTGCTAGTGATACGAGGCCGTTGGGATTCAGCACGGCGTTCCGTAATTCCCTCCTGAACCCACCGATTCCATATTATGCTAACAGTCATTGGATCTGGACCAACGCGAGCAGCAATGTCGCGATAGGATAACCGGAATCGCGATAGGCTACAATCCGACCTTTATCAAAGTCGGAAACGTGATGGTACGTATTTCTCCTCCTTACACGAGGCATCACAACAACGTTTCACCAGACAACGCCGGTCAACTACTGTTTGTGTATGAGATATCGATTGGAAACTTTCCACATGTCAGCACGTTGTAGGTGTCGCCACCAGCGCCTACCTTGTGTGAATGCTCTGAAAAGCTTATCATTTGCATATGACAGCATCTTCTTTCTGTCGGTTAAATTTCGCGTCTGTAGCACGTCATCTTCGTGGTGTAGCAATTTTAATGGCCAATAGTGTGATATTGAATATTTTTTTAAATTTATTTGCAAGATGGATGTCTGCAGTCCTGGTACACGTTGAAATCCCGGCGCCACTGACCGTAGCACTTTACTTGAGGAGCCAAAACAATACAGTGAACCAGCTGATAAATTGGAATATCATGCGGTGTTTGGAAGAGGAACAACAGTGCAACAATCAGTGCAGAGTTGGTGGAAGCGTACGGCATCAAGCAATAATATGACACTGTGGTTAGGTGGCACTGACACGTACGCTGTCTGATCAAATACTCCGGGCATCTGTTAGTGGAAATTAATAAAAATGTGACCACCCTTCGACTTTATGACCGATTGAATTCTACTGGCGAGACATTCACCGATGGGTGTTAATGTTTATGGAACAGTAGCAGTCCATTCCCCTCTACAGCCGAAACTAGTCATGTAGGACAATGCGGTCTGAAGCGAAGACGGCGTTCCAACTGACCTCGAAGGTGCCCCGATGGGTTCAGGACGGGACTCTTGGCAGGCTATACCTTTCCAGGAATGTTATTGTCCACACACCATTGCCTCACATATATTTCTTTATGACAGGGTGCATTGTCATGCCGATACAATCATCGCCAAACTGTTTCTCCACAATACACAGTAGACAATAATGTAAAATGTTTTCATATCATCCCGGATTCAGCGTTTCCGTAACCGTAATAAGCGGACGACACCCTAACGCCTCTCCTCCTTCCCCCTCAGGTAACACCACCTCCTCTGCACATCACTATTAGTACTACATATGACGTTGGTGCTATAGGTGACGTTCTCCAGACTTCGCCAAATCCAAATCTTCCATCAGACTGCTGCACTGTATAACGTGATTCGTCTCTCCGAACCACTAGTTTTCAGTTATCCACTGTACACTGACGTTGTCGAGCGAGATGGCGAAGTGTTTAGCACAGTAGAAACGCATTCTGGAGGACGACAGTTCAAATCCAAGTTCGGCCATCCAGATTTGGGATTTCCGTAATTTCCCTATATCACTCCAGGTAAGTGCCGCGATTGTTTCCCCATCCTTGGAAAAATCCGATCTTGTACTCCGTCTGTAATGATCTCGTTGTACACGGGACGTTCCACCCTAATCTTCCTTCCTTCCACTAAGTTCACAACACGATCTCATCTGATTCGCTTAGCCGATAATTTGGAAAGCAAGTGTTACATTTATGACGTGTTAAAGCAGGCGGCGGCCTCCGTTACGTTATCTTTAAGGAACATAGCGCAAGACCGCTTATACATCGCTCGCCGAACGAGCGAGAACATTGGGCTCGCATTCGGGAGCCGACAGTTAAATCCGCGTCCGGCTATGTAGATTTACGTTTCCCGTGAATCCCTTAAATAGCTCCAGGCTAGGGCCTGGATGGTATCTTTGAAAAGGGCGTGGTCGACTTCCTTCTACAATCTTCCCAAACACGTGCTCCGTCTCTAATGACTTCATTGCCGACGGGACGTTAAACTCTAATCTCCCTTCCTGCCTTGCAGTCGCATCGCGCACCATCTCAAGCGTTGCTTAGCACTGACCACAGAAGTGTGTGGCTTATGAGGAGCTGCTCGACCATTGTGCTTATTCTTTTTAACTCAATCCTGCTGGAAGCACTTTGGAATTCCGGAGTAATTTCTTCCGCTGATTTCATGAGATTTGTCATAACCACCGTCCTCAATGCTCGGCGGTCCCTATCCGCCAGTACAGTCCGTCTAGTCTTCGTTTACCTGTGGTTATTCCTTCGCTTTTCCACTTCACAGTAACATCATCAACAGTCGACTTCGGCACCTTTAGAAGGATGAACTGTCCCTGATAGATCTGTTTCTGAGGTGTTAAGCAGGGACTAGTCCACACTCGACCACTGGCATGCCGTGACCGGCCATTTCTGTACTGAAAACACTATACTCGCAGCCTCCTGTTATACTGGCGGTTCCACCCCGCGTTACACTCTAGTGGTCAGTTCTGTAGCGCTGTTGAGATACTTTTGATCAAATAGCGTACAATGTCGCCAAATAATTCGGATGACGAAGATCGAAGTGGCGGACCATCCCACTGTGAAGAAGTAGGAATCGCAACGGAACTGGAGGTGTGAGTGTTCGAAGGCCACCGTGTCTCAATCGACTCGACTGTGCAACAGGTGAAGAACAGTCATGGATCACCATACAACGTCTTGTACGACAGTCTGATCATGAACACCGCCGCCCAGCTAGGTTTCCTGTCTGCTCACTCCCGTTCAATATACCTACCACATCAACGTAGCTTTGTAGGCTAGTACCGTCGACTTTCTTAGACAGCTAATCGCCATGAACGTGTGCTGAGTGTACTACTACGCGCCAGAGGCAAAAGAGCACAGTAGGAGCAGTGGGGGCATTTCGATTCACCACCCCCCGAAAAAGGCGAAGATGCAACCATTATTGGAAAAGGTAACGCTGACCGCTTCTTTGGGACTGCCACGGTGTGGTGCTAACAGACTATCCTCGTGAAGGGGGAATCGGCCCAGGAAGGTGCTACCATAACTTCCTGATGACGAGAATGCGAAATCATAGTATCGCGGGAAACTGTTGCTGCACGACAACGCCCCAGCTCATTCTGGACAGGACGCGGTGACACGCTCCTTGATTAGGCTATCAAATTTTGCTTCGACACCTTCCTGCCCTCTCCCCTCCACATCTTACGTATTCTTCTCGCATGGCACCCAGTGTGGTTTTCTACTTTCATCAAATTGTGTGCGGTAGTCACTTCCTGAATGACGACGAAGTGTATTTTGTCCTGAATGACGACAAAGTGTATTTTGAGGGGTGAACATTTCCTGAACACCCACAATGCAGACTTACACAATCAAGATCCCCAACAAGTCGTCTACACTTGGGAAGTGTGTCGTATTGACGATCGAATATGTTAAAGAGGACTGACTATCGAAAAGTTTCATGTTCTCAACTTTTTCGATTTGATACACTCCTGGAAATGGAAAAAAGAACACATTGACACCGGTGTGTCAGACCCACCATACTTGCTCCGGACACTGCGAGAGGGCTGTACAAGCAATGATCACACGCACGGCATAGCGGACACACCAGGAACCGCGGTGTTGGCCGTCGAATGGCGCTAGCTGCGCAGCATTTGTGCACCTCCGCCGTCAGTGTCAGCCAGTTTGCCGTGGCATACGGAGCTCCATCGCAGTCTTTAACACTGGTAGCATGCCGCGACAGCGTGGACGTGAACCGTATGTGCAGTTGACGGACTTTGAGCGAGGGCGTATAGTGGGCATGCGTGAGGCCGGGTGGACGTACCGCCGAATTGCTCAACACGTGGGGCGTGAGGTCTCCACAGTACATCGATGTTCTCGCCAGTGGTCGGCGGAAGGTGCACGTGCCCGTCGACCTGGGACCGGACCGCAGCGACGCACGGATGCACGCCAAGACCGTAGGATCCTACGCAGTGCCGTAGGGGACCGCACCGCCACTTCCCAGCAAATTAGGGACACTGTTGCTCCTGGGGTATCGGCGAGGACCATTCGCAACCGTCTCCATGAAGCTGGGCTACGGTCCCGCACACCGTTAGGTCGTCTTCCGCTCACGCCCCAACATCGTGCAGCCCGCCTCCAGTGGTGTCGCTACAGGCGTGAATGGAGGGACGAATGGAGACGTGTCGTCTTCAGCGATGAGAGTCGCTTCTGCCTTGGTGCCAATGATGGTCGTATGCGTGTTTGGCGCCATGCAGGTGAGCGCCACAATCAGGACTGCATACGACCGAGGCACACAGGGCCAACACCCGGCATCATGGTGTGGGGAGCGATCTCCTACACTGGCCGTACACCACTGGTGATCGTCGAGGGGACACTGAATAGTGCACGGTACATCCAAACCGTCATCGAACCCATCGTTCTACCATTCCTAGACCGGCAAGGGAACTTGCTGTTCCAACAGGACAATGCACGTCCGCATGTATCCCGTGCCAGTCAACGTGCTCTAGAAGGTGTAAGTCAACTACCCTGGCCAGCAAGATCTCCGGATCTGTCCCCCATTGAGCACGTTTGGGACTGGATGAAGCGTCGTCTCACGCGGTCTGCACGTCCAGCACGAACGCTGGTCCAACTGAGGCGCCAGGTGGAAATGGCATGGCAAGCCGTTCCACAGGACTACATCCAGCATCTCTACGATCGTCTCCATGGGAGAATAGCAGCCTGCATTGCTGCGAAAGGTGGATATACACTGTACTAGTGCCGACATTGTGCATGCTCTGTTGCCTGTGTCTATGTGCCTGTGGTTCTGTCAGTGTGGTCATGTGATGTATCTGACCCCAGGAATGTGTCAATAAAGTTTCCCCTTCCTGGGACAATGAATTCACGGTGTTCTTATTTCAATTTCCAGGAGTGTAGTTAAAACTATATGATTAACTCTGCTACTGCATGTAACTACTCACAGTCGTATCCAAAAAGACAAGCACAAGTCGAGAGAGATAAGTGTATTTCCTAAACAGCGAGACAGTAAGCTACAGAAGACGCCAAATCTGGAACGGGAAACAGGAGAACTGGCAGTGGTAGACAAAGTACCCTTCACCACACATTGTAATGCGAGTAATGAGTATAATGGGCGAGGGCACTACGAATGTAGTGCGGGACAATATATTGAAAATGTGGGTTTCGCGGGAGGCGTGTCAGAGATAAATCCCAGCAGTCGCGCTATCCACTGTGTCCTCGGTGGCTCAGATGGATAGAGCGTCTGCCATGTGAGCAGGAGATCCCGGGTTCGAGTCCCGGTCGGGCACACATTTTCATCTGTCCCCGTTGACGTATGTCAACGTCTGTAAGCAGCTAAAGGTGTTCATTTCATTGTAAGTGCATATTATGCCGGTTTACGTTACCGCTGTTGGTGAATGATGCTTCGTCGCTAAATAGAACGCTTGCAAAAAAACTGTCATTGTCCCGTAATTTCTGTTGTGCCCAGTGGCAGAACTGTACACGACGTTCAAAGTCGTCGCCATGGAATTCCTGGTGCATAGAAATATGGTACGGGTGCAATCGATGTTTGTGTAGCATTCTCAACACCGATGTTTTTGAAATTCCCGATCCTCGCGCAATTTGTCTGTTACTGATCTACGGATTAGCCACGACAGCAGCTAAAACACGTACTTGGGCATCATCATTTGTTGCAGGTCGTGGTTGACGTTTCACATGTGGCTGAACACTTATTGTTTCCTTAAATAAAGTAACTATCCGGCGAACGGTGCGGACACTTGAATGATGTCGTCCAGGATACCGAGCAGCATACATAGCAAACGGCCATTGGCAATTTAGATGACAATAGCCATACATCAACATTATATCGACTTTTTCCGCAATTGGTAAACGGTCCATTTTTACACGGGTAATATATCACGAAGCAAATACCGTCCGCACTGGCGGAATGTTACTTGGTTCAAATGGCTCTGAGTACTATAGGACTTAACATCTATGGTCATCAGTCCCCTAAAACTTAGAACTACTTAAACCTAACTAACCTAAGGACATCACACAACACCCAGTCATCACGAGGCAGAGAAAATCCCTGACCCCGCCGGGAATCGAACCCGGGAACCCGGGCGCGGGAAGCGAGAACGCTACCGCACGACCACGAGCTGCGGACGGAATGTTACTTGATACCATGTACTTATACGTTTGTGTCTATTACAGCACCATCTGACACAAAGCGAAAAAAGAGGTCCAACTAAAGCACTCATATTTCTTTACGTACTACACGAATATGTATTAAAAATGGGGGTTCCTATTTTAAAAAACGCTGTTGATATCCGTTTAACCTATGGCAGCGCCATCTAGCGGGCCAACCATAGCGCCATTTGGTTTCCTCCTTCAAGCTAGACGAGTTTCGTTCTTTGTAGTTTTTTCGTTTGATGCTTATTTCGTGAGATATTTGGCCCGGACCACTATCAATGGACCACCCTGTATACTGTTAATAAAAACGACTTTAGCTAACTATAGTATGACGATATTAAGGAATCGTAAATAAAAGCTCGGTCATTATTTTTAATTAAGAAAACGAGATACAGCCCCGCAGCTTTGAACGGGCGCAGCGAGGGTTGGAAATCCCTCGCCGATTCGTAGGACATACAGTCATAGGGATGCTGCAAGTCGGGCGCATCCCCGCTACCGGGGAAGTCCAGGCCGCGTCGGATCCGGAGCCGCGGTTGGGCGACTGCGCGCGTCACGTGACGGCTCGGCGCGCTCCGGTTGGGCGGCGGCGGCAAGCGCCGAGCACGCCGCTCGCGGGCCGTCAGCCAGTCTTGCGCGGACCGCGGGCAGAGTGCGATCAGGGCGCAGCGGACCGCCGCAGCAGTAGCGCAGCGCCGACAGCTGACGGCCGTCTCGCAGCAGGCATGGTGCTCCACCGCAGCGCGGCCGCCGCAGCCGCCGTGCACCCCAGGCGTAAGTACAGGGGAGGCGCCTCCTCCTCCGCGGGACACTCAACTCGCTACGGCGGCGGCGTGCGGGCAGCGCCGCCGTACATCGATCGCACCGGCTGTCGCCACCTGAGTTATCGCCGGTCGCGCCCTCGCAAGGACTTCATTTAAGGAACGGCGGCCGTGCTTCCCGCAGCATATGATTAGCCCACTGGATGTCACTACGCAGTTCTCACTATGCGCCCTCCTTCCAGCAGCAGGAAATATTCGCGGAGACTGGATTATTGTTCGACTGTCTTGTTTCCACGACAGAACCTCAGCAACCGACAGACGAGAACTAAAGTTGCAGTCACTTAGCATGCGCCGTATGTAACTCTGTCATTGTAGGAACTGTAGCAGGATTGAAGGACCGTTCATTTTACGTAATAAACTTTTTTCCATGACCCCTCGTCATTCGTCACCAAATGTTACGTGTTGTCGATGACATATGTCACAATCAGTCGCGATATCGTCTTTCTCTCATTTGTATGTAAAGGAACAAATGAAGAATATATCGTGATTATTCTTTCCACGAATTCTTATCAGTGCTCCCAAAAGCAAGATCAGGTCGCTCAGATGTTACCGTCTTCGCAGCACTTGTGCTCCCGTGTCGTACGAACTAGTATAGTCCAACTTCCGTATGAATTTTGCCCATTTTGGTATTTTTATTCTGCCTAGAAGTTACACATAGCGTACGAACTGCATTTTCTCTGATTCCTTTGATTTGTGTATGGTTGATTGTGTAGATTTCCGAGACATTCTGGGCACAGTTTGCTTAGTTTGTTGCAGAATCGTAAAGCATATGCTAAGTTGAAATATAATGACGTTCTTGGGGAAGAAGGCGCTTGGGAATCGGCAAGTATTTTACCAGACGCCACTCGCGTGAAGCACAGGTCACATTTTTCACATACGAACGTTGCAAATAGTACGTATAAATGGTTACATTTCATGCTTCTAGATTTCCGAAACGCGATTGACACATCACTACAAAATCGGCTGATAACCGACATGTGAACTTATGGAGTCTCTTTACAAAATCTGTCATCGACATGACAAAGTTTTTTAGCGTATACAATCCAGGATGATATGACGGAAGCGAAAGTTCGGTACAAGTGAAGATAACGTCGGGGGGGGGGGGGGGGGGGCACAATAAAACATAGTGCGATCGCTACTGCTTTGAATATATAAAAACGAATAATCGGATAAGATTACCACCACTCGCAGGCTCTGCACTGACAGTGCTGTAGTCTGCCAGAAAGCAGCTCTGTGGATGACTCTAAGGAAACGGAGAATTACGAAGTCTGTTCGGAAAGTAAGGTTCGATCGGCTGCGAAGTGAAAACCACAGTGAAAATCAAAAAAATTTCTACTCGCAGCAGTTAACTACACCTTCCAACTACCTCTAAATACTCTCTAAATAGACTTAGATATTTGTCGTGGCGTTGTACAAACTTTCCAGTAGCCTTGTCACAGAAAGCACCCGCCTGTGCTTTCCGCCAATTCTCTACACTGCTCTGCCTTTCGTTGTTGGTGCCAAAATGTTGTCTTCGTAGCCAGCGGTTCATGTGAGCAGACGTGAACAACGGAGGGAACCAATTAAGGGCTTTATTGTGGGTGATCAAACACTTCCCATCGAAAACACTGCAGGAGCGTCTTCATTGACCCTGCAGAATGCCTCTGAAAATTGTCTTGAAGAAAGAAACTCATGACATTTATGTTATGTGGGCTGCATAGCTTTAGGCGAAATCTCTCACCAAATGCACATACTTGGCGGGAGACACTGTCGTTTTAAGCGTTTCTACATGATCACTTTGCGCTCTGAATGAAAAGAGCGACGTGAAGCGATCGACAGGCACAGTAAAGACATTGCCCAACACGTCTGTTCAAAGTTCCATTGGATTTTCACTTTGGTTTCCATTTCGCTCCTAATCGGACTTTACTTTCCAAATACGCCTCGTATTTCGATCTAAGATGCTGCCGATGTAATGAGTGACAGCTGCGTTTAAATGTGAATAAATACAAGTTAAAGCCCATAACAAAGGGATAGAACCCAATAGTACCCAATTGTAACAATAGTGGCATAATTCAGGTGACAATTACATCGTTTACAAAGCGATATCAAATGACTCAAAGAGTTAAAATCATAGGGAAGGGGAATGGAAGAGTTTTAGGAAAGTGGAGTTCATATGTAAGAAGAATCACACACAAGACGCTAATGCGAGCGATACTAAAGTGTCGAAACGGTGTTTGGAGGCCTTAACCGAGTATGCATGGCAGCAAAAAGCGATGGAATTTAAGAGACGCGCTGCTAGGGTCATAAAAGTCAGTACTGTCACAACAGAAGTGTAACAGTGATGTCCAGGGAAATGAAATGCGAATCTTCGGAAGAAAGGCGACAATGTTCTCTTCAGGCACTTTGATGAACGGTATTCGAAGAAGACTTGCCAACCATTCTACTGCCACTGTCGCGTAATTTGCGCAGGGAGAATGAGAGTGAGGTAGGAGGTACTGCGGTACATATGGAGGCTTACAGCCCACGGTTGCCTCGCTTAGTTCTCGAAAGCAATAAGGCAGGAAGTCAGTGATATTGTCATGCCCATTACGGAGGCTTATAGAATCAGTTGGCTGATACAGAATGAACGATTATCCAATCGTAACGAGATTCAGTCCTAGCGCCTACCACCAGACAGTTGGATATATTCATCGTGCAGCTTCCTTTCTTTTCCTAAAACAATGCGAGTGTGTCCTCTGGTACGTCTTTCTTTAGATTTAAAAAAAAAAGAAAGTAATTTGTGTAGTATATATGTGCTGCCGTCTCATGACGGCCTAGTCCAGAAAATATTGACGACTGAATAAATCGTTCAGCTGACAAAATGTTTTGTGTGCATTACAACTCTGCTTTGAGATTTATTGCCGGATGCAGTAAATTTTTTGTGAAGAAAGAGCGGGATGTATATTTGGAATCTGTTCAGTCTTTACTTTCGGTCGCCTGCATTCCCCCGTTCGGCCACATGAAACCGGATGAAATTTAACGAATAAAGCTCTACAAATCTGCCACTTCCGTAATTCATCTCGACTCTCAGTTCATAGATTCGATAACAAGAACTTTTCCACCTCATCAAAATGTTGGAATTGTTGGGGTATAGCGTTATTTTTATTGCAGAATTACAGTTCTCTTGTCATCAGTAGTAGCTAATTCTTCTAAGCATTTGATTCAGTTCGGCCGGTCCTCTCTCAAAGGTGTCTTCTCTGCTCGCTTTTCCTTCACGTATGCCGCCATTGAAAAATACGGCTGCTTATTTGTAAACTTTAGTTCACTTCTTAAATCGTATTATTATCAATCAACGCTGGAATATGTACGTTTGGTAAAGGTTTGTCAATGGCTGGGATCCCGAATTTTTGACAGTTACGTTACATGAACAGCAGCGGGTTCACCTTACGGGGACCGCCTTTTTAAAAATATTTGATGCTAGCGTGACGCCCTTGTTTGTACTGGACGGTATTAGAACCAGACTCCTGTAATGACACATTCCGACGCAGAGACATACAATACCTTAAAAGCTGCGCCAAAGATTAAATTGAGAGGCATGTAGATTATAATCTTTGTAATGTTCACATTGGATTCTCTTTTGTTTCATACTCCAAGAAGGAGCTAAGGGACATTTTTGATTGTTGCCTCGTGGAGGATGGACGTGATTTTTGGACTGTGCGGAAAGGCAGCCATATTGTTAGTAATTAGGGTTTGTGCAACGAGCAGATCAAGTCTTATTGTCTTGTGAATAAAAATAGTGAGAAGTATCGAAGTGTTACGAAAATTATTTAGAGCAACGTAGCATTGTATTCCTTGGTTTCCACCGTCTTCGTGAAGTGAACCGATGCCGACTTAGGAAGATACACACGGTCAACAAAGAGAAGAACTTCGATGGCGACTGATGAATCAATATTGTGGCAGAAGGACTAATTCTACGTCTAAGGTGAGAACTCTGATTAAATCAACAATGACGTAGAATTCAAAATGTAATTAATCGGAATGGTAAATTATATTACAGGCATATTTCACGCAGCACTGAATTTGTCCGCATTCAAGCCGGTCAATACAATCCGTCAAAAAGCCTTTCAAAAATACTAAAGTTAAAAAACACAATAAAATCAAATGTTTTTTATTTATTTCGCCACACTCCCCACTCCCTTTTCAACGATGACCGCTACATCTCAATTCGTCACGAAACATCGACCACATCTGATGCAGATATAACCCTCTTCACAACTTTATCATTAGAAACTGTACCTGTCAGAGAATACAGTACAAACAGAAGTAAAGTGGGGAGAACTAATGATTTTGTTCATACGTAGAAACGATTGTTAATCTGATTTTCCCTTAAGGTCACATTTTAAATAGAGGGGCAAAATATTTTAAACCACACGTTAAAAATGATTCGTCAAACTCATTTGGACGATTTCATTAACAGTTCTTTCGGTGCTGAAAGGCCTGAAATGCTCCTTTATACTTAAAAGTTATTGCCACATTTAGCTGGAAGTGATAACTTATCATTTAACTGTATAGTTGCTTGTTTACGATCAGTGATAAACTGCTTATGCCTGCTGCGAAATACTGTGATTTCTTTCTATAAGGTTTCACGAAAATATCGTCACCATACGAGGCAATCTTGTTTCAGAACCAGCAATAATTACAATCTCATATAAATCCGTGAGGAAATACGAGTATATATTGGGTGTACCATATTTATTATCGAAAACGGACACGAATGAAAGTATATGATAGTAGAAGCAAAAACGATGTAATAAACTTCGGTACGCAGGCGAATCGTTTACGAGATAATAATTGCGGATGTGTGATTACGACCCGCCACTGACTTCAGCATGAAAATTAATATTGTCCTAGTTAGAACAAATGTACTGTAGATACAAACTTTTCAGTGAAGTCTCCATGTAACTGGGCTCGAAAAAAAAATGGCTCTGAGCACTATGGGACTCAACATCTTAGGTCATAAGTCCCCTAGAACTTAGAACTACTTAAACCTAACTAACCTAAGGACATCACACACACCCATGCCCGAGGCAGGATTCGAACCTGCGACCGTAGCAGTCCCGCGGTTCCGGACTGCAGCGCCAGAACCACTAGACCACCGCGGCCGGCTAACTGGGCTCGAATTTCACCCTTCTCCTACCTTCGCATAGCGTACAATATTGTTTCAGCACGTTACATGTTACAATGTACTACAGTACACTCGCACCTAAGAGTTGTTTCATGCGTCGTCCTCGCATTTGGTTGCAGGACTACAATTAACTCTATAGCGAAACACGAATTCTTTCAAACACTCCCATATCATCTCGTAAAACTAGACAAGACTGTGTAATTCTCCGCTCCATTTCTTCAACCATGTCAACGGGAGTACTGTACACTTCGCTTCTGAGCCCCAGACTGAAATATACAGAAGACTGGTGTGAGGTGATCGTGGAGATCGTGTTAGACCTATTCATCGTGAGCCATCATGTTCGCGTGAGTAGCAAAATGTGCTGATGCCCCATATTCATCAACCGTGGGCAATTGGTAAAATTAATCCCAGTCACATGGGGACTAGATCGAAAACGTTTCAAATACATTTGTATACCAAAGTCTGCGTCGAGTAGTAACTACACATTTACGGTTACCTCGCTGACGGCCACTCTGCGATCAGATGGTTAGTGAAACGTGTTTGCTTCTGACGCTATATACTGTCAGCCACTTCATTTTTCGCTATTGATATATGGTTCTCCCTGTTTACAGAAATCCGACACCTTTGGGTCAGTATTATACAGACGGCAGAGGATTCTCCTATACTCAGTGTTTTGAGATGAGAAACAAAAGGTTAAAAACTTAATATTTCAGACAGTACGAGATATGCAGTGTGTTGTGCGAGGGAAGTGTCTGTAAGTTGTTCATTTTTCTGCATAGTCTCTGTGGCGCTCGCCGTCTTGTAAAACGGTAAACAACCTTCTGTGACACAGCACGGTAGATTTTTTGCTTACGGGCTTACATTGTTTTCAAAATCCTAGTAGAAACTGAAGAGGAACAGGTCTTTTAAATCCGTCTTTCCAACTATTTACTTTACTATAGCCGGCCGGAGTGGCCGAGCGGTTCTAGGCGCTACAGTCTGGAAGCGCGCGACCGCTACGGTCGCAGGTTCGAATCCTGCTTCGGGCATGGATGTAGGTGATGTCCTTAGGTTAGTTAGGTTTAAACAGTTCTAAGTTCTAGGGGACTGATGACCCCAGAAGTTAAGTCCCATAGTGTTCAGAGCCATTTGAACCATTTTGAACTTTACTATTCGCGTTTTGTTTTATTTATTTAAAACGTCGTCAGTTGTCTGGAATGAAGCATGGTTACAATTTGGTTTATTCTAGATCAATAACTTTTAGTTTAAAAAGGTATTGAAGGGTAATTTGTACTTTCAGAATTTTATGTCATTTCCGCTTACGCGTAGAAGTGTCGTCTGCAAGCACATTTTCCACGTTTTCCTCCAGTAGGCACTAAATGCAGCGAAAATGATGCAAGCGAAAATCACGATTCAGTATCATTTACAACGAAGTATGTTTAGATCTAGAAGCGAACCAGTTTTGTAAATACGTTTTATTTCAGACCACTGATGACGTTTAGAATGAGAGAAACAAAACCCGCCTTGTAAAGCAAAGACGCATTTTTAGTAGTTGCAAAAATGGATTTAAAATACCTTCAATAGCCAGTGTCGGAAGTTCTTCAGTCAATACATTTCTTACCTAAATATTCAGCACATCCTGTGAGTTCTCTTTGTGCTGTTATTAGCACGACATTATTTGTGACAAGGACATTACGTTATTTTAGTCAAGCTTTATCCCGGTGCTGGCACGCAATTGTTTCTCACGACTGGCAGAATTAGGTCAGCAGCACAAGATAAGGTTTCTCGATGTCGCCGAAAGCGCTTTAAGGAGGTAGTTAAGTCGACTTCTTTTTCAGTTTGTGACATCATCCGGCAGTACATCTATATCTACGTCTCCATCTACATAATTACCTGGCAATTCTCAATTAAGTGTCTGGCAGGGGGTTCATCGAACCACCTTTAAGCAGCTTCTCTACCGTTCCACTCCCGAAAAGCGCGCGGGAAAAACGAACACTTAAATCTTTTCATGCGGGCTGTGATTTCTGTAATTTTATTATGATGATCATTTCCAGCTATATTTTCACACGCTGACGAGAAGGTTGGTGATTGATATTTCATGAGAAAGTCCTGCCGCAGCGAAAAACGCCTTTGTTCTAGTGACTGCCACCTCGATTCATGTAATATATCTGCGGTATTCTATCCCTTACTTTGCGATAATACAAAACGAGCTGTCCTTCTTTGAAGTTTTTCGATGTCCTCCGTCAGTTCTATCCTAACTGACAGTGATGTGAGTTTCTCCTCTGGACCTGCATTCGAGACGATCGTGATTTAAAACCCTGCCCATTTACAATCAGTTACACTGCACATGGCTTCCCGAAATCAGGCCAGTGCTGGCATGTTTCCTCAGTACATGATATTGCAAACTGCTTCAATCGTTAGTTGCCAACTGAGCTAGTGCTCCGTCTCCATCGATTTCGGTAAGGACAACATGTGAAATTCCTACCGTTATTAGTTCTCTGTTGAATTACACTTTGTATATGTACCTTAATGTGTTACTTCTGAAAACATTGATTATGTCTCCAAACTTAATGCGCACAGCAGAATATTTATAAGTGAAATGATGGAAGTATGGACATGTAAACCATTCCATAAAGTGTCCCAAGTAGTTCCTTTGTGCTAGTAGTACTTCGACGTTCGATTTCTCGTCAACAGCACTCATAGCGTTAATAAATAATTCACGACGGTTCTACATTGTGTTTACCTGGTTATCGATGAGCTACACAAACGGGCTCTTTTTGAAGATTGCTTTATTGATTGGCTGAGAACCTTTACAACTGGTTGATATTACTGAAGAATGTCGTGTAGCGACGCACAATACCATTACGGTGCGCTCCGAATAAGGAGCTGGTGTGACGAAGGTAACAAAATTGTATTCTACATTATACTCAGTGGATTCGAGGTGTGTTTTAGTAAACTTAACGTTGATCGCAGCCGATAGTGTCTTTAAGATATGTTTTAAGATGCACGTAAATGAAAGTGAAACGAGAATGATGGGATGTATTTGCATAAATCAGGTGGTGCTAGGCGAATTAGGCAAGGAAATCAGACTCTGAAATTAGTAAACTGGCTTCGTTATTTGGGCAGGAGAATAACGATCGACGACAAGAGTAAAGAGGATGTAAAATGTAGTTTGGTAGTAGCAAGAAACGTTTTTCTGAAGAACACAAACATTTGGACAATGAACAAAAATTTAAGTCGTTTTTTAAAAGCATGTGTTTAAAATCGCTTTATATTGAAGTGTATAACGTAGACACTAAACAATACACTCTTGAAGCGAATAGAAGCTTCTGAAATGCGGAATTACAGAACATTGTTGTTGATTAGGTAGTTAGGTGGAGTAACATGAAGAGGCACTGAATCAGATTGGGAAGAAAAGACCTTTACGATACAATTTGACTAAAGTTATGGACAGAATGATAGAACAATCTCGAGGCAGCGCGTGAATGGGAGGGTGGGGTTAAAAGTTATTGAAGGAGAACAAGGCTTGACAACAGTAAACTCGTTCAGATACATGTAGGTTTAAGATTTGTATCAACCCAGTCCTTGGACCGACAACCACAACATTTTGATATCCTGAAATCGGTTTAGATTTCAGATATGAACGTTGAGGACTGTACATATCAACTCACGTATTACCCAAAAATATTTACTCTCTTGTAGTAACCTGTTGTTTGTAGGTCATATGCGGTATTCCGCTCATTTATCTTTTGCCAATAGTCGCAGTTATAGAAGCGATAGCCAGAATCAGAAAAACTGTTCACAGAATGCGCTTTACGCTCAGTTACTGACGACGATTCAGCTTTCTTGCATGTCGTATTTTGTTCATCCGCCTCAATTTTACATCAGACTAAACTACCACTTGAGAAATCCGTCGTAGGTTAGCTGTAAAGCACGATATACCCTACGATGACGACATTTTTGACTAATTTGCGCCCTAGCGGTTCAATAAAGTAGTCAAACTCTCCTCGGAAAAAGTCGATGGAACATATGCCACAGCATCTGTTTCTAGACTTAACTATTTTAGATAATACAGTAACTATCATCTCTGCGTCATCGTCTTCTTTAGCTTCATGTTCTTGTAATATTGTTCATACCATCGCATGCGTATCTTCGTGCGAGTGGCCTAGGAAATCTTAACTGCGTTAAAGTAAACTGTGAAGCACGTAAACCCACTAGACAAAAATGTCACCTACCACCCCGGCCTGGTCTGAGGCGCCTTGCGATGGTTCGCGCGGCATCCCCCGTCGAAGGTTCGAGTCCTCCCTCGGGCATGGGTGTGTGTTGTCCTTAGCGTAAGTTACTTTAAGTTAGCTTAAATAGTGGGTAAGCTAGGGACCGATGACCTAGTCGGTTTGGTCCCATAGGAACTGAACACAAATTTCCAAACATTTCACCTACTGTGAACAAACTATCAGGTACTTCCGGGTGTCGTGTGGCAAGTTTGAGCGGTAGGCAGCGTATAGATTAATATCCGCACTAGTAATATGTCACGTTCAGTTGTACGCCGGTGTTGATAATTTACATATAAGCCTATTGCGATGGCGCAGTTCATTATCCTCGTACAAAGCATTTTGATGTCTAATGCCTCAGCGTCTGCGACGTTGTCATGTTGTTTTGACATACATTCTAATACTTGTGTGCTGAAACGATTACAACAAAATCACTTAGAACGATACCAAAATAGATTATGTAAATAATTCATTACATTTTCTTACCGTTAATACCGTCTTTTACCGTTAATACCGTCTTGTACCTGATACGCTGTAATCAAGATTTGGCAAGTTTGTTTTATTCTAGTCTTTTTCTTGCTACTTCGCCCGCGTACGGGTACGACACGTATATTGCTCATTTCTCCCTTTCTCTGTGTCCACCTCCTCCTCCTTTTCTCTCTCTCTCTCTCTCTCTCTCTCTCTCTCTCCCCCTCCCCTCTCCATCTCCTTCTTCCCCAGATCTCTGTCCCTTTCCTCCTTCCCCTCTCTCTGTCCTCTCCATCTTTTTGTCAATCTCTTCCTCTCCCATCTCTCTGTCATCTCCCCTTATCCTCCCCTGTCCATCTCTTTCGACCCCCACTTTCTGTCCACTTTCTCTCTCACACTCTCTGCCTCTATTCGTCTTCTCCTCCCCACACACTCTATCCATCTCATCTTCACCCTGTCTATCGTCACCTCCTCCCTCCTCTCCGTCTGTCCATCCCCTCATCCCAGATAACTTTTCAGCTCGTTGCCCTTCCTATCGCCACAGTCGTCAAGGCAGCCTAAGAAGGAAAATTCGTGTGCCCAATCTGTCTGTGAACTGTGTAAACTTTGTTCAGTGTGTGATCGTGCATCGTATTTTCTGAGGTGGTGACTGGGGACCAGCTCAGTAGTTGCCTAACCGAGAGTCGGAAACCGTCTAAAAACCACACGCAGGCTGGACAATGTAAAGCCCACAGTCGTTTAGTACGCCATGATGATTCGGTGTGAGACTGTCTCTCCGCCCTGTCTCGCAAGCTAGCGCACTGTACACTGCACTATATGAGCAGGCCGTGTAAATACTGCCTTATTCTTGAAATGAATTAAAATGTACTGAAACATAATGAGTGGATGAAAGGTGATGAAATTAGTGAAGAAGATGGTTGCAGTGCAAGCTGTTCACGTGTTCTGAACACTCACGCTCTGTCTAATGAACCTGCAATGACAATCGAGAAATTGGGTTTCAAACACAGATTTCCTGCTTTTCGCGGAGAGTCGCCTTAAACATTAGGGTTTTTGGGTACGAAATCCGTGTTTGATTCCCAGTCTGGCAAATGAACAGTCGGTTAGAGGACGTATTGTAGTGGTAACCAAGTAGTACACAGAATTTTTACAGTCTCCTTTCTACTAAAGAATATTGAACAGCAATTCGCCAGTAGTGAAGGTCTACAGATATTGAAGCATTCATGAAAATTAAAGTTTTATTTGAATCTCGTGGCATGATTTTCTTACTGTAATTCAATAGGCAGCTTACAGCATGTCAACCGATCACCAAATGAAGAGTGGAAATGAAAAATGTTCTATGTCAGGAGAATGAAAAAACAATGAATTTTTGTTTGTTCGTAACTGATTTCTATTCAAAAAGTTGATAAGGTATTCTGATACAATAAAAGTACGCTGCACGCCGCATTATTTCAGGAAATAATGAGACATATTATAAAATAAATACTTTATTAAGACAATTCTGAGTCCCATACAAAGAAATAGCTGGTTCTAAGTGCCAATGAGATAGCTTTTACAAGTTGATATTTGCAGAGCAGAAAACAGCAACCAACTACTGTTACTAATGTTACCTGTTTCCACAGATATCGCCGTTCTCGGTTTCGAACCGACAGATTCATCTCCAGACGGCTGTTAATGTTTATATTACATTTGTTATTCTTTAAATTAGTTGATGGCTGTTTTCCACAACTAACGTAAATAACAACAAACGTAATACTAACGTATAAAGTCGTCTGAAGATAAACTTACCGGCTAGAAATCGGTAATGACGCCATTTGTGCAAATAAATAGCATTATTAACACTGACTGATTGCTGTTTTCTTCTCTGCAGGAATCAATTTGTATTTTTTACACAACCACGCTCTCAAAAACGTCAATTTTCGACAAAATAGCGGGAAGAAAGTTTTTGATCCAAGTGCCATTAATACGAAGTTTTAAATGTGATACTGTAAGCAGAGAAATACAGCACTATGTTTTTAACTACTAGAACTGTAGTCAACAAAAACCACTTCTCATATGATTTAAATTTTGGTACTCCACTGGTGAACACAGATTGTTACAAAAACCATGGATCATCTACTAACGAATGTTTGGAAACTTCCTCCATGCTTTGGCATCTGGATAACGTATAGCGTCGTACAACATTGTGCCGAGTTTAACACAATAGCACAGAAAACGCATTTTTGTGAAATGGGACTTAGAAAGCACTTCATTGCCACTCTTCAAATAACGCTAGCGATGAAACAGTTCGTAATCGACAAGGAGAGGAATAATTACCAATTCTAAGTGAGCGAGCGAGGGAACTCAGGATGAAAGTTCGAGTCAAACCTGGAGCCGTGTTTAGATAGCCCAATGTTAAAGGGAAGTGCACTCTAGAAGCATGAATTCAAGCTGTGAATCCGAGTGTGGCACAAATTTACAATTGTTACTGCGGGTACACTGCGGGTTTACCTTCTGGCTACGATGTATTCAACGTCGGAACACGTTATGAGCAGATGGCAATATTAACTTATGACGGAATACTGTGCATTATTATGATTTTTAAAGTGTTGTTGTTACTGTGTAGCTTTGTGTCTAAGTTCAGGGCCCGCTCTGGCGGTTACGTTAACCCAGGAAAAATGACAAATTGCCGCCCTATTAAGAACATGTATACCAATTTCTTGGTTTTCGTAGATACTTAGCATGGCATCGTATACATTTCTCAATTGGAATCTCAAAGGTTTTAAGGCCTCCGTCCGACTCTGTTATCTAGTGCCACTCAGTGGCTTCAAAGTTAAGTTGTCCATCGAAAAGTAGATGCCAAAGTGTAATAAATATTTATTTTGGACAGTGTTGGCGAAATTAGTGGCTTCCAAGGGTGCTTTTACCATATCATTAACAACAAGAGACAGTGGCTACTAGACAGAACATGAAATGTTCGCACGTTATAATGTTTAATTCTAGATAGCACCACTGCTTTATTGTCCCTCATTGGACCCATTGTCGCATGCCTCTCATCTGATATCGGGCAAATTTAAACTGGAGTCATTAAGTTCTCCAACTATAATATCAGACATTTGTAAACTGTAAAAAAAATAAAGATTTATGCTAGTTATAAATGACCTCAAACCGTAATTAATATAACTTCAAAATTACATTCTGTCAATTGATATAAAAGATATTGGGCCTACACAAAATACTTCTCGTATCCTGTTAACATACAGGATGTCTATTGTTGCTATATAATGTATTTTACAGCAACAAATATTTCAACAAATCATGAACAATCAAAAACAATTGTATAATTATTGATTTTGAAATTTCATGCAGTTCAGTTATTCAAATACAAACGCGTTTTATATAATGAATGAAGTTAATAACTATTTTATATTATTTGTCAAACAGAAATATAAGTAACTTTACCTATAGATTACATTCAAATTTGATACTAATTTTACTGATTCAGTGAACAGCCTCTTTGGATAAATTAGGTATTTATTTTATTGTTTTGATTCGATAACCGATTTACGACAGTTTGTATCAAACTAATCAATAGTTTAATTATAGATGTATTTGCCGTGAAAAAACCGGACAAGTGCGAGTGTGAGTCGCGCTCTGAGGCGAATGTCGCTTTACCACGATCCAATTAACAGCAGGTCACACAACCGCACAGTGGCGTCTCGGAGCGAGCGCAGAGCCTTCGCCAGCAAGCTGAGCGCCGAAGATCAGACGGACACACTTGATGGCGGAGCAACATCTACATCTACATATATACTCCGCTAGCCACCGAGCGGTGTGTGCCGGAGGGCACATCTGCATCTACATTGATACTCTGCCTGGCAGAGGGTTCATCGAACCACCTTCACAATAATTCGTTATTACTCCAATCTCATACAGCTTGCGGAAAAAACGAACACGTGTATCTTCCTGTGCGAGCTTTAATTTCCCTATTTTTTTTATGATGATGGTTTCTTCCTATCTAGGTCGGTGTCAAGAAAATATTTTCACATTCTGAGGAGAAAGTTAGTGACTAAAACTTCGTAAGAAAATTCCACCGCAACGAAAAACGACTTTGTGTTAATGATATCCACCCCAAATCCTGTATCGTGTCAGTGACACTCTCTCCGCTATTTCGCGATAATACAAAACGTGCGCCAAAGTCATATTTCCCGCTGTCTGTTCCACTCGCGGATCGCGCGAGGGAAAAACGACTGTCTGAACGCCTCAGTACGAGCTCTAATTTCCCTTATCTTTGAATGGTGATTAGTGAGTGCCGGAAACTGTGGCCGATCGATTCTAGGGGCTTCAGTCCGGAATGGCGCTACTGCTACGATTGCAGGTTCGAATCCTGCCTCGGGCATGGATGTGTGTGATGTCCTTAGGTTTTCCGTGATTTCCCTAAATCGCTCCAGGCAAATGCCGGGATGGTTCCTTTGAAAGGGCACGGCCGGCTTCCTTCCCTAATCCGATGAGACCGATGACCTCGCTGTCTGGTCTCCTCCCCCAAAAACAATACAATCCAATCTAGGGGACTGATGACCTCATATGTTAAGTCCCATAGTGCTTAGAGCCATTTGAACCATTTTTGATCGTTGCGCGATTTGGTGGTAATAATATATGCTCTACATCCTCGACGAAGATCGGCTTTCGGAATTTAGTCAACAGCCCCTTCCGCTTAACGCGCCGTCTATCTGCAAGTATGTCCCACTGCAACCTTTCTATGAGATTTGTAACTCTCTCGCGATGACTAAATGTACGTTACGAATCTTGCCGCTCTTCCTTGGAGCTTCCCAATCTCTTGTATCAGACCCAGCTGGTAAGGGTCCCATACAAACGAACAATACTCTAAGACTGGACAAACTAACGTATTGTAAGCTATTTCCTTTGTTGAAGGACTGCATCGCTTCAGGATTCTACCAATAAACCGCAATATAGAGTTCGCCTTGACCGTTACTTGTGTAATCTGATCATTCCATTTGAGATCATTTCGAACAGTCACACCCAGATACTTGACGGATGTTACCGCTTCCAAAGACTGGGCATTTATTTTGCACTCGTACATTAATGGGGATTTTCGCCTTGTTATAAGCAGTAGGTTACACTTACTAATATTGATAGATAA
Organism: Schistocerca cancellata; assembly: GCF_023864275.1. Lineage (NCBI taxonomy): Eukaryota > Metazoa > Arthropoda > Insecta > Orthoptera > Acrididae > Schistocerca > Schistocerca cancellata. The sequence goes on from NC_064633.1 coordinate 142,925,486, forward strand.
CTGCCAGTCATTACACCACGCATTTATTTTCTGCAAATCCTCACTGATTTGTTCACGATTTTCGTGTGATACTACTTCCCTGTCCGCAGATCGTGGTCGTGCGGTAGCGTTCTCGCTTCCCACGCCTGGGTTCTCGGGTTCGATTCCCGGCGGGGTCAGGGATTTTCTCTGCCTCGTGATGACTGGGTGTTGTGTGATGTCCTAGGATAGTTAGGTTTAAGTAGTTCTAAGTTCTAGGGGACTGATGACCATAGATGTTAAGTCCCATAGTGCTCAGAGCCATTTGAACCATTTTGAACTACTTCCCTGTAGACTACAGCATCATCGGCAAACAGGCCGCCCAGCGAGAGACGTCGTCATAATAATGAAGATGTAGGTAACCGGCACGATGGAAACCACTCGCATGACTACAACTTAACATTTCATGTTTGCGCGCAGTAATATTTTCCGGTTATTGAGTATTTAAAAAAATCAGTACTTTTCGTACACTGTACACTTACCGGCAAAATGGCGCCCCTAAATTTTTGGCGCCCCGGACAAATGTCCGGACTACACACCCCTACAGCAGGTCTGCTAAGTGAGTGACTTAGGGTCGGACTACAAATCTAGAGGTTCAGTGTTTAAACCTAGGTGAGCTCTGGAATTTTTTCTGTCACTAATTGTTTCGTTCGCATATGTATGTGCGAAAAATGCCAAGTTGCGCCTGGTTCTGAGGCCATGTTAAATTGTAGATCCCCCTGTAACTAGCTGCGTGTGAGTCAGTTGAAAGGTCGGAGGGAGGCAACTGGCCACGTCCAACAGGACCACGCCTAGCAAAGCACTGTGGTGTCCAAACCAGCCTTCGGGTTGATGACAGCGTTACTTCTTATGTGGTCATTAAGTACATCGTTTTCCTACGAAAGCAGGTCTGACTCTGCACTCGAACCCCTGTCGTGTTTTTAGAGGGCGTCGCATTACAGCTCCACGGAATTAACATCGCAAACTCCACGCGCGGGAAGACGATCAGATCCGGAGCTCTTTTTGAACTTGCCTTCGTCATTATTACTAATGACATGATGTAGTGTAACGACGTAAGTTTTTTTATAAATGATTTTCTTTTGGCATATGACCATGTGTAGACTTCGTCACCTACGTCAGTTACAACACACTTCAAAATTATTTATATTCTTTTTAAATTGTCTCAGAATGGTTCTTGAACGAAACTGTAAAACATCATTTGAGTCGTATGCGCAGAATTACGTCACTCAATCCAATTGGTTTGCGCAAACTTTTTCAATTTAGATGTCGTTTGTTTCTCCTCAGATATTATATTAATGCACGTTATCTGATTTAATAAATATTAGAACCACATTGAATAAACTTTCGAGATTCAAACTCGCGATGAACGTTGTCAAAAATTAATAATCTTGTCAAATATATTATTAATTCATTCACATAATTCTTCATAAATAAATTCTCGGATCACGTATTTAAACTTTTGTAGCATCCACTAGTTTATTATCTTCCTACATATAGACGTGAACCTGAGCCTTGACAAGACAGAACTGAACATTTACAACATGATTAAACTTTCTATGACGTCACTGTTGTACAAACATTACAAATTCTCAATTTTTTAATTTTTAGAAGCACGACGCAACAACTCTGTTTCAGGATCTTCTGTTGCTCTTTGGCTGTCGACCCGCGACGTATAGTGGCCAGCAATTTTCTCTCTGGTCCCGGCAGCGAAGAGGCTGTCTCCGTTCGTTGCGCCGCCCTCTGCGTACATGAAACATAAAAAATAAATACAAAACTTTAGATAATTCACAGCTATTACAAATATTACAAAAATACATAAACAAAACAGTAAATTAAACTTATATTCACCTGCAAACTGGGCTGACACTGGTGGATGGGGGACGCTTCAATTTCACGTCCCACTACAATGATCGTTAACAGGTTAACAAACTTCAGCATAACGCGAATACAATGAGGTGCGTTGGGTCGTTTTAGAAGAGGTCAGTTGTGCGAGGTTTGTGTTTTGCTGGACTGAGCAGATCGCGCTGCGGTGAATTTTTTCCGCGCAGAGCGATGTCTCGCAATGAATATTCAAAAGGCGTTGTATCCTGCCGCTGTTAGCGGGCTGTGTTTATGTTGCGACAGAAATAGATGCGACTCGCGATGCGGCAGAGTAATAGCGGGCTAGCAGCTGACAGGGACGTAAAGACCGCTGTAATTCGCGGCCGACAGCGGCAATTTTTTCCATCTGCATGGCCATCGACGTTCTTGGAACTTGCGTAGTTGATGCAGTGGAAATGGCCTGAGCCATTTTGGGTTGTCTTCTTCTAGCGGCGTGCTAGGGTACTGTGCCGCGGGCGTTTCAATGAGTGCCATGATCGCAGACATGTACGTGCAGTAAACAGAAAATAATTACTTACCATTGTTATTCCCGGATGATGATTGAAATTTAATGACTACCGCACGTAATATGTCGCCTGACTCTTTTTTTCTAATAGAATACATATTGCAATTTCAACATCAAATCTCGCCGCGATCTACAAAGCATCTCTTGTAGCGTCTGCCGCGAGAACATTAGTGATGCTCTCGCTGTTACTGAATGAAGACGTCACGAAATACGCTGCTCTGTTTTTGATCATTTCTACACGGTAAGAGATAGTGAGGGACGAATGATGCTCAAGAATCGGTCTATCGCCTATTTTGTAAGCTGTCACCATCTTGGGTAAATTAGACTTCCTTCTGATTAGTGCTCATTGTCTTATTGCAGAGTAAACTTCCCTCTGTACGTGATATACTGACTGCGTAAAAATAATCACACATCGGATAAAGCTCTCGTCAGTCCGACGGTGAACAGTAGAGCCAACAAAAGAACAGACCGTTTTCAAATGTGATTATACAGAGGAATGCTGCAGATTAGATAGGTAGGTCGCAGAGATTCTCAGTGGAGTGGGGGAAGAAAAGAGCTTTATAGTAGAACTTGAGTAATGTAAGGAATGGGTTGATAAGACAAATTTTGAATCACAAAACGAAAGTTGATTTGGTAATGAAGGTAAGTGGGTGTGTTTGCAAGGGAAGGAGAGAGGTAGTAAAAACTGCAAAGGGAAAGCGAGGCTTAAATAACAGTAACCGGGTTCAAGAGGATGTAGGTTGCAGCACTTACGCAGACATGAAGAGGCATAGCGTGCAAGAGATGCGTCAAACCAGCCTTCGCACTAAAAGCAACGAGAGAATTATTCCAGTTACTCTTTTGCTTGTTATATTTCCCACTACTTTCTTCTTCCTTTCTTTCGGTTTTTTTTTTCTACTTTAGGTCACTCGAGACGCATATTCATAGATATTTTACCATTGTAATTGTTTCAAGTGATCGATCACTAGTCGTGTAACCAAACAGTAAGGAGATCTTTGGCGAGTTTATCCACTCGCCAGAATTGACGTCTTGCACTTCTTAACACGTTTTACTAGGTCGCTTTCTTGTCTGTCTCTTCAGCACAAATTTTGCTGTTGACTTTAAATTAACTTCTCGGTGAGCTAGAGATTCGAAATTTTAGATATAGCTCAGAAATAGACGACAATGGAGTAGTGTGGGGGATAAGAACCACCTACCTGCAGTAGGATAAGGGGGGCGGGGCGAAAAAGAAGTTACAAAGAAGCCTATCCAATTATTGGGTTCCTATATAACGGCTGGACGTAGCAGAATGCGTCACAGCCCCTACAAGCGCAGTGTGCATAAATTCCCTGCGTTGCCGGAAAAGTCTGCGACAACTCAGTCCATTTAGAAGTGCACCTCTTTAACGCCAGTCTCTACCAAAATGGGCACTTGAATCGTTTGCAACATTGAAAAGAAATTACTGCAACAGTAAGACCATCTAGCACTGCTACAGCTGAGGGTGGATGTAAACGCTTAACACAGGGATACATGTAGCAGTACTAATCAAACCTGGCATATACAAGACTCATTTTACCACGTTTCTATTAACTTGCTGTCTTGTCTGTTTGTCTTTTCAAGTTCAAATCTTGCAACAGATTTTAAATTAACTTTCCTGTGAGCTAGAGACTTGAAACTTTCAATATAGCTCAGAGGTGGATGACAACGCCATATTAACTCGTTTTCTTGTCTGGTGATTGGCAGAGGGTACTTTGTGTAACACTGCATTTCCCCCTCTCCCTATCGCCAACGGTTCGTGGGAAAAATAGTTGTGATTGAAATCTATTGGAAAAATTTCACACTTACAAGACTAAAAAGGAGAAAATAATTATTTAAATATTTTTTCAATGTAATACGTTTTTAAATCTAACGAAAAGATATAAAGCAATTTCTCCTAGCCCAATACAAATTCCTAAACCCATACGTATAGTCCCGAAAATATATTGTTGCCAATTTTTAATACGATGGGCACATAGAGCGTTTATAAATATTGTAAAAAGCTTTGAGAGTTTGTCTTTGACATACAATATCATTTGTTACGTTGTTCGTGGCCATTTACTGTATTGATTTTTTAAATGTTTTATGAACCTTTAACTAGCCTTTATATAGAGCGGTGGCAGGAAAGTGGCGTAGCGAACGACAGATGAGCAATTCGTCGAATATAGATTCGGAAACAGACGTCGATGGACAACTAATCCTGTTTGTTCAGCAGTTTTTCAGTTTTCTTCTTTTTGAACATAAACTTCCATTTTTTTTAAATTTCTAAGCGTTTCACCTTTCTCCTTGACATGTAAGATCTTTTGCAAAATGTCCGCCTGTTACTTGTTTATGAGTGTTCTTTAAATGTTGTATTGAATGATCCACACGTCTAGCCTGTATGTTTCATATTATAGCGGTGGAATGAACTTTATAATCTCCCGAGCGTTTGTACTTGCCCTCTTTCTTTGGTAACATCTGCGTGTATAACCAACCGTCAATGGTTTGCGAAGTAGAGTTTCACTTGGGATCCGACCGACGGTGTATACTGATATTTTTTACGTGTACAATTCAGTGCCAGAGGTAAAAGGAGCGATAAGTAAGAGGAAAAAAAATCTTCGAACAGACTGAGGAACAAACTCTGAATCTTAGAATTTATAGAATAGCGTCTTCTCATTTCACACTTCCATCATCACCGTCGTTTGTCTATACGAGACTGCCGAGAGGTTTTTATTTGGCGCAAGACACTGTCGCGCAGTTTGGTGACAGGAACAAGAGCTCTCTCCCCTTGTCGGCCAAATTCACCGGATGAAGAGATAGAAGTGGTGCAGAATTTCTGCTAGTTTGTGTATGGAACCTGTGTCTCACTAATGCAGCTTGCTGATCTTCCAGTTTACAGTTCCACTTATTTGTGCCTTTTGTGAAGCAGATATTTCTGTTGAAAATGAAGAGGAGGAGTGGAAAAGGAAGTGGATTTTATATCTGCCAGGGACTGATGCATATTTATACGAGATATTTGGTGTCCTCACACTTTCTCTCTGCGGTATTTATTGCGATACCTAATTCTCCTTTTGTAATTTAGGCGTCAATGTGTCTGACATGTGTGTGTGTGTGTGTGTGTGTGTGTGTGTGTGTGTGTGTGTGTGTGTGCGTGGCATGAGGGCCAATCTGGCAGAGGGGGCATCCACATGCCTTCATGTATACTGACAGTCCTGGAAGTGGGACTTTTCACCATTTACAAATGTGTGTGAAATCTTATGGGACTTAACTGCTAAGGTCATCAGTTCTTAAGCTTACACACTACTTAACCTAAATTATCGTAAGGACAAACACACACACCCATGCCCGAGGGAGGGCTCGAACCTTCGCCGGGACCTCACCATTTTCAAAGGTAACCTATGTGTATGGAGGAGCGACTGTGTAGGCCACGTGAAAAAAGTACTTTAGACCAGTAGTACCTTTGACGCCATGCAGCATACGTTCTTTACGTCCGGACACAATTCTGTGTCTCCGATTGTGATTATACTCTAATAAAGGGCCGTGAGGAATTTGCCAAACTTTAGGAAACGGAAGAACTCAAGAATTCCATTACCGCTGGCAGGACATTTCGAACTTAACAAGGTTTTAGATGTGGCACGACAAAGCTTCGTTTATTATAGTGCCACAAAAAAATACATAGACATTTGAAGACTTGCTTTTTTTTTATTCGTGTCAGAAGCACCATGGATACAGGAATATAAAAAAATGAATAGCACACAGAAAAAAATTAATTACAGGTATATATATATATATATATATATATATATATATATATATATATATATGTGTGTGTGTGTGTGTGTGTGTGTGTGTGTGTGTGTGTGCACAGAAACAAAATGTTATAGGCATTTGGCCCATAAGCGGGCTACGTCGACAGCATTTGGGGTTGCCAACATCAGATCCTCTAAAGTGCAGTGTGAAGGACATTCAGGGCAGTTATACATGTGCTGGGTCGTCTGCACCTCTCCACAGTCGCAGAGATTAGATGTAGTAGTATATCCCCACTTCAGAAGGTTATCTCTTGACCGTGCAGTGTTGGTGCGTAGCCTGTTTAGTGGTCTCCAGACCACCCAGTCCTCATCGTAACCTGGTGCCAATTCTTCCTTTGGTTCCATCCAGTGCCCTTCTCCCGACCGCTTCCATCTCTCCACCCTGCGTCTAGATTTCAAGCGTTTGGTGGCTGGCTGAGTTTTGTGGAGGAGGTGGCTCTCTGCCATCTCAGCCCTCGCTCTTTCACTATAGGCTGCCGCTTCTCTTCGCACTGCAGGAGGTGCAATCCCAGCAAGATGGTAGAGCTTGTCTGTTGGCGTCGGTTTCAGACATTCAGTGACGAGCCTGCAGGTCTCGTTCAAAGCAATGTCGACCTGTTTAGCGTGGGTAGAGTTGTACCAGACACTGCTTGCATATTCGCCTGCTGGGAAGCAAACTGCTAGTGCTGTGGTCCTCACTACCTCTGGCTTTGCGCCCCAGGAGTTCGTTATTTTCCGAAGAATATTGTTTCTGCCGCTCACCTTCATTTTGGTGTTAATACAGTGCTGTTTATACGTCAGAGCCCTGTCTAGGGTTACTCCTAGGTATTTGGGGTTAACGCAGTGTTCGAGAAGTGTGTCCTTCCAGAAGACACGCAGCTTACGGGATGCCTGCTTGTTACGGAGATGGAAGGCGCAAACTTGTGTTTTGCTAGGGTTCGGTTTGAGTTGATTGTCGGCGTAGTACTGACAGAGCATATCTAGCGCATCCGTGAGCTTTGTCTCAACATCCTCAAAGGAGTCACCCTGTACGGCCATAGCACGGTCATCGGCGTAGATATAGTTTTCCGTACCAGCTGGCAGTGGTTGATCATTGGTGTATATGTTGAAAAGTAAGGGTGCCAGTACGCTGCCCTGAGGGAGACCATTTTTCTGGGCCCGCCACCTGCTATGCATCCCTTGGAATTCCACAGAGATCCTACGGTTCTCTAACAGACTTCTAACTGTGGGTGTGAATTTAAAGTCCCTGGTAATGGCATACAGCTTCTTCATTAGCAGACGTAAGTTGACGGTGTCATATGCGGCTGTCAAGTCTATAAAGGCGACACCGGTTATTTTCCGGTTCTCATAGCCGTCTTCAATCAGCTACGTGAGGTTAATTACCTGAGATGTAGTGCTTTTCCCTGGGCGGAAACCTGCTTGTTGGGGGATTAGGTAGGGGTCTATGGCACTGGAGAGGCGATCCTGGAGTATTCTTTCAAAGATTTTAAAGATATGGCAGAGAAGCGATACGGGCCGGAAATTTCTGGGGTCATCAGCATTTTTGCTTGGTTTTAAAATGGCAATAACTTTAGCCTTCCGCCAGATTGTGGGAATCTGACATGTTTCCATGCAATTGTTAAACAGTGTCAGTAGCCATTGTTTAACGTTGGGACCAAGGTGTTTAATCTGTTCAACAAAAATCCCGTCCAGGCCCGGGGCCTTCCTTACCTTGCATTTCGCTATGGCTTTGTCCAGATCTGCCATTGTGAGAGGGGTGGTCAGAGTTGAATTTTCTTGGTGTTCAGTCCTGTCTATTTTGGTCTCCGACTTCCTGATTTTGGTGTCTGGTTTCCCTGGTCGGCTGTGACGGGAGCATGTCCTGGAGAGAAAGTCGGGTCATTGTTGAGACGTTTAAGGAGTGTCCAGGCTTTCTGACTGCTCCTTTTCATGTCCAATTCCTCTATTGTCCTCAGCCATTTCTCTCTCCTGGTTTTAGCTAGTGACTCGGTTAGCTGCTCGCCCGCAGTGATAGTTTCCGCGGATAGAGGATTTGCGTTAAACAGCGTCAGGTATTGCTGCAACTGGTCCTCTAATTCTGGCGTAAGGCCTTCAACATAATTGCTTCTGCATCCTCTAGGGATCGATTGCTTGGAACACCACTGCACAGCCTTCACGAAATTGTCATAGAATCTTGGTTCAGGTGGTAGGTTGTTTACAGAATCTTCCATGAGGTTTTGAAAGGTTGACCATTCTGCTTTCTTAAAATTGTACCTACGGCGAAAAGGTACGCTATGGGGTTTAACAACAGATGTGATCTGGCACATTATTGGACGGTGCGGGGTGTTTGGTATTGGTGAGCAAACTCCTTTTGAGCATTGGGACGTTACTTGATGGCTAACGAAGATGAGGTCCGGGTTATAACCTCTCCCCCATCTGCCACTGTTGTAGGAAGCAGGCAGTTTATTGTCGTGTATCAGTTTTAGGTTGTTTAGCTCGGCCCAGCAGATCACAGCCGTGCCACTGTCGTCGTCTTCTTGGTAGCCCCACTGCGTACTGTGGCTGTTGAAATCACCGATTACAAAATTAATTCTGTCTTTATTAAAATTGTTTACGCTGGAGCTGGAAAAGTCCACAGTTGTACACTGATGTAACAGTGCAGCCACTAAGTTCAATGGTTAGCACTTCAGTATCATTGATGTCGTTTATACTGTTTATACTGCTTGAAAGGATCTGTATGTTTGGCCTGGTAAAGATTGCGCTGCCATACTGTCGGTGTGGCCTTTCAGCTACTAGTCGCATGCCGTTTATCTTGGGTCTTTTGAGTGTGCTATCTCTGTGAGTTTCTTGTAGATACAGGACGTCACATTTCTCTTTCTGACAGAGGTCTTGTAGTAGACGTTCTTTGCATGCAGACAGGCCTTCAATATTTACAGAGATAATCGTCAGTGCTGGGCCTGATAAGGTCCTTTTCTGTAGGATTGTCATGTTGCTTCTGGAGTGAAAGGATCAGCCGGTATACAACGTCCAGGGGACGCCCGAGTATGTGTATTGCATTCACATACTCTTCGTGGAGGCTCCTTTCTTGTCCCCCTGAAGATTTGCTGTCAGCCAGGCTTCATGGTTGCCAACTGTCGTTTATTACTAGATGATCTCCTTATGTGGAAGAACCAGTTTATCCAAAAAGTAGGAATCTTTCTCCCATCACGTGGCATCAGCAGAACTTTCGTTTTTGTTTTGTGTAATGTCTTTGACTAAAACGGAGAAAGTGGACAGTGGTGCTATGCTGGAAATTTGTAGTGAAGGAAACAAGGGATATTACAACAGCATTCAAAGCATCTAACGACTTATTTAAGGATTGGACTTGGATCACGTTGGGCATTTCTACATGGACATAGATCTTCTTTGAGTTTGGAAATTTTTTATAAATCAGTGTGGTTGTGTGTTCACAAAATTGTTGCATTTTCGCGGCGACATGCCCGTATAAATACTTTTCCGTTTACAAGCGGCGTCATTTTGAATAAAACACTCAAGCTTTCGACTGCTATCTCGTCCACCATCGTGGAGAATTAAAACGGTTGACTGCCGGGGCTGCACGGTGTTCCGATTGTGTGGGCATGATTGCATGTAATAATCTACTACTGCCATCTAAATTCGCTGCGCTTAAGAAACTCCACCAGCCCGACCATCGGATAATGCTAACGATGAAACAATTCATAATCGACGAGTAGTGGAATAATTTATGAATGAAGTGAACAAACGAGGGAAATCACAAGGTGGAAACATTAGTGACGAATATTTGAGTCAGATTTGGATGCGTGCTTAGGTAGGATAATGGTTAGGGTGAGTGCAGGCAAATAGCTCGAATTCCGCCTGTGACTTTCCATGTTGCATAGATTTACAACTTTCACTGCAAGTTTATTACACGGTTTGCATATCTGCCGATCATGTATTAAACTTCAGAGCATGTTGTGAGCAGACGGGACTATTAATTTCTGACGATATAGTGTGTCTTACTATTTTTTAAACTAGTGTGGTTGTTGTGTAGGTTTGTGGCTAAGTGAGTAAATAAGGGTAATGTTACAAATCCAACGATTCAGTGGTCAAATGTCAGTTAGTCCTGCAATTTTATCTGTCATTAATTGCTACTTTGGTTCGAGTAATGAACTCTGTGTGAAGAATGCCAAATTGCACCTGGTTTTGAGGCCACATTAAACTGCAGTTCCTCCTGTAACTGGCTAGGTAAGTCAGTTCGATGGTCGGGCGAAGGCATATGTCACCTCCAGTAGAATCGTGCATAGCAAATCACTGTGCTGTCCAAACCAGAAGAACACAAGGAATTTTATAACAGCGTTCAAAGCGCGTAACAACTTACTCAAGGATTGATCTAAGATTACATTGGGCAACACAACATGGACATCTTTTCTGACTTTCGAAAACTTTAAAAAAGTCATTCTGGTTTTGTTTTCACGAAATTCTTGCTGTTTAACGGTGGCATGCGCAAATAAACCACGTCATTTTGAATAAAATACATGATCTTTTGACGGCTATCTCTGCCATTGTCGTCAGGAGTGAAAAGGGGTGACTGCCGGGGCTGCTCGGTGTTTCGCTTATATGGGCACGATTGCAGCACATGGAACCAATGAAAATGGGTCAAACTGACGCGTGCACGAGAGATGAGTTGCGCAGCTCGTAGAAGCTCCGGTCCGCCGCGGGACCAATGACGTTAAGAGCAGGCACCACGTTTCGAAACTGCCGCTCGCGCCTCTGACTAAGCACCAGGGATCCGTCTTTGTTTTCGCTCCGTATCGAAAGCTGGAGTGTTTTATTTGAAATGTTGCGGCCTGTAAACCGAGAAGAGCGTTCAAATTTCTTGCAGTACATAAACTTTTGTATCGCGCCTGGAAGGCAGCGCGTGGATCTGCTCCTGCAAAATGAAGGGTAGGCCGAATGACGAAAGCGAATTGGAGCAGGAGGGGACAAGCACTTCGGTACTGCGATTAAAATTATAGATGTTTACTATAGGCGAAAACAAGTTAATAAATGGTTACATAACTTTGCGCACATCCCGTCGTGAGTAGTACAAAGTCTCGATAGCAAGTCAACGCACACTGTAGTTTAAGCGATGCTCCAGGCCGTCTGCTCTAGATGTGGAGAATCTGCAACGGAGCTCGTAGATCACAACAGCGCCTGCTGGAGGGCGCTGTCGTCGGTGGCTCGTAGTAGTGCCAACTTAACTTACGCCACGGCATTCTGGCTATCAATACCACCTAAACGTGTTCGTCTTTATAATCAGGGAACAAAAGAATAAGTAAAGAATTTGTTTGAGTACTTACCACCACATGCCGGCCGGAGTGGCCGAGCGGTTAAAGGCGCTACAGTCTGGAACCGCACGACCGCAGGTTCAAATCCTGCCTTGGGCATGGCTGTGTGTGATGTCCTTAGGTTAGTTAGGTTTAAGTAGTTCTAAGTTCTAGGGGACTTATGGCCACAGCAGTTGAGTCCCATAGTGCTCAGAGCCATTTGAGCCACTTACCACCACATGAATTTTTCGGTCTCCTGAAAAAAAAGTTTGTACCACTTAGACCAATAACTTTTTGTGCTCTACAAATTTTCTGCCATTTGGGGTAGACTCCAGGTGTACCCTCTGTGCCGAGACTAGTACTGCCTACCAATGAACAGAGTTTGGAAAGACCGTATACCATTTTGAACGTGACCCGCTACACGTGCAAAATCGAAAGTTGTCTTGTGACGGAGAACTTTTCCTGTCTTTTTTTTTTTTCCTGAAGGCAGCAAGCGGGTCGGGAACTCTTTTTCGCATGCGGCAGCTGGCATCCCTTTGTGAGATAGCGGTGCGGAAGACAAGTAAGGTAGGCGGCCTGGGCGCCTGAGAATTCCGGGGTAGGGTGGCGCGTGGCGTGCCGTGGTGTGGTGTGGGCGGAATTCCGGGATCGATGCTTGTTGCAGGTTACGCCACACGGCGCGGCGCCTCAGGATAGAGAGCGTGGGACGGCGGCCCGCCTTTGTACCTCGAGTGGTCTGCTTGTCCACAGCGCCGTCTCCCAGCTCAACGAGTTTACGTGACGCCCGCCCGCTGTTTCCTAAGACTCCTCCTCGAGCGCAACACCTCGCCAGCGGAAGCCAGCCCTTGTATTCCGTCTCGCGTGGCGAGCATGTTCGTGCGGAATGTGTTTCAGAGATGTTTCTACTTTTCTCTGGTGGGCATTCATGAGACCTAATTCTACACCAGCAGGAGTTGCAAATGTTACGGACGATGATAAATTTCTCATGGATGTATCATTACTAGTCCACGGATTTTTAGGTCGTAAAAAAGTGCGTTTTAGGCACCTAAAATAGGATCCTTCAGTAGTTCATTTAGGCTATATAAAACCTAAAATAGGCTCTAATAAAAATTATGCAGAGAAAATAAAAATAAATTAAAATACACAGTGTTGACAGTATGAAATAATTTTCCCATCTGTTGTATAATGCGGAAAATCTTGCAGCCACTGCCTTATATGAGTAGACTTTGAACTAGCTGTTTTCGGCTTGGCGCAGTATTCTCACACCGAAACTAGAATTAATTTTGCACTTAGAACGTCAGTAACACTTAACACGTCGGTCGCTACACAGTGTACTGATTTGTTTTCGCTGGGAAAAAGTGAACGAAGACCTGTTTTTTTAAATTCTTTTTTAATATACTGCGGTGAATGGGAGCGGTAGGGGACGTACCGTACTCGTTGCTGGACATATGGCACCTGGCAGATGGCCGCCCCTTCTGAACAAGCGAATGGAATCTACCGGTGCTTCAGATGAAAACATGTCACTACTGGCAAATTATTTTTCGAACCGGAAAATTCACGTATAATACCTTTCAAGAAACAGAGTAGTTTGATAGGACTGCCTGTAGACAGCAGCGAGAAAATGCGCGAAGGGCAGTAATTTAGCTGTAGAGGGCGTCTACGATTAACATTCTGATTTTTTAATCCGTGCTCAGCTTAAGGCCTGTGAAACCGTTTCTATGCGAAAATACACAGCTGGCCAGAATCCTACGAACGAAATATTTTAAAATACAACATTTAGTACTCCCACGTTCGATTCTAGCGTGTAACTCAAATCTTTGACCGGTTCCCATTCGCTCACCGAAGTTAAGCACCGTCGCGCTCGTCGCGTACTTGGATGGATGACCATTCAACCGTGCCGAGTGCTGTTGGTAGTAAGGCAAGCAAAGGAATTGTAAACAGTCTCTAACGGCCTTCGCCTTCGACGAGGAGTAAAGCACCAAGTTTACTTCTTTTTTCTAATCTTTGAAAACACAAGAACTCTTATGTCAGATTAACGAAATAGGTACTTTTTAGGATTTTGATGCCGAAATAGGCAAAATTAGGCGTCAACGTCGAAATACGCAATTTTACATCCTATAGAACTAACGGTATTCAGTTTAGTTAGTCATGAAACGCATAAGTACCAACTTATATGCAAATTGGAGCTTAGGAAAAAAAATAGGTTTTAACCTAAAGATCCGTGATCTATTTTTTACATACGAGTAATAAAACACCTATAAAGAGTATTTGGTATTAACAGGGATAGCGATATAAAAAATAAAAAAAGACCGAAGTGTTAGGCAAATACGAAGCATGAGCGCATATCAACTAGCTGCACGCTGGGCAGAAAATATTTTTTTCCATCTGTCGTATAGTGTGGAAATACTTGGAGCCACTGTCTTATATGATGAAATAGGCACTTTTTACGACATTAAAGCCGAAATAGGCAGAAATAGGCACTAACGTCGAAATAGGCTTTTTTAGGTCCCATAGAATTAACGCTATTAAGTGTAAATAGTCATGAAACGCATAAGTACAAATTTTTATGCAAATAGTAACTCAGGAACAAAATAGGTTTTTACCTAGAATCCGTGGTCTAATCATTACCAAATAACGTAGTTATATGAAACTTGGCCCCTACGTAGAAAGAACTGCTAGAGTGAAGTACAGAAGGTTCCTGAAAGAGGTTGCAAGATCCCCTCGCTTCTAAACTGATACTGTTATTACTCAGCCGCCAGCCCGTAGAGGGTGGTATATGGGACGTACCGTATAACTGGTCAGCATTTGCACCCGGAATTTGCGAGTGTAAGTCGGCCCTTCCTTGATCCACCTCGGTGGGTCGTGTCGTCGGATTTCCTCCTACTTGTGCGCGGTGCAGCTCTCGTAAATGTCGTCCCGTGCAGATTCTTCATTGGTGCATTGGATGTCTCTGTCGGTAGAAGCTAATTGTCTGAAACTGCTGTCGATCAACTTTGGGGTATCTAATGACTCGAAATTAACATTCAGAAAGCCGTAATATCACTTTCATTCATGTTAGGTCAATAATGAAACACTCATGTCCCAAACTACTCGTAAGGGACAGCATGGCTACCATCGAACAAAACAGGAAGAGCTCTTAACGCCGACTGACGACTTTGGCGCGCAGTCCGTATCTCTTACAAGTTGCGTCACAGTTCGTGGATTTCCGATCAAGTTCGTACTCACTAAGACATGCATTTGTTAATGAACGGGTGTGAATTTTAACGAGGCAAAATTGTGATAAATACACTCCTGGAAATGGAAAAAAGAACACATTGACACCGGTGTGTCAGACACACCATACTTGCTCCGGACACTGCGAGAGGGCTGTACAAGCAATGATCACACGCACGGCACAGCGGACACACCAGGAACCGCGGTGTTGGCCGTCGAATGGCGCTAGCTGCGCAGCATTTGTGCACCGCCGCCGTCAGCCAGTTTGCCGTGGCATACGGAGCTCCATCGCAGTCTTTAACACTGGTAGCATGCCGCGACAGCGTGGACGTGAACCGTATGTGCAGTTGACGGACTTTGAGCGAGGGCGTATAGTGGGCATGCGGGAGGCCGGGTGGACGTACCGCCGAATTGCTCAACACGTGGGGCGTGAGGTCTCCACAGTACATCGATGTTGTCGCCAGTGGTCGGCGGAAGGTGCACGTGCCCGTCGACCTGGGACCGGACCGCAGCGACGCACGGATGCACGCCAAGACCGTAGGATCCTACGCAGTGCCGTAGGGGACCGCACTGCCACTTCCCAGCAAATTAGGGACACTGTTGCTCCTGGGGTATCGGCGAGGACCATTCGCAACCGTCTCCATGAAGCTGGGCTACGGTCCCGCACACCGTTAGGCCGTCTTCCGCTCGCGCCCCAACATCGTGCAGCCCGCCTCCAGTGGTGTCGCGACAGGCGTGAATGGAGCGACGAATGGAGACGTGTCGTCTTCAGCGATGAGAGTCGCTTCTGCCTTGGTGCCAATGATGGTCGTATGCGTGTTTGGCGCCGTGCAGGTGAGCGCCACAATCAGGACTGCATACGACCGAGGCACACAGTGCCATCACCCGGCAACATGGTGTGGGGAGCGATCTCCTACACTGGCCGTACACCACTGGTGATCGTCGAGGGGACACTGAATAGTGCACGGTACATCCAAACCGTCATCGAACCCATCGTTCTACCATTCCTAGACCGGCAAGGGAATTTGCTGTTCCAACAGGACAATGCACGTCCGCATGTATCCCGTGCCACCCAACGTGCTCTAGAAGGTGTAAGTCAACTACCCTGGCCAGCAAGATCTCCGGATCTGTTCCCCATTGAGCATGTTTGGGACTGGATGAAGCGTCGTCTCACGCGGTCTGCACGTCCAGCACGAACGCTGGTCCAACTGAGGCGCCAGGTGGAAATGGCATGGCAAGCCGTTCCACAGGACTACATCCAGCATCTCTACGATCGTTTCCATGGAAGAATAGCAGCCTGCATTGCTGCGAAAGGTGGATATACACTGTACTAGTGCCGACATTGTGCATGCTCAGTTGCCTGTGTCTATGTGCATGTGGTTCTGTCAGTGTGATCATGTGATGTATTTGACCCCAGGAATGTGTCAATAAAGTTTCCCCTTCCTGGGACAATGAATTCACGGTGTTATTTCAATTTCCAGGAGTGTAGTTTTAAACATCCAAAGGCTCCTCCTAGTATTCATGTTGTCATAAATGACTTTAATTATTAAATATAAATAAACA
Organism: Schistocerca cancellata; assembly: GCF_023864275.1. NCBI lineage: Eukaryota > Metazoa > Arthropoda > Insecta > Orthoptera > Acrididae > Schistocerca > Schistocerca cancellata. The sequence continues at coordinate 142,941,730 of NC_064633.1, forward strand.
AAATCGGTGACTTTGGCGCCAAGATGGCGGTACTTCCCGCCATGTATATTTCCCAGGCTGACGCTCGTTGCTACGGTCCAGCGCGGAGCCCCACCCCACTACGCGCGACATACGGTCGCTTCGTCACCTAGCCAGCCAATGTGGGAAATGCTCTCCGACTCATGGCCGGCTACGGACTACAGCACTTCCTAACTATCGTGAATACATCAATAAGAGACAATAATTTATTAAAACTGGCAAAAATGTCTTCCTCACGTAAGAGGCACCTTACAAGGTACGGAATGAAATGCACAGGCATGACACTTTATGATTTTTAATACGTTGTGTGTTCACTACAGACGGCAATGCATGTTCTGCAACGTGCTCCTATGCTGTGCACAAGGTTGCCTCGGAATTCTTGTGGTAGAGTGTTCCATCTCTCCAACGGCGCGGTTGACAACTGCGCTATGGTGGATGTAGACGTTCTGTAGTACGTCTGTCCAACGTCTCGCGCAGGTGCTCGGTGGAACTGAAGTCTGGTGCACGGGCAGGCCAGTCCGTTCCCAATCTTATTATTCCCAGACCTCCTCAACCTCCGCTCTTCGATGCGGTCGCGCACTGTCATCTACACTACTGGCCATTAAAATTGCTACACCACGAAGATGACGTGCTACAGAAGCGAAATTTAACCGACAGGAAGGAGATGCTCTGATATGCAAATGATTAGCTTTTCAGGGTATTCACACAAGGTTGGCGCCGGTGGCGACACCTACAACGTGCTGACACGAGGAAAGTTTCCAACCGATTTCTCATACACAAACAGCAGTTGACCGGCGTTGCCTGGTGAAACGCTGTTGTGATGCCTCGTGTAAAGAGGAGAAATGCGTACCATCACGTTTCCGACTTTGATAAAGGTCGGATTGTAGCCTATCGCGATTCCGGTTTATCGTATCGCGACATTGCTGTTCGCGTTGGTCGAGATCCAATGACTGTTAGCAGAATATGGAATCGGTGGCTTCAGGGCTGGATCCCAACGGCCTCGTATCACTAGCAGTCGACATGACAGGCATCTTATCCGCATGGCTGTAACGGACCGTGCAGCCACGTCTCGATCCCTGAGTCAACAGATGGGGACGTTTGCAAGACAACAACCATCTGCACGAATAGTTCGACGACGTTTGCAGCAGCATGAACTTTCAGCTCGGAGACCATGGCTGCGGTTACCCTTGACGCTGCATCACAGACAGGAACGCCTGCGACGGTGTACTCAACGACGAACCTGGGTGCACGAATGGCAAAACATTTTTTCGGATGAATCCAGGTTCTGTTTACAGCATCATGATGGTCGCATCCGTGTATGGCGACATCGCGGTGAACGCACATTGGAAGCATGTATTCTTCAACGCCATTCTGGCATATCACCCGGCTTGATGGTGTGGGGTGCCATTGGTTACACGTCTCGGTCACCGCTTGTTCGCATTGACGGCACTTTGAACAGTGGTCGTTACATTTCAGATGTGTTACGACCCGTGGCTCTACCCTTCATTCGATCCTTGCGAAACCCTACATTTCAGCACGTCCTGTATGGGCCTTTGTGGATACAGGAAATGTTCGACTGCTGCCCTGGCCAGCACATTCTCCATATCTCTCACCAATTGAAAACGTCTGGTCAATGGTGGCCGAGCAACTGGCTCGTCGCAATACGCCAGTCACTACTCTTGATGAACTGTGGTATCGTGTTGAAGCACCATGGGCAGCTGTGCCTGTACACGCCATCCAAGCTCTGTTTGACTCAATGCCCAGGCGTATCAAGGTCGTTATTACGGCCAGAGGTGGTTGTTCTGGGTACTGATTTCTCAGGATCTATGCACCCAAATTGCGTGAAAATATAATTACATGTCAATTCTAGTATATTTCTCGAATGAATACCATTTTATCATCTGCATTTCCTCTTGGGGTAGCAATTTAAATCGCCAGTAGTGTACAAAACTGAAGTCAGTGCCGAATGCACTCCTGCAAATACGCACGTATGGAAGAGGTACACAATAACATTGACTCTGAGCATATCCTGTTCAAAGATTTGGAGGTCCGTACAGTCGTGCAACAATAAGCCTCCCCACTCCATAACAGCTGGACCACAAAAGCAGTCGTGTTCGACAATGTTCCTGCGTGCATTACGTGTTCCCACCTCAACATATGAGAGTACGTCTAGAATCACTATTCAGAGCGAATCTGCTCGCTTCCTAGAAGGAAAGCGACTCCACCACTCGTTGTTCCAGTCCCTATGCATAACACCATGGCAAAGAAACAGCCAAATTATGGAACGAAATGTACTGGTCGTCGGTTAGAGAGACCAGTCCCACTCAGTTGCCGTGCCCCTGTGGAGCTTAAGATTGGTGTCTTGCAGTCCTGTTAAACGTGGTTGCAATTGTACCCATTCTTTGATGTGGGGCCCTTCTTGGCTGTTGGACAATATAGCGGTCGTCTACTGCTGTTTTTGACCGTGTTTCACCACTCCCTCTTTTTCGGGCAGGACGGTTTAGTACTCTCTCCACGCACGTGAAACAATACTGTTAGCAATACCAAACTCCTGGGCTACACTTATCACGCTTCGTTCTTCTTCCAGTTTTCCCATTACTCTTCGCCGTGTGATGTCATTCGTATGTTGTCTCCGAGCCATGGTGTAGGGGAAACACCAGCACAGTGCGTCGTAACTGCTCGCTGATTCACACACACTGCCTTTTCCTGTTTCTTCAACTGCCTGGTGTTGTGGAGCCAGCCCCATTTGTGACTATAGTCACGCTGACCTCACCAGTGGACGTCCAGCTTTGTGTGAACGACTGCGAGATCTCTGGCAACATGCTCCCGCGTTTTCATTCATTTATACCGAATAGTTAACATTTTATGTTACATATTTTAACTCTTGAGTTTTGCAGTGCAGAAACGAACTGCCTTATGAAAGAAGATATGTATTTAACTATCGGATAACTTGAGCAGCTACATATTTTGGGTGTATTCTTGGTACAGCATGAAATAAGTAGAGAATACTGCATCACCCATTAGTTGCCAGTGTGGATCGTGGCGAACACAGTGTAAAAGCGATTACAGTATTTCACAATTACATAAAAAAAAAAAAAAAATCCATCAGCTCGGTTACCAGAACTCCTCAAGATAGACGTTGACTGTGGATATTGTATCACAGTCCCTTTCACAGTTCAGAGATGTCACTAAACCCGCCCGAAGATGAAAACAACCATGCATGAGCAGCGCCTATTAGACGGAGGGGGTCCGGCAGCCGATCAGTTCCAGTCATTCCACCAGGAAGGAGGTACACGGTTCATATTGTCTTTTGTTCAACCATGCTAGACCGTCAATACGGCGGTTCTATCGCGTCCGCATTGTGCCAGAAAGGGCTCTCAACAAGGGGAGTGAACCAAAGCGATGTTGTTCGGACATGGAGGAGATACAGAGACACACGAACTGTCGATGACATGCCTCGATCAGGCCGCCCAAGGGCTACTACTGCAGTGGATGACCGCTACCTACGGATTATGGTTCGGATGAACCCTGACAGCAACGCCACCATGTTGAATAATGTTTTCCGCGCAGCCACAGGACGACGTGTTACGAGTCAAACTGTGCGCAATAGGCTGCATGATGCGCAATTTACTCCAGACGTCCATGGCGAGGTTCATCCTTGCAACCACGACACCATCCAGCGCGGTACAACAACTTGCCGAATGGACCGCTCAGGATTTGCATCATGTTCTCTTCACCGACGAGTGTCACGTATGCGTTCCACCGGACAATCATCGGAGACGTGTTCGGAGGCAACTCGGCAGGCTGAACGCCTTAGACACACTGTCCAGCGAGTGCAGCAAGGTGGAGGTTCCCTGATGTTTTAGGTGGTATTATGTGGGGCCGACGTACGCTGCTGGTGATCATGGAAGGCGCCGTAACGGCTGTACGATACGTGAATGCCATCCTCCAATCGATAGTGCAGTCATACCGGCAGCATATTGGCGAGGCGTTCGTCTTCATGGACGACGACAATTCGCACCTCCATCGTGCACATCTTGTGAATGACTTCCTTCAGGATAACGACATCGCTCGACCAGAGTGGCCAGCATTTTCTCCAGACAAGAACCCTGTCGAACATGCCTAGGATAGATTGAAAAGGGCTGTTAATGGACGACGTGACCCACCAACCACTCTGAGGGATCTACGCCGAATCGCCGTTGAGGAGTGGGACAGTCTGGACCAACAGTGACTTGATGAACTTGTGGATAGTATGCCACGACGAATACAGGCATGCACCGATGCAAGAGGACGTGCTGCTGCGTATTAGAGGTACCGGTGTGTACAGCAATCTGAATCACCACCTCTGAATGTCTCGCTTTATGGTGGTACAGCATGCAATGTGTAGTTTTCATGAACAATAAAAATGGCGGAAATGATGTTTATGTACAGATTTCCTGTACAGATTCCGGAACTCTCGGACTCGAAGTGATGCAAAACTTTTTTTTGATTTGCGTATTTTCGAATAAGAGATGGATTTGAACATGAAGCCACATCAAAAGCAAGTCTCACAAGAATAAATCAAACCCACCATGGCCAACCCGCATCATCAGAGGATAACGTTCGAACTAAATTTGTCGACTGTTTTGTTAATGAAGGTAGATTTGAACATGCAGATAGTGCGATATGAAAGAAAGTGTGTTTGTTACAAATACAGTATATTCCATAATGCTAGCATTTTTCTACTTCGGTGACTACGTCGATATCAATATCTCGCCCTCGGTTACACTAATTTTCTCAACGTCCAACAAAAAAAGATAACAGCGAGACACACAAATTATGCGTGGTCTCGACGGAAACGTGCGATTACTTTTACACCGCATGGCCACGTTTCTCTCTAACACCGCGTCTCCTCTATGTCTAGGCTGTAGAGTTTTTTACCTTGAATATTGCGTCATTGCTCCTTCATATAATCGGTTTTAAGTTCGATGTTAGATATCTAAACACGCGTCAAATTTCTGGCATCTGAACTTAATTTGAATCACTTCGTGATCTGTAACGCCTTTTTGCTGCATCTACCCTGACTGACGAACAATATGTCTGGAAGACGGCTGTTCAGATCCCCATCCTGTCATCCAGACCCAGTTTTTCCGCGGTTCCTCTAAAACAGGTGCATGAATGGTTCCCCTGACGTTGTCACTGTCAGTTTTTCTCCCTTTCCGAGCTAGGACTGTTGATATTTTTAAAAATATTGGGAATCAGATAAATCGTTATTTAAAAAATTATTATTTTCGGTTCTGATGTATCGAGAAAAGTGTCTATATATCGATATATACCGGAATAAATATCGACGTTATGCCTATAAAAGTATCGCCTGCACATTGTAAATATACTGCCGCTTTTAGAGCTATGTATTCAAGTATTCATTTATTATTAGCCGCGCGGGATTAGCCGAGCGGTCTATGGCGCGGCAGTCATAGACTGTGCGGCTGGTCCCGGCGGAGGTTCGATTCCTCCCTCGGGCATGGGCGTGTGTGTTTGTCCTTAGGATAATTTAGGTTATGTAATGTGTAAGCTTAGGGATTGATGACCTTAGCAGTTAAGTCACATAACATTTCACACACATTATTTATTATTAGATATTCTGTACAGCAACAAGCTAGCAGCTTGCTTATCCCTCCCTAGAGCAGGAAAACGACGGACTTTCACGCTTGGCGATAACTACGTTGCTAACAATGGAAACTGCATGTAAGTGGCACAATAAAACTTGTCTGATGGGTCTCTCGTACGGTTTCGTCACATACGGATTATTCCGGAACACCTCATGTCGACTTCCCCGTTTTTCATTTCTGCCAACGCCAGCGACCTAGCAGTTGTAGAGTCAAAACTGCGTGGTGTAGGTAAACTTTGCAGTTTCTGTTGGCAGTGCCGGGTGCCGATTACGTTAGCGTTTCCCCTCACACGTCTCCGTCCGCCGAAAAGACGAATCTTGTCGTTTAGAATTTTGTTCATCATTTTCAGCTGCTGTTTTTGATGAATAGCGATGAGAAGAAATAGCACACTAGTTGCATTAAAAATTGTGTTTTAACACAACTGGTGTGTTGTTTCTTTACATCGGAAATATTGTTGTTCCATTCACACCGCCACCTCTCAGTGCAATTACTCATTTCCTTATGCCACAAACATTAGCTTCACACAGTCAAAGAGAAAGACTAGACGTGATGAAAGCTCAAAAAATATAAGAGTTCTTCACACAGTGAAAGTAAAATTATGTTCTACTACAGTTGCAAAAGAACAGTTTCAAATATTTACCGAAAACTGTGAAAAAAATACTATAAAATAGAAGTATCCGCACTCGATGTTACCAGTTTGATATCGATATATTGTAGTGAGAGATATAGCCGACATATCGATATTTATTGGAAGAAATGTCGATATATCGACTGTTTCTATCAGCAGCACTAGTCCGATTTTTGCACCGTCTAATAGGCATCATTGTCGACGTGACGTTAAACGCTGATCTTCCTTTTTGTATTTCTACTTATGAAGTTCCGGGAATTCAGTTGTAACCAATTCTTATCCTCCTGTGATATTACGGCTGTGAAAATGCCAACCATATTCTTAACTTAGCAGGGTGCAGTCAGAAGGAGGTATCAGCAAGAATGTCGAAACGTCGGATCCGAGTTTCTGGAAAGAATGACACGGTAGGGAAACGTAAGAACTTTTGACTTCATCCTCATTGCCCATAAGATTGGTCGATGTTTTATGGCTGAAATATCAGAAACTGAGAAAAATTGGTTACGTATGCATTTGCGGAACTTCATGGGCCAGGTAACCATGTTGACGAAATAGTTCGCATACAACAAATATGCATTGGTTTCTCATCAGCTTTCTCAGCAGACAGCGTGATCAATCCATGTCTGGAGTCCCCTAGACTTGAAGGCACTGCAAAAGATGGGGTTAGTGCCAAATGGCTGATGATTATGGTGGTGGTGATGATGATGAGAATGAGTTGAAGCACAGCACTGAATCTGTACTATCCACTAAAATTAGTCTTTCTGTCTACAGTGGTATGTGCCCTGCTGTCAAACTGTTCTTGTCTTATGGAAACATTGAACCGTGACGAAACTTGAACAAACACCCTTGATTTTTGTGGGCAATGCTGTTATGATCTGAGCTATCAAAGCATGTCACTTGCGGTGGTATCGAAGTATTTTTTTCCATGCAAAAAATATAAGAAACTGCTTTCAGTGCTTTCTCCTATATTCGTGGGTCCACTTTGGTAGGAAACCCTTTGTTTTATCCGATCTAGTTTCAGCAAGATATCTCTATTAGCAGGTACCTCTCCCTCCTTCATGACTTCCCCGTATCTCCATGCAGGTTTCCCACGTGAGCTGCGCGCAATGTTATTTCATCAAAAACTCAGTGATGGAGTGCGGGACACATCTAAACACAGATACAGCCAATGCAAATTTCCCAGCTGCAGATGGGTTCTACATTGGTAGCAACAGTTTTCAGTATGCTGCGTGTAGGAGGCTTGTGCATTGAATGTGTGTATTTTTCATGCTGTTGATAGGCCGCTGAATATTCACTGTGTGTAGCTTTTCCCTTCACCCCCCCCCCCCCCCACTCCCCACCCCCCATCCCATCAGTACCAACAAAACCTTTCAACGGTCTCGTTTGGGACTTCGCCTTCGCATTTAGGCCTGTGTTTCGAGAATATTATCTGTTTGTTCAGTATCGTGGGGATGCATATTTAAATATTTTACATTCGTTACCCAGTATTTGAATATGCTATTAGGAGACATATTTGCGGAAGTCGGGTCGTTCGTACTGATTTATTGAAAGAGCGGCAGTCGTTGTATATGTATTCATTTACTGCGCTTCGAAGGGAAACCTACATCCGTTCTCACTTAAAAAAAAGTTTATAAAATATATCGTTCGCTTACAATTCTCTTAAAAAGCACTGGCTCTCGGAGAGAGATTTTTGATCGTTGCTTTCATATAAAATGGAAAAATCGCGTGAATTTTCCTCGTTCCTGATACAGTGCCATATTTTTCTTCGCCACCTTTTAAACCCCGACTGTGGAGTCTTATATTTACAATTTTATGATGATTTCTTTCAACCGTCAATGGAACAAGAGGTATACTGCCGCATGTGTAAGGAGAGCTTACTTGTGGTCGAGAACTTCATTTTTGAGACCTGTGAGACCTGAAAAGTTAAGCACTCGACCCAAATAACAGACGGTGACATCAAATAAGTCGAAAGAAGACTATCTTATGTCTTCATGCCATCTTCTGTTAAAGGAGGTCGAGTTGAAAGGCTTACACTGAAGTGTGAGTGATTCCAAATGGTTCAAATTGCTCTAAGCCCTATGGGACTTAACAGCTGAGGTCATCAGTCCCCTGGACTTAGAACTCATTAAACCTAACTAACCTAAGGACATCACACACATGCATGCCCGAGGCAGGATTAGAACCTGCGACCGTAGCGGTCGCGCGGTTCCGGACTGAAGAACCTGGAACCGCTCAGCCACAACGGCCGGCCGAAATGTGATTGAAGTACACGCTCTTTTTTCGCGGCTTAGAAACTTTTTAGCTTTCAGAACTTTAAAATTAAGTTTTCATTGCAGCTGTGCAGTTGCTAGTGTAGTGTTGATTCCTGGAAATACGGTGAAATTGGGAAGAAATTTGCCAGTGCTTCATATAATTGAGTAGTACAAGGGAAGGAAGATTACTGAATTTTACGTCCGTCGCCGTCGACGCCTATCCAGATGAAACATATGCTCATACTGGACAAAGAGAGGGAACAGAACCAGCGTTTGTCTGTTACTCATCTTCAACTGTATTCGACAAGCAGCCATAAGGTATCTGGCGGAAGGTACATTGTGTAACAGAGTAACACACTGGTGTGCAAAATTTAAGGACGAAAAAAACTTTCCTATGATGTATCACTGCCAAGTAATGTAACTCGATGGAACTTGAACGACACATAGGAAGAACTGCTACAGCGTAGTGCAGAAGGTAACTGAAAGAAATGTGCAATGAGATGATGAGGATGATGATGATGTTTGGTTTGTGGTGCGCTGAACTGCGCGGTCATCAGCGCACGTAAAAAGCCCCAATTTTATCACAGTCCAATCTATTCACTGTCACGAATGATGATGATGATGATGATGAGGAGGAGGAGGAGGAGGAGGAGGAGGATGATGAGGATGAAATGATGAGGACAACACACAGTCCCCGGGGAGGTAAAATTCCCAACCCGGCCGGGAATCGAACCCGGGACTCCGTGATCCAGAGGCAGCAACTCTAGCCACTAGACCACGATCTACGGACCCGCAATGAGATGAACGCAAATGACAGACATTAATTACAAGGCGTGTTTTTAAGTAAGTACCGTTTTGAAATTTAAAAAAAGACGTGGTAAGATATCTCAATAATTTTATTTTTACATGGAAGCCTGTACCTTAATCTACTTTTCTACATAATTTCCGTCAATATTGAGGCACTTGTCATAACGTTGTTCCAGTTTTTGAATACCCTCCTCACAGAGGTCTGCCGCCTGACTTGTTAACCACTGTATCACCACTGTTTTGACTTCGTCATCGTCTTGAAGACGCTGACCGGCCACGTGTTGCTTCACGTGCAGGAACAGTTGGTAGTCACTGGGCGCAAGATCGGGGCTCTACGGAGGATGATTTACCATTGAAATGATATGATGAGATCTTTGGTCTGATTTGCCACATGCGGACGGTCATTGTCTTGCAGCAAAATGATGCCCTTGCCCAACTTCCAAGAACTGTTGGTTTGATTCTGGTGTGACGTAGGCCACCCATGTTTCATCGCCCGTAACAGTTTGGCTTAAGAAATCATCAACGTCGTCGTGGTACCGCTCAAGGAAAGTCAATGCGCTGTTTAAACGTTTGGTTTTGTGCACATCCGTCAACGTTTTAGTTACCCAACGTACGCACAATTTTCGGTAATTCAAGTGCTTGGTCACAGTGCCATACAAAACTCTACGAGAAACATTAGGAAAGTCATACCGCAAGGAGGAAATCGTAAAGCGTCTGTTTTCTCTCACCTTATTTTCCACTTCCTGCGCCAAACTTTCATTAACGGCCGAAGGACGCTCACTCCGTTGTTCATCATGCACATTTGGGCGGCCATCTTTAAATGCTCTCACCCACTTTCTTACCATTCCATCTCTCAATGTTTTCTCCGTAAACTGCACGGATCTCACGATGAATATCGATCGCTTTTAGGCCTTTATCACTAAGAAATCTTATAACGGCCCTTACTTCACAGTCGGCGGGACTCACGATTATCGGAAGCATCTTAAACACTCAGTACACAACGTAAACAAGGAAGAATCAGACTGTAATGGCGTCAGTGCGTAGATTAAGGTACAGGCTTTCATGTAAAAATAAAATTAATATCTCAGCACGTCTTTTTTTAATTTCAAAACGGTACTTACTTTAAAAAAACACGCCTCGTACGTTGGAGACAATGCGGTTAATGGTGGTCCCCTGGACATTACAAAAGGCGGGACATGGTTCTTAATACGGTGCGCGATCACCACGGACGCCAATGCGTGGTCTACAATGTGCTCCCAGGCTGGTCATAAGGTTAGTAAGGAGTTCTTGTCATAAGGGGGTCCATTCCTCCAATCGCGGTTGACGCTGCTTGACGGTTGTTGATACATTTCGACGTTCTGCAGTACGTCTCCCCAACGCATCTCACACGTGCTCGATGGGATTTAAGTCGGGAGAATGGGCAGGTCTCTCCATGAGCCGAATATCCTCTCGTTCCAACAGCTACTCCACCAGCGCAGTCAGATACGGTGGCTGTCATCCATAAAAATGAAGTCAGAGTCGAATGCAGTCCTGAAAAGACGCACATGGGAAGGAGTACAGTGTCACTATAACGTTGAGGGGTGAGTGTCCCGTGTTAAAAGATTTAGAGGTCATTACCCCCATGCAACATCATGCCTTTCCGCACCGTAACACCCGGACCACCAAACGGATCATCTTCGATCGTGTGTTCCCGCCTCATACACGAGTTCCCACCTATATGAGGGTACGTAATCCTGTTGTTTAATCGGCAGAGAATTTTGCACCTTCCCGTAGACGAGCAAGAGATAAATCTGCAGTTCAGTTCATAAGGTATAACGACATGACTATTGACGGGGATCCGGCGAAGGAAACCCAGCCAGGGACTACATGGGCGTGCTGGGATCCAGCGCCACAACCATGTAATCGCACGCGCCCATTTTCGACAAGCACTCTGCGGAAATTATCCTCAACTGACAGAACGGAGCGGAGCGCTCCAAAATCGGATATACTGCCCTTATCACTAGCCGCGCGGGATAGCCGTGCGTTCTAAGGCGCCTTGCACGGTTAGCGCGGCTGTCCCCGTCGGAGTTTCGAGTCCTCCCTCGAGCATGTGTGTGTGGCTCCACAATGGTGTGAGATGGTTGACACTGTGCCGTGTCAGTGGGTCGCAAATGTGCGCAATTGGTTTGAAGGACATTCTGGACAATTGGAGCTAATGATTTGGTTGCCCGAACCGCCCGAAATGAATCCCATAGAACATTTATGGGACGTAATCGAGAGGTCAGTTCGTGTACAAAATCCTACACCAGCAACTCTTCCGCATTTACGGACGGCTGTAGAGGCAACATCGTTCAATATTTCTGCACGTGATTTCCAACGACTTGTCGAGTCCATGGCACGTCAAGTTTCTCCACTACGCCGGGCAAAATGAGGTCCGACACGATATTAGGAGGTATCCAGTGACTTTTCTCAGTTAATTTTATATGAGGGCAGAAAGTGCGAGGAAGTGTTGTAGGTACATTAATGATTAGCCAGAACCATGACGAAGCCATATACGAGCTCGGACCGATAAACGATCTGCATCAATCAACCGACAGAATCGGTGTTTCAAAGCGAGGCGGAGTACAACCCGCGTTACTGCTGCGCCACGTTGTCGATCGCTAAAGTCGTTTCACGTATCGGCACCAGAACAACGGAGAGTGATGAAGAGCCGCTACATCAGATTTCTGTTCACGCCAGTCTCCCTAAAACGCGATTAAGGTCGGAGATGCAAGGTAGGCGCTAAGCTAATTTTACGTTAATCTTACTTGCATATCAAAGGCGAAAGTCGGTCAATTATGTTTCCGAGTAAAGAGTTAACGCCATAGGATGAACCCCAACGAAAATGACAGAGGAGATGAAGCAAGAGCGGAGGAAGAAAGGCAGAAAGGAGACGACGTTGTGACATTAACGCGTCGTCGATGTCAACTTCATTAGAGTCACTTAGTTCGACAATAACAGTTGAGACAAGTAGATGTGGCTCATTGAAGAAACCATACTGGCGTTTATATGTAAATAATTACTGAACCGTGAAAAAAACTGTATCTCGTCGGACGAACCGGGGTGTGAAGCTCAATCATCGAGCAAGTTGACGCACTGCTGAAGGCAGTGGAGTTCTGTCAAAAGTCCCGTGTTCAGTTCTCCGTCCGGTTATCGTAACTTAGATTTGACCTAATTTTCCTAAATTAGTTGATGCGAAGTTTGCGATAATTTCTTACAAACCGCGATGTGCGTGAACAACTTGAGTGACAACGTTATTCGGTGTTTGTGATTGTTCGCAGACAAGTTGTAAACTGGGATGTAGAAAATTGTAACAAAATACAGATGCATATTCCCGTTATTGCAATTTCTCTGCTGCCTTCTGTACTGTAGTTGCCTGGTAACTGGCGATACTTCATAAAACGCCGCTCTTGTGAGTACTCTTGCCCGAAAGTCCACTAGTTAACAAAGAATCGTCACGTTCCATCACCTGATCTAGATATCCCCTATTATGTTGACAAGGGGGCAAAACCATATACACTTGACAGCTAATCAAATAAATTAAACTGCAGTGACTGGTTAAAACGGCATAAATTACGAGCTGCGATTGTTACTTGAGATAAAAACGCTTTCTTGCATGAATACCAAGAAAGAACAGAGGAGCAGCAGCAAATGTCTGGTCTGTGACACTAACGTAATGAGTTTTCATCAGCCAAAAATTCTTCGCAAAAACCGTATATATTTGCATCATCGTTACCTGAAATTGGCACTATTTTTCGGGAAGAATGATATAAGGCTCCCTTGTAAACCATGCATGACCCGTATCTATCCATTCATACACGATTGGAAGCAGTTTTGAATGCCAACGTTTTTCCTACATCGCAATGTATTGTGTTTTTAGTGTCTCCATATTTTTGCCCATCCCCTGTAAGAGCCAAGGTTGTCAAATAATGTCTTTATGATCTAGAGTTATAAAGCACACACACTCGTGATTGTGTATGAGTTGTCATTTGTGGATGACTGGTTTCGATCTCCTACAGAGATCATCATCAGATACGCATTCCTTGGTGATACTAGAGATCCCTGACGTGAAGCAGGCTAGTCCGTACCGGCGTTAAGGGGAGCCGGAGGTGGTCAAATCCAAAAAATTACTGGTTTTTTTTTTTTTGCTACCGAAAATTAATTGGAACATTCCTCTTTAATGTAAACTTTGAATTATTGTTCTACTCGCACTAGAAGTGGAGTTATTACCATTTTCCCCCACGCCTGCAGAGGAAATGGGCGGCCGCTGAATGCATCTAACACCCTCTCATGACTTCCTGGCGAACTGCTTGGGATTTTCTCAGCCTTTTACGCATACAGCGAGTGTGCAAGGGTTGGCTACATTGTTTCCTGTGACAAATGAAGCGCTAAGAGCGCGGAACATCGTCTCTTTGCTGTTTACCAATTTTTCTTGACTTAGCACAGCCAGAATTGTTACAGAAATGTCTACACGGAAAGACGCAGAATCCTAATGAGAGCGTAAACAATTTTATTTGGAAAGTGATTCCTAAAAGGGTGTTTGTAAGCATAAAAACACTGCACTTTGGCATTTATGATGCAATAGCGACCTACAACCAAGGGAACAGTGTGAATTAGGATTTACAGCTGGGGTGAACACTGTACGAGCATTAAGAAATATTGACAGAGAAAGGATAAGAGGAGCAGAAAGAAGAGAAAGGCATATGAAGTATGATGGAACAACAGGCCAGAAAAGAAGACAGAAGAGGAAGCTTTTGGAGGATGAAGAAGAAGACCCTGATAATCCATCCTATAGTGCAGGAATGTATTGAGAAACTTTGATAGCCATTTCCCGTAAATTAAAATTTTTCGAATATAAGGAACATTTTCTCAAAATCCACTCAAGCTAGAGAGATGAAATTTTTATACAGCACTCCTAGTGGTCAAACTTATATTGTAACACAGCCATTTGGCAATATGTTCAGTAGTTTCATTTCAGTTTAATTTTTTTTTTTTTTTTTTTTTTTTTTTTTTTTTTTTGTCATCAGTCTACTGACTGGTTTGATGCGGCCCGCCACGAATTCCTTTCCTGTGCTAACCTCTTCATCTCAGAGAAGCACTTGCAACCTATGTCCTCAATTATTTGCTTGACGTATTCCAATCTCTGTCTTCCTCTACAGTTCCTACCCTCTACAGCTCCCTCCAGTACCATGGAAGTCATTCCCTCATGTCTTAGCAGATGACCTATCATCCTGTCCCTTCTCCTTATCAGCGTTTTCCACATATTCCTTTCCTCTCCGATTCTGCGTAGAACCTCCTCTTCCTTACCTTATCAGTCCACCTAATTTTCAACATTCGTCTATAGCACCACATCTAAAATGCTTCGATTCTCTTCTGTTCCGGTTTTCCCACAGTCCATGTTTCACTACCATACAATGCTGTACTCCAGACGTTTAATTATAAAGCAATTGTTTGTAAAAAAAATTTGGGTCATTAATAAAAAAAATAATTGGAAGGAAACTAGAAAAGATACTCCAAAATCCCTCTGTCATAACTGCAATACTAAACCACTCTATATGTAAAAAAAAATTCAAATTTTTCTATTTGATAGTTTATTCATAAATGTTCCTCAAACTTATTGATTTTAACATGGGCAGCATAGGCACCTCCGGCTCCCTTTAAGAGCATTGCTCACGCCAGGGATCCGTACTATGACCAAGGAATACAGATCTGATGATGATCTCTGTAGTAACTCGAAATCAGTCACCCATAAATAAGTAGTAACAACTAAGACGCGACCATCACTGTGCTTGTTACCCTGGAGAGCCAAAGAAACTGGCACACCTGCCTAATATCGTGTACGGCCCCCGCGAGCACTCAGAAGTGCCGCAACACGACGTGACATGAACTCGACTAACGTCTGAAGGAGTGCTAGAGAGAACTGACACCATGAATCCTGCAGAGCTGTCCATACAACCGTAAGGATACGAGGGGGTGGAGATCTCTCATGAATAGCACGTTGCAAGGCATCCCATATATACTTAATAATGTTCAAGTCTGAGGAGTTTTGTGGCCAGCGGAAGTGTTTACAGCTATAAGAGTGTTCCTGGGCTCACTGCGTAGCAATTTTCGACGTGTGGGGTGTCGCATTGACCTTTTGGAATTGCCCAAGTCCGTCGGAATGCACAATGAATGGATGCAGGTCATCAGACAGAATCTCTCTAGACGTATCAGGGGTGCCATATCACTCCAACTGCACATGCCCCACGCCATTACACAGCCTCCACCAGCTTGAACAGTCCCCTGCTGACATGCGGGATCCATGGACTCAATAGGTTGTCTTCATACCCGTATACGTCCGTCCGCACGATACAATTTGAAACGACACTCGTCCGACCGGACAACTTGTTTCTAGTCATCAACAGTCCAATGTCGGTGTTGACGGGCCCAGGCGAGGCGTAGAGCTTTGCGTCCTGCAGCCATCAAGGGTTTCGGCTCCGATAACCCACATCGATAATGTTTCGTTGAATGGTTCGCACGCTCACACTTGTTGATAACCCAGCATTGAAATCTGCAGCAATTTGCGGAAGGTTTGCACTTCCGTCACGTTGAACGATTCTCTTCAGTCGTCGTTAATCCCGTTCTTGCAGGATATTTTTCCGGCCACCGCGACGTCGGAGATGTGATGTTTTACCGGATTCCTGATATTTACGGTGCTCTCGTGAAATGGTCGTACGGGAAATCCCCTCTTCATCGCTGCCTCGGAGATGTTGTGTCCCATCGCTCGTACGCCGACTACAACACCACGTTGAAACTCACTCACATCTTGATAAGCTGCCATTGTGGCAGCAGTAACTCATCTAACTAACAACTGTGCCAGCCACTTGTCTTTTATGTAGGCGTTGTCGACCGCTGCGCCGTATTCTGCCTGTTTATATACACTACTGGCCACTAAGATTGCTACACCACGAAGATGACGTGCTGCAGACGCGAAATTTAACCGACAGGAAAATGATGCTGTGAAATGCAAATGATTAGCTTTTCAGAGCATTCACACAAGGTTGGCGCCAGTGGCGACACCTACAACGTGCTGACATGAGGAAAGTTTCCAACCGATTTCTCATACACAAACAGCAGTTGACCGGCGTTGTCTGGTGAAACGTTGTTGTGATGCCTCGTGTAAGGAGGAGAAATGCGTACCATCACGTTTCCGACTTTGATAAAGGTCGGATTGTAGCCTATCGCGATTCCGGTTTATCGTATCGCGACATTGCTGCTCGCGTTGGTCGAGATCCAATGACTGTTAGTGGAATATGGAATAGGTGGTTTCAGGAGGGCTGGATCCCAACGGCCTCGTATCACTAGCAATCGAGATGACAGGCATCCACATGGCAGTAACGGATCGTGCAGCCACGTCTCGATCCCTGAGTCAACAGATGGGGACTTTTCAAGACAACAACCATCTGCGCGAACAGTTCGACGACGTTTGCAGCAGCATGGACTATCAGGTCGGAGACCATGGCTGCGGTTACCGTTGACGCTGCATCACAGAGAGGAGCGCCTGTGATGGTGTACTCAACGACGAACCTGGGTGCACGAATGGCAAAACGTCATTTTTACGGATGAATCCAGGTTCTGTTTACAGCATCACAATGGTCGCATCGGCGTTTGGCGACATCGCGATGAACGTACATTGGAAACGTGTATTCGTCATCGCCATACTGGCGTATCACCCGACATGATGGTATGGGTGCAATTGGTTACACGTCTCGGTCACCTCTTGTTCGCATTGACGGCACTTTGAACAGTGGGTGTTACATTTCAGATGTGTTACGACCCGTGGCTCTACCCTTCATTCGATTCCTGCGAAACCCTACATTTCAGCAGAATAATGCACGACCGCATGTTGCAGGTCCTGTACGGGCTTTTCTGGATACAGTAAATGTTCAACTGCTGCCCTGGCCAGCACATTCTCCAGATCTCTCACCAATTGAAAACGTCCGGTCAGTGGTGGCCAAGCAACTGGCTCGTCACAATACGCCAGCCACTACTCTCGATGAACTGTGGTATCGTGTTGAAGCTGCATGGGCTGCTGTACCTGTACACGCCATCCAAGCCCAGGCGTATCAAGGCCGTTATTAGGGCCAGAGGTGGTTGTTCTGGGTACTGACTTCTTAGGATCTATGCACCCAAATTGCGTGAAAATGTAATCACATGTCAGTTCTAGTATAATATATTTGTCCAACGAATACCCGTTTATCATCTGCATTTCTTCTTGGTTTAGCAATTTTAATGGCCAGTAGTGTATTTGTTTGGTGCTTAAGTGTACATAAATTATAAGTTTAGATCACTGTTTGCTGGAACAATGTTCCAAAAAATTGTAAATGTCGTAGGTATTGATTTAGATACAGCTGTGCGTGGAAACTTGTGAGGCTGAAGAAGAATATCGGTGGGGTGTGGGAAACGTGAAAGCTTCGACCAAAGCGAGTTCTCCGCAGCACTGAAATTGGCGGCAGCAGAGTTGAGGCTCAGTGAGCCAGTGAGGCAGTGTGCCGGCGCTTGCCGATGTGTGCCAGCAGTAGACCTGTGGGTCGGGTCATCCGCGCCGAGCATCGTCTGAGCCCTGGCGACATGCGGCACGCTTTCCCGCACAGCTTCCGTATCCTCCTTTGTCAGCGCGCTTCTCCAAGTACCCATTACACGTTGCCACGTTTAGCATCTGACACGGCGCCATCCGTCCTAGCGTCGCCGTCTCGTAAACCGGAGGCCGCCGGTTCGAGTTCCGCCTCGGCCATGTTCTACATCTAGTATGTTCCGCTACCATTTACACTTCGAGTGGGCTCCGAAACTAATTGTTCAAAATGTAACACAATAACTGAACAGATTTATAAAATCTTAATTACTTTCTTTATTTGTATGTAAAGCTTGCCGTTTTCTGAAGATGACAAACCGTGCCGGCTACTACACAAGAAGAAAGCTATACTGTGATCTCATAATACAGACTCGGCTCTTACATAAATTCAAGCACAATACAGGGTGCGTCAGGAGAAAATGCACATGCTTTGAGGGGCGATAGTATTGGTGATTCCGCACAAATACTTCTTATGGACATACCCCCTTTTCTGAAAGGTTCCCGAGGTAGAACATCGTTGTTTATTTTCTGTATCATTCAGAACATTGTCATTGTTTACAAGATGCTACTAGAGGTGGGTGTAAAGGGAATGTGCTCAGCGGTAAATAATAAACGCTAAAATGATGATTAGGCCCTGTCAGACTACCTCCTGAAGCTGATCTTAGGATCTCTTAATTCTATAAATTACAATCTAAACATAAATGAATGATGAAAGCAACTAATCCTACTAAATGATAAACGTTGTTGCTTAATATATTTTATTATAGATTAAAAGCAACCGTCTAAGTACAATTGTCTATATTTCCTAACTAAAATTATTAATCAGTTGCCCAACTCTGCCCCTTGTTATGACTGCTTGATCCAATATCAATAACGTGAAATGACTGACATCATCTATGTGTAGTTTCAAAGATAATCTACAGTGGTGTGGAAACTCAGTGGAAATAAACTAACGTGACCACAACTGTTTAGCTATATAGCCCTAATATGCCGAATCAATTTGCGATATCACCGTATGTACTGCGTCCGGTGATGGTTCTCGTACTCGTCTGCGACGATGGAAGAACGCCGGACACAAATAAACTCTTTCAAACACTAGGACGCAGAAGGCGGTCCTCTGAATAATATACTCTAATTCTGCCTTCTGCTCTCTGTGTTCTACAGACGAGAAACGCGAACTCCCAGCCACAAGGACGGAGTTCTGATAACGTCTCAACACAGGTATAGGCAGAGGAAGTGCTCTCATTACTGAACGGTGCTTACTCAACAACGACTTCTATCCCGGAGGTGAAGTCCAGAATCGTATAGGCTCGCAACAGTACAGTTTGTAACTGTTCTAACTATGAACTCTCCTGAGAGCAGAGACAGAAAGTCCGTCTGTACCAACAAAGCTGATATCGAGCGACCGTCACAACGGAAGACCTCGTCTTTCCACCTCTGGCCTCCTAGCAAGGCTCGGCTCCCACCATCGTAATTCCGAAAACGAATCATATTCCCGAGACCACGGAATATTCTCCCTCTCTACAGATTCTTCCGAACGCCGACCAACCATATTTTGGTCTTTTGTCGTCCGACGCGGAAAGTTTGCGAGGAAAAACCCATACACGCGCAATGGTACGCTTCCGCGGAAGTAACCCAGCCTGCGTGGTTTCCGAGGTGCCGCATCTTCCGTCTTGGCACTTCCTGTGCGGAGCTGAAGCACCACACCCGTGTAGCCCTTCCACCCAGTTCCGCCTCCCGTGAGTTAATAGACTTGTTTATGACCCATTAATTTGAATACATTGATTGCATCCATTAGGGCTAGTCCCCTATCATCAGCCCCACTATATAGAGCGCGCGTTGGCGACCATTATTTGTTACCCCCAGTTCTGTAGATGTGCCCATAACTGGAGCCCTGAGCATCTGCTCGACGCAAACTTGACCCAGCTTTAAAACCATCAAATTCTTGTTAAACGCAGTTCTGGTAGCCTTGGGGACCTAACCGTACGGTACCGATCTTTCTGCATTTTATAGGTGTACACTGATGCTATTTGTAGTATACAGCTCTTTCACAGCCGGCCGGAGTGGCCGTGCGGTTCTGGGCGCTACAGCCTGGAGCCGCGTGACCGCTACGGTCGCAGGTTCGAATCCTGCCTCGGGCATGGATGTGTGTGATGTCCTTAGGTTAGTTAGGTTTAAGTAGTTCTAAGTTCTAGGGGACTGATGACCACAGCAGTTAAGTCCCATAGTGCTCAGAGCCATTTGAACCATTTTTAGCTCTTCACACAAGCTTGATCGATCCCTTCCTTGTCCTAGTTCGAGTAACTCATTCATTTCGATAGCACCTCTCATGGCGTTTAACTGTACCCTCTGTTTGTACTGCCAGCCATTTTAGTAGCGCAGATGTCATTTCTGCTTCATAATCAGTAGAGGTCATGATGTTAAACGCCCACGAGCCTGAACTAGACGTCTATACACTCAGACCTTAATTCATGTCCATATTGTATCTCAATTCACGAATTTTTAATTTGCCCGTATGAAATGAATAGAAGAGCATAATGACGCTGAATTTTACAAAGAACTGCAAAATGTCTGGCCAAAAAGTTCCTTTGCAGTACAATGTCGCTGTCAGTCATGGTCGGGTAAGTACCTGCTTGCGATAAGGGCTGGGATGAATTGACTGTTAATAGCAGATAAAGCTATCCGGCGCTTGTTGGCGACCCTCCAGTGGAGTGGCAGTAAACGCCACCACTTGCTGGATATAGCCGCCGTAATGGCGAGCCGCAGGCAGATAGCACGGTCGCGCGTCGTGTTACGGAAGCAGATTCTCTGCTAGCGATAGCGTACGCCCCACAGTGGGGCCACACAGCAGCGGGGCTGGAGCTATGTAGCCGCACACACGATACTTATCGGCGGCGTTTCGCTACTTGAGCAACTACCTACTGCTTGATCAGATATCTACTAGTTTTCGCTATGACCTCTGACAACTTTATCCGATTTTTTAGAATCAACTCATCTGTTTTGACACCTCTGTCATCTATACACTAACGCGTCATTCTTTAATGTCACATACGCTATGGCCATTAAAATTGCTACACCACAAAGGTGACGAGCTACAGACGCGAAATTTAACCGACAGGAAGAAAATGCTATGATATCCAAATGATTAGTTTTTCGGAGCATTCACACAAATTGGCGCCGGTGGCGACACCTACGACGTGCTGACATGAGAGAAGTTTCCAACCGATTTCTCATACACAGTTGACCGACGTTGCGTGGTAAAACATTGTTGTGATACCTCGTGTAAAGAGGAGAAATACGTACCATCATGTTTCCGACTTTGATAAAGGTCGGGTTGTAGCCTATCGCGATTGCGGTTTATCTTATCCCGACGTTGCTGCTCGCGTTGACTGTTAGCAGAATATGGAATCGGTGGGTTCAGGAGGGTAATAGGGAACGCTGTGCTGGATCCCAACGGCCTCGTATCACTAGCAATCGAGATGACAGACATCTTATCCGCATGGCTGTAACGGATCGTGCAGCCACGTCTCGATCCCTGAGTCAACAGATGGGGACGTTTGCAGGGACAACAACCATCTGCACGAACAGTTTGACGACGTTTCCAGCAGCACGGACTGTCAGCTCGGAGACCATGGCTACGGTTACCCTCGACACTGCATCACAGACAGGAGCGTCTGCGATAGTGTACTGAACGACGAACCTGGGTGCACGAATGGCAAAACGTCATTTTTACGGATGAATCCAGGTTCTGTTTATAGCATCTTGATGGTAGCACCCGTGTTTGGCGAAATCGCGGTGAACGCACATTGGAAGCGTGTATTCGTCATCGCCATACTGGCGTATCACACGGCGTGATGGTATGGGGTGCCATTGGTTACACGTCTCGGTCACCTCTTGTTCGCCTTGACGGCACTTTGAACAGTGGAGGTTACATTTCAGATGTGTTACGACCCGTGGCTCTACCCTTTATTCGATCCTTGCGAAACCCTACATTTCAGCAGGATAATGCCCAACCGCATGTTGCAGGTCCTGTACGGACCTTTCTGGGTACAGAAAATTTCGGCTGATGCCCTGGCCAGCACACTCTCCAGATCTCTCCCCAATAGAAAACGTCTGGTCAATGGTGGCCGAGCAACTGGCTCGTCACAATACGTCAGTCACTACTCTTGATGAACTGTGGTATCGTGTTGAAGCTGCATGGGCAGCTGTACCTGTACACGCCATTCAAGCTCTGTTTGACTCAATGGCCAGGTGTATTAAGGCCGTTATTATGGCCAGAGGTGGTTGTTCTGAGTACTGATTTCTCAGGATCTATGCACCCAAATTGCTTGAAAATGTAATGACATGTCAGTTGTAGTACAATATATTTGTCCAATGAATACACGTTCATCATCTGTATTTCTTCTTGGTGTAGCAATTTTAATGGTTAGTAGTGTACGTTGTCTATGTCAGCTACTTCGTAACTGGAAACGTACCGAACACGCCCGCAGTTAACCGAAGGAATGTACTTTTTCTTCTCTGTTCCGTTTTCTTCGAGCTGCCGCACTTCTAGATCAAGTTTGGGTGTTGTCGTCTGGTAGGGACAAATGGCTCTGAGCACTATGGGACTTAACTTCTGAGGTCATCAGTCTTCTAGAACTTAGAACTACTTAAACCTAACTAACCTAAGGACATCATACACATCCATGCCCGAGGCAGGATTCGAACCTGCGACCGTAGCGGTCGCGACTCCAGACTGCAGCGCCTAAAACCGCTCGGCCATTCCGTCCGGCTGGGAATGACAGTGTGGGTTTATACAGTGTGAGACGCGTGGTTGTGTTATAACAGGAAGTCCGCCAAGTGATTTCACAAAGTACAGTTGACATATATGTGAGATTTAAATCCAGTCCCTGGCGTTTTCATACTGTTTTAATCATCAGTTAAGGATCCTTTTGCCGATGAATCGCAGTATATCAAAAGTCTCCCCACCACAAAATTATTAAGAACAGGCCGACTTAGTGTGGATTTAATTGAAATCGATGGTTGCATACTTGTAGTGGCTATACGATGATTGTTCAACATACTTAAAATATGTACAGTCAAGTTTTGCCACTGCTACTGATAGGAGCAGCAAACCGGACTCACGTTAAATCATGTTGCCGAAGTCTAATAATCTGATATCTCGGTTAATGGTCTACTCAGATAGAAAGACAGCATTGTGTTACATACTGGGTGGTTATAATTAAAGTGTAGCTACTCCAAGCGGTCCACTGTGGGCTGTAATTATCGTATGGCAGCGAAGCTTCGTAGATATTCTAATGCGTTAATATGGAACGGATTTACGCTGGAATAAAAAAATTAGTTCCAATTTTGGCCACCAAGTGCATATGTGTATCAGGCGTAAAGGTGCGTCTCGTCGTAGTCTTGGTACTCATATTGAACAAATTGTGTAAGTGGTGGTTAATAATAACATCAACATTATGCCTTTCTCACTTGTTTGAGGTTTACTGCCCGCATCCCGTTCCTGTACATCTTTCTTGCATTCACAGCGCCAGATTTACTCTGATGGCCAAAATTGGAACTAATTTTTTTCCAGAGTAAATCATTTCTGCATTAATGCATTAGAAGTTTCGCTGCCATACGATAATTACACCCCACATTGGACCTCAAGGATTAGCTGCACTTTAATTATAACCAACTAGTAGATTGAATGTGTGCGGCATTGATTGACTATTTGAAAATACACCCTAGTAATTTTGAAATTAAAAGTTACAACTGTTCGTTTCAAAATTTCTTCTCAAAAGAATGAGAAGCAAACATGATTCTGTACGCTGACGACATCAGCAGCAACAGAGGATACACAGAAAGCACTACAAAGGCTATGAACTTGCGCAAAGGAAAATGACCTGAAATTAAACCAAGAGAAGACAGGAAGGAAGGATAAAATCACCCAAAGGCAGTGAAACTCTGTTCAATGAGTCACTGCAAATATTAGGCATATATCATACCCGGGAATTACATTACAGAGAACAGCAACATTTCGTAAGTATGTAATTCAGAAAAGAGCAACAGATCCATCAAAGTGTCATACATTATGCTGAACAGAACCAGTTTTTCCACAAGCATAGCGATAACACCATTCACAGCGACAGTGGCATCAGTCATCATTTTCATGCAATGAACATTTGTAGTTGCGTAAATCACAAAAGGCCTTTGCTCACAGCAGCCCATGAAGCTCCATGTCTTCAGTGGACCGAACAACGCAGTTGACTGGAAGCCTGCAGTGTGACCCAACGAGTCTTTGCCTCTTTTGAAATGACGCAGAGAGTCATTTCGGCGGCCCAGTGAGGTGTTTATGCCGCAGTGTGTAGTGGGTGTAGTTCAGATTTGACGTGTATTGATATTTTGGGGGTGCGTCTTGCACCCTGACTTGCTCCACTCAAGTTACCATGAACATGAACCAGCATTTTTGGTGACCTAGTGTTGCCTTTTATACTACTTTTCAGGATGAATATTCTGTGGAAACTCACATCTTCCAAGATGACAATCCAGGGCTGCACGCATACACTACCCATAAAAAGCTTTCGATGACCCATGAGAAAATCTGTTTACTTTATTTCCATGTAAAAAACATGTACAAACTAAATAGACCAATAAATATTTTCTCTATAATTAAGTACAATACAATACGGTTTAGATTTTGCCCTCTTCAGAGTATCCTCACTATGGTTTCAGAACAGCTGCAACTCTTGGCATTCTGGAGATAAGATTTTGTGTGGCTTTGCAGATATTGCAGTCCAACGTGACTGCAAATTATTATTTCATACATCTTCAACATTAAATGACGCTAGGTTTCTGATCTCCCTGTCTAGTTCATTCCATAAGAGTTCAATGAGATTTAAGTCAGGTGAATGACTTGGTCAAATTATAGTCATCAGTTCCCCACATTTTTCTTTTCTATTGACATGCCCTGTGAACAGTTTAGAAGCATTTTTGGGATCATTTCCCGCTGCAGAACAAACTCGCTACTAATAAGTCTCTTGCCAGATGGAACTGCATTGTTAATCAGTATCCTGTAATATCCTTCCTTCTTTAATGTTCCTTTATTTCTTACTAGATCACCGACTTTATCAGTCCCAAAACATCCCCACACCATAACCGACCCTCCACCATGTTTCACCACTGGAAACACACATCACTTACTCTTCATATGTTGCCCACTAAGTAGACGAACAAACATTCGACGATGGCTTCCAAATACTTCAAACTTAGATTCATCCGTGAATAACGCCTAGGACCATTGCTTTAAAGTGCTGTTTTTATGTTGCTGTTCCCACTACAATCGTTTCACCTTTTATTTGCGTAGTAAAGGTTTTTTGACCGCTATGCACCCCTTTAACCCTTGCTCACGAAGATTCGTTTGCGCTCCTGAGACAGAGATTGGAGCTGCTCGCATACTGTAGTTCTTCGCGAATTTCAGGTACAATATGAGCCCTCTGACGTTTACTCTGTACACACATGAATTTGTCTTCCCTATATGATGTTAATCGGGGTCTTCCAGATAGCGAAACACTTGCATTGGCGCCAGTTTGCTTGAACTGTTGCAGTGTACACATCACCGTAGATTGGGCTGTACCAGTTTTTGTTGCTATTGTCTTACTAGAATAGCCTTTTTATTGCAGAGTTACAATTCAAACACATTTTTCAATTAAAGTCTCCTCCTTCCACATTAGGAAGCAATCTGGTACGAACCTATCAAGTGTATAAACGCGCTGCTAGATGAACGCACTGTACTGTAAAGTAATGCGAACGTATTGCTACATACACGACAGAAAGCAATGCAGCCTATTCGAATGGAACTGTCTTAGGTAAAGGCACGTCAGTGTTGTTAGATACTCATCAGCGCCCCTCTAGGCGATCAGTCAATCAAATACACAACAGAGACGCTTAGTCTTTAAATGTTTATTCTTGTTTTATCATCGAAGTGGCGATATGATGGAATATTCAAAAGCGAAATCCCTGTTTTTACCACGAATCCATAGTTGTGATAGGTGATCGAAAACTGGTAGTGTACATTCCTGGATCAACAAATATTCAGGCATCCTGTCGCACCTGGTCCAGCGTCCTACACTACTGGCCATTAAAACTGCTACACCAAGAAGAAATGCAGATGATAAACGGGTATTTATTGGACAAATATATTATACTAGAACTGACATGTGATTACATTTTCACGCAATTTGGGTGCATAGATCCTGAGAAATCAGTACCCAGAACAACCACCTCTGGCCGTAATAACGGCCTTGATACGCCTGGGCATTGCGTCAAACAGAGCTTGGATGGCGTGTACAGGTACAGCTGCCCATGCAGCTTCAACACGGTACCACAGTTCATCAAGAGTAGTGACTGGCGTATTGTGACGAGCCGGTTGCTCAGCCACCATTGACGAGACGTTTTCAATTAGGGAGAGATCTGGAGAATGTGCTGGCCAGGACAGCAGTCGAACATTTCCTGTATCCAGAAAGACCCGTACAGGACCTGCAACATGCGGTAATGCATTATCCTGCTGAAATGTAGGGTTACGCAGGGATCGAATGAAGGGTAGAGCCACGGGTCGTAACACATCTGAAATGTAACGTCCACTGTTCAAAGTGCCGTCAATGCGAACAAGAGGTGTCCTAGACGTGTAACCAATGGCACCCCATACCATCACCCCGGGTGATACGCCAGTATGGCGATGACGAATACACGCTTCCAATGTGCGTTCACCGCGATATCGCCTAACACGGATACGACCATCATGGTGCTGTAAACAGAACCTGGATTCAGTGCTGTAAACAGAACCTGGTTTCATCCGAAAAAATGACGTTTTTCCGTTCGTGCACCCAGGCTCGTCGTTGAGTACACCATCGCAGGTGCTCCTGTCTGTGATGCAGCGTCAAGGGTAACCGCAGCCATGGCCTCCGGGCTGACAGTCCATGCTGCTGCAAACGTCGTCGAACTGTTCGCGCAGATGGTTGTTGTCTTGCAAACGTCCCCATCTGTTGACTCAGGGATCGAGACGTGGCTGCACGATCTGTTACAGCCATGCGGATAAGATGCCTGTCATCTCGACTGCTAGTGATACGAGGCCGTTGGGATCCAGCACAGCGTTCCGTATTGCCCTCCTAAACCCACCGATTCCATATTGTGCTAACAGTCATTGGATCTGGACCAACGCGAGCAGCAATGTCGCGATACGATAAACCGCAATCGCGATAGGCTACAATCCGACCCTTAACAAAGTCGGAAACGTGATGATACCTATTTCTCCTCCTTACGCGAGGGATGACAACAACGTTTCACCAGGCAACGCCGGTCAACTGCTGTTTGTGTATGAGAATCGGTTGGAAACTTTCCGCATGTCAGCACGTTGTAGGTGTCGCCACCGATGCCAACCCTGTGTGAATGCTCTGAAAAGCTAATCATTTGAATATCACAGCATATTTTTCCTGTTGGTTAAATTTCGCGTCTGTAGCACGTCATCTTCGTGGTGTAGCAATTTTAATGGCCTGTAGTGTAAATCACTGAATCTTAGATCCTATAGATATTGCCTGGAACTATTTGTAGCAGTAGGTGGAATGTAGCAGTCCACATACCCGCAGTTTGTTAGCTCTGTGGGATCTGATCTTCAGCGAGTAGCTTCAGCTGGATGTGGCACAGTTACAGAAACATGCAGACTCTCTTCGTCGCCAAACTCAGGCCATTGTTTTGGTATCACTTATCGATACCATCGTAGCGGCGTCATAAAGTTGTCAGTAGGATTGCAAACTTCCGTCTGACGCCGACAGCGCTCGTGCGGAATCAGGCGGACCCAACGGAGCACGCCGGCTGAGCCACGCCTCCACTGGCTCTGGACTGCGAGCGTCCTCTGCCGCCACGGTATGGGATGGTCTGGAGCAGCCACACAGCTCACTCGCACCCAGAGTCTCTTGGCTACGCCACGCTATCCAGACGCCGCCTTCACACAGCCGCATTAGTCCTGAGAGCCTTTTCTTTGTCGACACTGAGAGGTGGATTCAATTGCTTGCTGCATTATTTGTAACGAGTCTTCGTATGCTTGGAGAAATACGAGTTACGTAAATCTTTTAGTTATTGTGTTAATTGTTCGCTACTGTATCATTTCCACTCATGGCCAGCTTTCCTACGACGACAGTTGCCACACGACTCTGCAGCTGTAATCCCCGTGACACCGTACTCGTTAAAGCCTGTGCTATGGTAAGTGAGCGGGATTCGCCTTATGAGAAAGGATTTACGCATAGATATCGACTGCGTGTACCTGAATGGTGTCAAATCAGACTTACATCCACTCTGTAATAACAATGATGCGTCAAGCAAGTTCGAAATGCAATCACACGTCAGGATGGATCAAAAGCAACCCAGAAGATGCTACCAATGTGACAATAATACGGGCGCCAGCCTCATTAGGCATTAACTGAGTTTCTTCCCTGTACTGATACTGGTACATATTCATGCAAAACAACAAGTTGTGACACTGCATAATATAGTGGAATTTTAGAACCAGAAAATCTATTGAACTGATAGTTTCACGTTCTGTACTGGTACGGTCATGAATACATAACACTACACTATACTGTTTATTAATCTGATTAAAATCGGGCATAGGGTACCCTAGAAATTGTACTTTCATGCCACACACAAAATGTCAATTTCGATAAAGATAAAATACTGATAAATTTTGACTTTTATATTGATTTTAACTTTTGCTGGTCAAACCAATTTAGAACACTTCAGAATTCAAATGAATGACGGGGGGACCCTGAAACTGTTATGATCTCTGTATTTAAAAAATTGATTACTGAATTTATTATTCATTCAAGACTTCCAGCATATAAGTTACTACTCTTTTCATCTTATTTACTGCTCATTTTGCCGGCCGGAGTGGCCGTGCGGTTCTAGGCGCTACAGTCTGGAGCCGAGCGACCGCTCCGGTCGCAGGTTCGAATCCTGCCTCGGGCATGGATGTGTGTGATGTCCTTAGATTAGTTAGGTTTAATTAGTTATAAGTTCTAGGCGACTGATGACCTCAGAAGTTAAGTCGCATAGTGCTCAGAGCCATTTACTGCTCATTTAAATGCCTTTAAATCTGTCTCGAAATAATAAACTACATTACTATATCAATACTAAAGTTATCTTTCAACTTCGTTAGACCTTCGCTATTCATTTACTGGTTCATTAACAAAACATTTCATTAAACACCAATCTAATATAGCTAGTTCTGCAAATAACTATTATTGACACAATTTTTAATTTTCATTTCGGGATACTCGGATTGCACAACGTTTGGAAAGGACCCTGTCTAAGTTAGTTGTGAGGATAATTAAATGATGGAAAAGTTCTGGTAAAATTTAGGTTATTATTGCACCAAACAAACACAGTTCACTCTCTGATCCATACGAATACATTATTAAGAGTTTCAACCTGCTAGTATCGATGCAGCGGTTGGCGGGCGGGAAGTTGGCGAGGCACAGAACATACATACAACCACAGCTACGGCTCTTGACGTATCGGCACTTTAATTCTTCTTAGCTTCGCAATACTTTTCCATTTAGTGCCTATGGAATTTTGCCATGCTGTGTGGTCGTTGGAACGGCATACCAGAGGAGCCTCCTCGCTGCAGAAGGTGTTGCTCAAACCAGTGACAAACTCCTCCAACTACTACTGTGCCCGTTGTGCCATGCAGTGCCCGCGAGCATTTTCCCGCGCTCGCCTGCCATCCACCTTTTACCGCTCCCTGACAGACCGGGTATTCACTCGAGGCTTTGCATTCTACATATCCTAACACATTGCCTACGTATGGACGAGACGCACAGTTACAATTTTAAACATTTTAACATTTTTTAAATGTTCGGATAATAAGTTGCCGTCTCTTTAATCCAAGAATATATGATCAATGCAGCTAGCCGCTATCTCTGTGTGATGTCTTATCTGTATAGACGTGAATCTGTTGCCTTTAAGATCCCTTCACCTTCTCACATAAATCTATACAGTAAAGTAAGGCCCTCCTAGTTCTTGGCTGATCCGTGATAAGACAGGCGAAAAATTAGACTAATGGAGGATTATTAGTATTATATTTTCATTCGCTCTCTCTCTTTCTCTCCTTTATCTCTGTACAGTTTTTAATATAATATTTCATTACGTGAAATTAGCCAAATTGGATCTTTGGTCCTTCGTCTTGGTAATCAGCGGCTGGCTTGCTGTAAGAGATCTTTACATTTATTATTACTGTTAAACACTGCAGTCAGTCGGGAGAATCAACCGTTTGGACAATTTGTTCCTTTTACGAAAGATTGCGAATTCCAGATGTGTACGAAGCCTTTTTGGACGATTTAACACAGACTCAGTGATTGCAGGCTCTCTTCGACACAGCTGAAACTTCCCCACTAATTACAGGGCCAACATGATCAACAAATGAGTCAGAAAAAACTCATTCGTTCATTCACTCCAGAACAAAAAAGTCACAAACCTTATTTATAGAGGAAATCATGTATTAAATCCATCTCCATTACATGTCCAGATCTCCGGTGATTCCGCGCCTTAATTATTTTCCTTTTACAATCTCTTTCTCTTCAAAACAAACCGCTAGCGACACAAATGTTAATTGGCTAGCTTTAGCGAGAAGAAAAGCAGAATATGTATCTCTCAGAAACACGTCGATCCCTCAACAGATAGTCCAGAAGCTGTCCTAGTTACCACTCTAACAACCATGGAGAATGCATATATGCATCTCTGTTATTTCAAAGAATAAACGCACTAGAAAATACTTTGGCGTCGACGAGCTGTCGCCGCATATATTACGAGAAAATCAGATCAGACAACTTTTCCAAAGTGAATGAATGTGGATGGTTTGATGAAAATGATTAATTGGTGCGTGGTAGGAGGGTATTTGCTGTGGGTACAATACAACATCTTACAACAGTTTCAACATTTGCTACATTTCAATTCTATTACAATATTACTTGACATTTGACATAAACATTAATATTCACATTGAAACTTATTTACAGTTTTCTTAACATAATGGCAATAAACAAAAAGAAATGAAATCAGAACATCAATTACACAAGTTTATTGTAAAATCAGATGAAAAGAATTACTTATATGTTCAATAGTACAGAGTCGTTGCCGTTACACAGTTCACCTCTCATTGCCGTTGTGTGCGAAGTCGTACACAACAGTTTATGAAAGCTGGAGGCGGCGTCGCACGGTATTATCGTGCTGTACCCTAGGGGCGATTAATACAGGGCTATTACAAATGATTGAAGCGATTTCATAAATTCACTGTAGCTCCATTCATTGACATATGGTCACGACACACTACAGATACGTAGAAAAACTCATAAAGTTTTGTTCGGCTGAAGCCGCACTTAAGGTTTCTGCCGCCAGAGCGCTCGAGAGCGCAGTGAGACAAAATGGCGACAGGAGCCGAGAAAGCGTATGTCGTGCTTGAAATGCACCCACATCAGTCTGTCATAACAGTGCAACGACACTTCAGGACGAAGTTCAACAAAGATCCACCAAGTGCTAACTCCATTCGGCGGTGGAATGCGCAGTTTAAAGCTTTTGGATGCCTCTGTAAGGGGAAATCAACGGGTCGGCCTGCAGTGAGCGAAGAAACTGTTGAACGCGTGCGGACAAGTTTCACGCGTAGCCCGCGGAAGTCGACGAATAAAGCAAGCAGGGAGCTAAACGTACCACAGCCGACGGTTTGGAAAATCTTACGGAAAAGGCTAAAGCAGAAGCCTTACCGTTTACAATTGCTGCAAGCCCTGACACCCGATGACAAAGTCAAACGCTTTGAATTTTCGGCGCGGTTGCAACAGCTCATGGAAGAGGGTGCGTTCAGTGCGAAACTTGTTTTCAGTGATGAAGCAACATTTTTTTCTTAATGGTGAAGTGAACAGACACAACGTGCGAATCTGGGCGGTAGAGAATCCTCACGCATTCGTGCAGCAAATTCGCAATTCACCAAAAGTTAACGTGTTTTGTACAATCTCACGGTTTAAAGTTTACGGCCCCTTTTTCTTCTGCGAAAAAAACGTTACAGGACACGTGTATCTGGACTTGCTGGAAAATTGGCTCATGCCACAACTGGAGACCGACAGCGCCGACTTCATCTTTCAACAGGATGGTGCTCCACCGCACTTCCATCACGATGTTCGGCATTTCTTAAACAGGAGATTGGAAAACCGATGGATCGGTCGTGGTGGAGATCATGATCAGCAATTCATGTCATGGCCTCCACGCTCTCCCGACTTAACCCCATGCGATTTCTTTCTGTGGGGTTATGTGAAAGATTCAGTGTTTAAACCTCCTCTACCGAGAAACGTGCCAGAACTGCGAGCTCGCATCAACGATGCTTTCGAACTCATTGATGGCGACATGCTGCGCCGAGTGTGGGAGGAACTTGATTATCGGCTTGATGTCTGCCGAATCACTAAAGGGGCACATATCGAACATTTGTGAATGCCTACAAAAACTTTTTGAGTTTTTGTACGTGTGTGCAAAGCATTGTGAAAATATCTCAAATAATAAAGTTATTGTAGAGCTGTGAAATCGCTTCAATCATTTGTAATAACCCTATATTTTTGTCCAGTGTGCTTACGTCAAGTAGCGGGATCTCAGGTCTCATAAAACCTCAAGGAGCGCGTACTGCGGCAGGGACGTGCTTTTGTGATTTTGCGCTGCGATGAAGAGCAGAAGCGGCTTACTGCACAGTGAACGGGGCAGCTAGCCGCCTGCCGGCGTCAGTGTTGGTGTCAAAGTCAGCAGCATCCTGTCTGCGGGCCGCCTCCTGCGCGCACGTGCTCATTAGAGCCGGGGCCCACGTAAGCACACTCGCCTCGCCCGCCCGCCAGAAATAAGATTTGCCCTGCCTGCGCGTTGTAATTGTATTAGGGCAAGCGGCGCGGCAGTGCTAGGACTTCCAGCCGCCCGCTGCTCCCCAGCGCTGCCCGCACCCTCCTACGCTTACAGTGGGGACACCTGCGCCGCAGTCGCAGCTCCTCGCATGTGCTGCACTCGTTAGGGAAGATAATCTACACCGGCAGCTGTCGAGGACACCTCGAAACAAACTGCGGTAGTTAGTGGAAGGTGTGCAGGGGAAACTATCTGTCTCCCTTGAGTTACGAAATTCGTACGTATTATTGTCCGTTCTCTTGTGTCGTTTAGTCTTCATCGAGTAGAGCAGACATAGTCTAGCTAGCCAAAAGAGAGTCGGTCGATATAAAGGTCCTGACAACAAATTGTCAGTATCATAGGCATCTTCCCCGTTGAGAGAGACGTCATTGTAGGCGTTCCGACGTTTCGGTTATTCCTTCAAATAGGCTAAGGGATTTACTCAGGAGAACATCCCGAATTCCGAAAAACAATAGAGTTCAAATTCTAATGGCTCTGAGCACTATGAGACTTAACTTCTAAGATCATCAGTCCCCTAGAACTTAGAACTACTTAAACCTAACTTAACCTAAGGACATCACACACATCCGTGCCCGAGGCAGGATTCGAACCTGCGACCGTAGCGGTCGCGCGGTTCCAGACTGTAGCGCCTATAACCGCTCGGCCACCCCAGCCGGCAATAAGAAGAGTAAACAGCACGACGACTATATATTAGCTTTGGCATTAATTTGAAATTCAGGTAAAAGTGGCACTAACAAGGGTACCTCCCCATCGCACCACCCTCAGATTTAGTTATAAGTTGGCACAGTGGATAGGCCTTGAAAAACTGAACACAGATCAATCGAGAAAACAGGAAGAAGTTGTGTGGAACTATGAAAAAAATAAGCAAAGTATAGAAACTGAGTAGTCCATGCGCATCATAGGCAACATCAAGGATAGTACGAGCTCAGGAGCGCCGTGGTCCCGTGGTTAGCGTGAGCAGCTGCGGAGTGAGAGGTCCTTGGTTCTAGTCTTCCTTCGATGGAAAAGTTTATTTTTTTTATTTTCAGACAATTATTATCTGTCCGTCCGTACGATGCGAGGTAAACTGCGCCGTAGTATTGGGCAAGGTAAAAGAATCTTTTTACCCATTCGCCAAGTGTACAGGTTAGGTGGGTCGACAACGTATTACTGTCGTGTGACGCACATGGCGTCGCCAGTGTCGTATAGAATGTATCAGATGTGTTTTCTTGTGGAGGAATCGGTTGACCTATGACCTTGCGATCATACGTCCTTTCGTCTACTAATCGCACGGTTTTGCGGTGCGGTCGCAAAACACAGACACTAAACTTCTTACAGTGAACAGAGACGTCAATGAACAAACGGACAGATAATAACTTTGCGAAAATAAAGAAAAAAAATTTTTTACTCGACTGCTCCGTAGCTGCTCGCGCTAACCACGGGACCACGGCGCTCCTAAGCCCTTTCTCTCCTTGATGTTGCCTATGATGCGCATGGACTACTCAGTTTCTATATTTTGCTTCCACACAACTTCTTCCTGTTTTCTCGATTGATCTGTGTTCAGTTTTTCAAGACCTATCCACTATGCCAACTTATAACTAAATCTGAGGGGGGTGCGGTGGGGAGATTCCCTTGTAAGAGAAATATATGCTAAGAAGTGATGAGCTCCAGTTTCCACAGTTACGCTGCTACCCAGAAATCATAGACCACAGCCGGCCGCGGTGGCCGAGCGGTTCTAGGCATTTCAGTCCGGAATCACGCGGCTGCTACGGTCGCAGGTTCGAATCCTGCCTCGGGCATAGATGTGTGTGGTGTCCTTAGGTTATTTAGGTTTAAGTAATTCGAAGTCTAGGGGACTGGTGATCTCAGATGTTAAGTCCCATAGTGCTTAGAACCATTTGAACCATTGACCACATGACCGAGTGTGAGATGTTGCTTGCAGTTCTGCGAATATCGCCGTTATTGACATTGAGAACAGAGGAAGAATTTATTGGGCGAATTCGCGATACATGATGTGGAGCTCAAGTGTGTGTGAATGAAATTCGTAGATCTCTGGCGCATGACAGTGACTTCACAGGTAGAAGAGGAAGAGAGTGAAAGAGGAAGAGGATGAGAATAGAAGAGGAAGAGTGAAAGACGAAGAGGAAGCGAGTAGCAGAGGTAGAGAGCAAGAGAGTAGAAGGGGAAGAAGAAGAGAATATAAGAAGAAGAGATAGAGAGCAGAAGAGGAAGATGAAGAGCGCAGAAGAGCAAGAGGAGGAAATCGAGTGTAGATCTGCGAAATTCCCGTTTCAAGTTTTTGATACGATTAACCTTCTGTCGAACTGGTAATGACCGTGTAGTTAGTTAGATGTTCCATTGATCATCTGAACGATTCTTTTATCGAAATGATGTGGAACTAGCTAGTTTAAATGATATGTATATATGACAAGGGTTAACATTATCGAGCACATTATTGTTTGTAGTCGTTCTCATGCAACTACACTATTTTTTTAATAATGGTTACCAGTTTTTAATTGGGAACTAGTCAGTGGAGTAGAAGAAGTCGTGTAATTCAAACTGCTCTTCTACTAAAGATTACATTCATTAAACAGTGATGCAGGTTTTTCGTGATTTCCCTAAATCACTTCAGGTAAATGCCGGGATAGTTCCTTTGACACGACCGACTTCCTTGCCCATCCTTCCCTATACGATGGGACCGATGACCTTGCTATGTGGTCCCCCACTCCCAACTCCATCAACCAATAATTAAACAGATTATAGTGGATCCACAATGAAGTTATAGTGCTTAATCATGAAGTACGATTAATATTCGCGAGGTGCTTGAAGGATAGCATCGATTTGAAGGTTATCTTTACTTGTTAAGTCTCGTTTACAGCATTCTCGCGTACTGCTTACTCTTTCAGTTGAAGTTCTTTGCTGAATTCTGTGTAGTGTGACGCGCAGGTATTTCGGTAGTCAGTGCAGTACATTCCATTTAAAGTAAAGCTACCATCACTTGTTTTGAACACCACGGTGGTTTGCAAGACGTGGTCCTACTGGAGGCCGTATGCTGTAGCTTTCCTCTTGTTTGGAATTAGCTTACCCTGCCAGATGTGATCTACAGTTTAACGTGGACTTATAAAGACGACGCCACTTTGGAGTTATTCACTTCAGCAAACATTGCCAGGGGTGAGAGAACTGATAAGTAATAGGTTAAATCCTGGGAGTGAACGGGAATCTAACACGTTACCTTTTGGATTTATAGCCTCACACCCTACCAGTGATCTCTTTGTATTTATCTTTTATGACTGGCATTATACTTTCCTTACAAGCCAAGTGCAGCTTAATTTTTCTGAAAAGTCACGTGCATCACGCTTCTTTTCCGCACTACGAATTTCGAAAACTTCGACAAATCACTTTCTTCCGTGTCCATCCTTGGCAGTTCTTCAGAAAAAGTCCAGTTTTTCCATTTGTAAAACATTCTCATGTTGTAAATTGATATTTTAGATTCCACAGCCGTCTAGATACATTCTTTAAATGCTCTGCAACTATTCGCTGCAGATATTGTTCATTTCATAGTAAATTCGTAAGCGTGTGTATCTGTATGCAATGATTTGGCCATTTATTATGCATCTCGCGTGCAGTGTTTTTATAAATGTCCGTTATTTAGTGCTGCTAGAGGGATAGGACAAAGTACTGACGAACAGTGGAAGAAACGATGTGGAGTTTCTACTGGCACAAACCTATATACAGGTTTCTTTTTGTCTCTGCGCCCTTTCTGTTTTTACCATATTAGTAAGTTGCTGACATACGTAATAATTACGAGAACTGTGTGGAATTACTGTCTCTCTTTCAGCCTTTAGACAATTTTCAGCGATTGCGATACCTACCAGAATCCCCATCACAACCCCGCATGGCGTGTGAAAGGCTTTGATAAACGTCAGGTATGACTGGTAAATCAGTGAAAAATGTGTATTTTAAATCCTACTAACATTTGCATAGTAAGATTCGCTTCATTCGATATTCATTAATCCTGTTGATCGATGGAAGACGCACAACTGTTGTTACCTGCGCATTGAATGAACTAAACTTACAGTGGCGAAAGACCTAAAAGAGATGAAGAAGAAAATAAAAGAAAAAGAGATGAACAAGACAGGAAAAAGAGGAGTCACTGAACAGGAGAATAAAAGACGTGGAAATGAAAAAGAGAATAAAAGATGAAGAGATGAACAAAAGAAAAAAGAGTGTACTCTGGACTATGTATTGTGTAAATTAAAAACAGAAATGTACGATAGTAAATGTGTACTGGGGTCTGTGAATTGTGTGATGTTTAGTATGTGTGAGTTTCTGCGTAAGAGAACTACAAAAACCCGTAAGTAAAAGTTATTTCCATATTCGCCGTTATCTACAGAGTAAGATTCATCATTAAATACAGCATCGCGTTTGTCTATATTACAGTAAAGGCACGCAACTCACACATCGCCAACATCACGAAACAAATGTTGTAATAGACAAACAACGCAGTTAAGAAGGGAAATTATTTCCAGAAAGCGTGTTACAAGAAAAAATACAAGAAATTCATGACTGGTAGCAGCAAATGATATTTTGCAAGAAACAAAAACATTAGACATGTTAATACAAGTTGAAGAAATTAATTAAACATTAGTGATAACCCAAAATGTGTCTTTGCTTTCATCTTACAAACCGCACACCAAAAAATTTACAGATAAATTACTAAAGAGAACTCACTGAGGACACTAGAACTACGCTGAATCATAGGAGGGACATAAAACGAAAGCAAAAATAATTGTCTGTTGCAAGTACGTGTACTTGCGCCAGTGTATTGACGTAGAATTATTTCAAACGGCTGATTGCATCCGTAATGATTAAGTAGCCTGTGTTTGGAATTAAGTGCTGCGCCCAGCAGTTACAGTCTATCGGTGAGGAACAAAGCCAGAATCGTAAAAAAGCCGGAATTGTAAAATTCGGCCAGTCGGAAAAACCTGCAGGCAAGCACTACCGGGTCGGGACGGCACAGCGCATTAGCCTCGCGCATTGTTCGGCGCGCGCGTCCGACTCGAGTGCTCGTTAAAATTGGATCGACTGGTGCGTCCGGTCGGCTAGCGATCGATCGATGTCGTCCTCGCGTGCCCTTGCCCGTGCGGAGCACCGCACTCGATATCTCGCCGTGCGCTGGTGACCGACTGCCTGAAGAAGCGGCTTCTCGCAGGGACACACTGGCGACAATACCTGCAAAGTATGTGTAACTGTAAGGGAATACAACAGTGACAGGTACAAAGTAAATTCACACGGTTTTATATAATTACCATCGTCTGTCGTGGCAAAAGAAGAAAACGACAGACCAACACTCTGCGGTCTTCTGAAGTACACTCAACAATTCGGTTTTTACCTCTGTATGTTTTCAGCTTCCGAATCTTGTGCTGAATGATTACTTTCAGCACACGAAAATAAATGTAGCATCCGTTTTTAACTCCAAACGCTTTTATTTTAAAGACATCTTCAGTGGATTTTTTTTAGCTACACGTCTGTCATGCCAAAATATGCGTTTCCTCTCATTTGGTGATTTTGGCAGGACACACGAGTAACTTAAAAATTGCCTTTAATATAAAAGACGAAATGCGTCTAAAAAGTTAATAAATATTATGTTAAAACAAAAAATGGCGCTTGAACTTTTAAAATAAATACTTATCTTGCTGCTGCGGAAAATAGCTGCTTCAACAAATTTGTTATGCGTAGCCTGTTTCTAATTCCATATGCTTCCCACACAAACATGGACAGAAGTGTCGAAATACCCAAGCAGCTACTGTCAACAATACGTAAACCAAAAATCTGTAGTGCTGTTGTAAAATTTTCTTCGACTGAATCGCAGTTCAAACCTGAAATGCGAACACTAACGTTAACAAGCATTCCTGTTTTGCAGATCGCATGCTGTTATTTCCAGAGATATATTCACCACAAAATAATTAGGAGTTAAACTACGTAATATTTTACAAAGTGGTACAAAAATATCAAAATAGTCTCCGAGATAAGGAAAGTGCTCCTATATGAAGTTCCAGAAGAAAATGAATGGCCAACTGAAGACGGCAGAACAATGCAAAACATCCCCCAGGCTGTGGCTAAGCCATGTCTCCGCAGTATCCTTTCTTTCAGGAGTGCTAGTTCTGCAAGGTTCGCAGGAGAGCTTCTGTAAAGTTTGGAAGGTAGGAGACGAGATACTGGCAGAAGTAAAGCTGTGATGACCGGGCGTGAGTCGTGCTTCGGTATCTCAGATGGTAGAGCACTTGCCCGCGAAAGGCAAAGGTCCCGAGTTCGAGTCTCGGTCGGGCACACAGTTTTAATCTGCCAGGAAGTTTCATATCAGCGCACACTCCGCTGCAGAGTGAAAATCTCATTCTGAATACAAAAACATTTATTGCTATTAAAATTACCTCTCTCTCAAGGCCGCAGTTTTCCACTAATTATTGGTATATTATAGTTCAAGCAAGATTTCGTATGTTGGACTGCTGAAGACAATGACTGGATGCCTAGAAACAGAAATACACGGAAGAGTAAAAATGACAAGGAAAGATTTGGATAAACCAAATACAGTTTTCAAAACAATGGTTGCAAGTGTCTGAAGTGGGATGTTTACAGTCAGGGCGTATTGCCAGTTGTATAGATTGCATTGCAGCATGGACTAAAGAAATTATTATTTGATACTGAAGTTCTAACAGTAGCCATGTTGGCAGACCCTTATATTATCCAAACAACTATTATCTTTTATGCCTAAGTATGTTCTAGCATCTTTGTGGCATTAGCGGCGTGTATTTTTATTACGATATTATTCTCCAGATTGTTGGTGACTGCAAGATCATCATTTGATTATTGCGTAAGTAATTCTTTTTGCCCGCATCTCGTGGTCGTGCGGTAGCGTTCTCGCTTCCCACGCCCGGGTTCGATTCCCGGCGGGGTCAGGGATTTTCTCTGCCACGTGATGGCTGGATGTTGTGTGCTGTCCTTAGGTTAGTTAGGTTTAAGTAGTTCTAAGTTCTAGGGAACTGATGACCATAGATGTTAAGTCCCATAGTGTTCAGAGCCATTTGAAGTTCTTTTTGTTAAAGGTCTCTTCATCTCCATTTTCATCTGTTGCAGAAACACAAACACTCACATGGTATACAGCCTTTTATTGAATCACACTTGAAAGTTCGAACTTCGGTAACTTCACGACGATTCAAGTCATCAACAGGGACAAAACACACAGCGTCAAACAAAACTTGTGCAGTTAGTTAGTGGGTCTCGTTATATGACAATCAAGCTCGTTCTGCGGTATCGCTTGTTATCATAAATGAAATTTTGAAGGGCACGTAGAATTTTTTATATTCTAAACCGATAAAAGTGTTTTCTTTTCATTTTTTGTTGTTTTGCTGTAAATGTCTAGCTCGTTAAGGAAACGCTTTATAGGTTGCTCGTCGTAAAATAAAATCAGTGTATTGTAATGGATACGCTGTCGATCGTAGCATTTCTGACTGTTATCAATATGAATATGTTAACTGCAATTGCTTCTGATTTATGCATTATTGTATGAGCTCCTTTCTATGTATAGCATTGGAGACATTTTATCTGTTTGCTTTGCTATTCAGTCGAGTCCGCAGTAGTATACAGAACAGAACCACCGCCAGTTCCCAGGTTCCTTGTTAGGCCAACTTTTTCACAGTAGTCGGAGGTTTCCCACCACGATCTCTGCTCGTCTAATTGTGGAAATAAACATCGTTCCATTGCGTGTTTCTTTCATTCAACTGCGTTTCTTTGGCAATTTGGAACGTTCCCATGTAGAGAATGTGGGCAGCATTCACATTAAATTGTGGAAGAGTTTCTCCTATACCTCGCTGTCAGTTAGGAGACGAAAAATGAATGTTTCACCTTATTATTCTGAATTCCTCCCCCCTCCCTTCTCTCTCCCTCTCTCTCTCTCTCTCTCTCTCTCCCCTCTCTCTCTCTCTCTCTCTCTCTCTCTCTCTCTCTCTCTCTCTCTCTGCCGGCTGGTGTGGCCGTGCGGTTCTAAGCGCTTCAGTTTGGAACCGCGTGACCGCTACGGTCGCAGGTTCGAATCCTGCCTCGGGCATGGATGTGTGTGATGTCCTTAGGTTAGTTAGGTTTAAGTAGTTCTCAGTTCTAGGGGACTGATGACCACAGATGTTAAGTCCCATAGTGCTCAGAGCCATTTAAACCATCTCTCTCTCTCTCTCTCTTCTCTCTCTCTCCCTCCCCCCCCCCCCCCCCACACACACACACGCGCGCGCGCGGGCGCTCGCTTGCTTTATTTTCCTACTCGGCGAGGCAACGTTGCTTTGCTTATTTTGGAAGAGATATGTGGGATATGAACAGTTCGTATGGTGGTACTGAAAACAAATCTCAGGAGAAAATATAAGAACTGAAGAAGATTGTTATAAGAGCAAGTAAATTTGCAAAAATTGTTTACCCATAATGTGGTGTCACCGCCAGACACCACACTTGCTAGGTGGTAGCCTTTAAATCGGCTGCGGTCCGTTAGTATACGTCGGACCCGCGTGTCGCCACTATCAGTGATTGCAGACCGAGCGCCGCCACACGGCAGGTCTAGAGAGACTTCCTAACACTCGCCCCAGTTAGACAGCCGACTTTGCTAGCGATGGTTCACTGACAAGTTACGCTCTCATTTGCCGAGACGGTAGTTAGCATAGCCTTCAGCTACGTCATTTGTTACGACCTAGCAAGGCGCCATTACCAGTTACTATTGATGCTGTAAAACATGTACCGTCAAGAGCGATGTTCACCAATTATGGATTAAAGTTAAGTATTCCAGCAGCCACGTACTATTTTTGCTAGTCTCATTTCCCTGACCTGTTCCAGACCTCACGCCAGCATGCGTGAGCTTAAACGCGTGCCTTTCGGCTTCCTTCATAGTGGATTGGCTGTCTTGCCAGTCCACAACACATAAGGCGAAAGAGATTTATTGATTTTATAAAAACGTTTCGCGTGTATCAGTGCGTTAATTAGAGGAGAAAGCTTATTTTACGCGATAAGAAACACGCAACTCCCTGTATGCATTCTCAGCCATACAGTGTGTTTCAGGAGTGTTAGTAAATATTTTACGAGACACTAGTATATACTAAGTCGAATAAAACATTTCATATAACGTGTGTCCATTCTGATGCTTACGAGATAACAGCTGCTTTCAGAGAGAAGTTTTCATTGCGTGGGTTGGTACCCCCGTTGTTATGACTTTATTTATCGATTGTCATTTTTGTCTTGAAGTTAGAGTTGTGAAGTGTTTTCTGGAGGCACATTTTCATGAATGCTTCTCTGTAAATATGTGGTGTGCTGCGATAGGCATGTTGCGTTACCGCATCGTCTTGCAGGTACCCATTACCTATACTTTTTTGAAAATGGGCTTCTCATTATTGAAAGAGGTTTCTTTGGCTGCAGGGATGGATATACCCTTCCAGTATGATGCGGCCCCTGCACAATCTAGTCACCAGGTCACGCATCATCAGCACACTGGACTCGCATTCGGAAAGACGACGGTTCAATCCCGCGTCCGGCCATCCTGATTTAGGTTTTCCGTGCTTTCCCGAAATCGCTCCAGGCAAATGCCGAGATGGTTCCTATGAAAGGGCACGGCCGACTTCCTTCCCCATTCTTCCCTAAGCCTATGAGACCGATAACCTCGCTGTTTGGTCTCTTCTCCCAAATAACCAACCAACCATCTAAACCTCATTTCCCGGAAAATGGATCGGCAGAAATAGTCACGTTTCTTGGCTACCAAGATCCCCGGTTCTTAACATTTTAGATTGTTACCTATGCTGAAGGTTGAAAGGCGAAGTCTACAAGAAGAACATAGATACAGGAGACAGACTGAACATTCGGATTACGAGTAACGCTGCCAGTACAAAAGAAAAGAAAGATGATCTCAGAAGAACTACATGTGGTGGTGTGAAGACAATTCGAAAGTGCGTTGAGGTGGAATTTATGAGAATAAAGTTTGTGCTTGAAACTTCCCGGCAGATTAAAACTTTGTGCCGAATCGGGACTCGAACCTGGGACCTTAGCCTTTCGCGGGCAAGTGCTCTCCCGATTGACGTATCCAAGCGGGGGTCACGATCCACGCTCACAACCTAACTTCCGCGCCGGCCGGTGTGGCCGAGCGGTTCTAGGTGCTTCAGTCTGGAACCGCGCGTCCGCTACGGAGGCAGGTTCGAATCGTGCCTCGGGCAGGGATGTGTGTGATGTCCTTAGGTTAGTTAGGTTTAAGTACGTCTAAGTTCTAGAGAACTGATGACCTCAGATGTTGGGCCCCATAGCGCTCAGAGCCATTTGAACCATTTTGAACCTAACTTCCGCCGGCACCTCATCTCCTACTTCCGCGAGAGACAGAGGATCCAGATTAGAATCCTCGTCAACCACACAGTTTTAATGTTCTAGGAAGTTTC
This sequence comes from Schistocerca cancellata, assembly GCF_023864275.1. Taxonomy (NCBI): domain Eukaryota; kingdom Metazoa; phylum Arthropoda; class Insecta; order Orthoptera; family Acrididae; genus Schistocerca; species Schistocerca cancellata. Next base: position 142,985,100 of record NC_064633.1, read on the forward strand.
AAATCGCCGCGCACTCCGCTGCACAGCGAAGATTCATTCTGCAACTTCGAACTGAATCATTTGCCTTTGCCTGTGATTATTTGAGTTAAACTCTTAACAGCTGTATCTCTGCAAATAGCAAAAAGTGGACCCAAATTATATGGAATGTTTTATTCGAATTTGTCTAACATAATTAATATTCCTCCTGAAAAACATTGTATTAAACAACACCTTGCAGACCCACAACGTATACAGGGAGAGTCACCTAACATTACCGCTGGATATATTTCGTAAACCACATCAAATACTGACGAATCGATTCCACAGACCGAACGTGAGGAGAGGGGCTAGTGTAATTGGTTAATACAAACCATACAAAAATGCACGCAAGTATGTTTTTCACACAAACCTACGTTTTTTTAAATGGAACCCCGTTAGTTTTGTTAGCACATCTGAACATATAAACAAACACGTAATCAGTGCCGTTTGTTGCATTGTAAAATGTTAATTACATCCGGAGATATTGTAACCTAAAGTTGACGCTTGAGTACCACTCCTCCGCTATTCGATCGTGTGTATCGGAGAGCACCGAATTACGTAGGGATCCAAAGGGAACGGTGATGGACCTTAAGTACAGAAGAGACTGGAACAGCACATTACGTCCACATGCTAACACCTTTTTATTAGTGTTTTTCACTGACGCACATTTACATTATCATGAGGGGTGAGGTACACGTATACACGTGGTTTCCGTTTTCAATTACGGAGTGGAGTAGAGTGTGTCCCGACATGTCAGGCCAATAGATGTTCAATGTGGTGGCCATCATTTGCTGCACACAATTGCAATCTCTGGGGTAATGAATGTCGTACACGCCGGAGTACAGCTGGTGTAATGTCGCCGCAGGCTGCCACAATACGTTGTTGCATATCCTCTGGGGTTGTAGGCACATCACGGTACACATTCTCCTTTAACGTACCCCACAGAAAGAAGTCCAAAGGTGTAAGATCCACGTCCTATGAAACGCCCGTCGAAAATCCTGTCAAGGGTCAGCCTAGTGTAAATTGCGGAATGTGCAGGTGCACCATCATGCTGATACCACATACGTCGACGCGTTTCCAGTGAGACATTTTCGAGCAACGTTGGCAGATCATTCTGTAGAAACACGATGTATGTTGCAGCTGTCTGGGCCCCTGCAATGAAGTGAGGCCCAATGAGGTGGTCGCCAATGATTCCGCACCATACATTTACAGTCCACGGTCGCTGTCGCTCTACCTGTCTGAGCCAGCGAGGATTGTCCACGGACCAGTAATGCATGTTCCGTAGATTCACTGCCCCGTGGTTTGTGAAACCCGCCTCATCGGTAAACAGGTAGAACTGCAACGCATTCTCTGTTAATGCCCATTGACAGAATTGCACTCGATGATTAAAGTCATCACCATGTAATTGCTGATGTAGCGACACATGAAACGGGTGAAAGCGGTGACGATGCAGTATGCGCCTGACACTACTTTGACTCAGTCCACCGGCTCTCGCAATTTCCCGTGTACTCATGTGTGTGTTCATGGCAACAGCAGCTAACACACCAACTGCACCCGCTTCTCCTGTGACGGGCCTGTTACGGACCCGTTTGCGTGCTACGACCATACCTGTTGCATACAGTTGGCGGTAGATGTTTTGCAATGTGCGGCACGTTGGATGCTCTCTGTCCGGGTACCGTTCTGCATACACCCTGCAGGCTTCAGCTGCATTTCGTCGACACTCGCCATAGATGAGTATCATCTCCGCCTTTTCAGAGTTCGAATACACCATGGTCACAGTTCCTACGACACTACACTATCACAGATGTCTGGTAACACGGTGTACTACAGTTGGTCTGCGTGCGGAGACGAATGCAGAATAACAATAGCAGCAAGCACTACATGCGGACACTGCGACAGCTAGACCAAACCACAACAGTGCACTACAGCCACTCTCGTAAACACGGTCGTCATCGTAAACATGTCCCTGCAGATGCTGCTCGCCGACCGTGGCCCGTGTTTGTTACAACACGCAACTGAACGTCGGAGGTTTCAAGCGTCAACTTTAGGTTACAATATCTCCGGATGTAATTAACATTTTACAATGCAACAAACGGCACTGATTACGTATTTGTTTATATGTTCAGATGTGCTAACAAAACTAACGTGGTTCCATTTAAAAAAACGTAGGTTTGTGTTAAAAAACATACTTCCGTGCATTTTTATATGGTTTGTATGAAACAACTGCGCTAGCCCCTCTCCTCACGTTCGGTCTGTGGAATCGATTCGTCAGTATTTGATGTGGTTTACGAAATATATCCAGCGGTAACGTTAGGTGACTCACCCTGTATAAGCGACGTTAACATCACGCAGAAGGCGCATAGCAATGTTGACTGACAGACCAAGAGGAGGTTGCGCCACCTGATTCAGATGCTAAACATGTAGCGTATTCAAGAGCCAGGTTCTGCGGTCATAATACATATACCATCAACAGTGTATGTAACAGTGGAGTGTGAAGTCACTCTGTGTACAAGTCATGTGGTGCAGCTCAATTTTATGAAATCTTTTCAGTTTTCGTTGGAGATGTATACTCATTGCCGGGGTGCTATTTGGCTCCCAGACTACGGTTACAAAAAAAAAATTGTTCAAATGGCTCTGAGCACTATGAGACTTCTGAAGTCATCAGTCCCCTAGAACTTAGAACTACTTAAACCTAACTAACCTAAGGACATCACACACATCCATGCCCGAGGCAGGATACGAACCTGCGACCGTAGCGGTCGCGCGGTTCCATACTGGAGCGTCTAGAACCGCTCGGCCATCCCGGCCGGCCTACGGTTACACCCCGGAGGCAAAAACAAACGACAAATTAAAGATGAGAAGATGTAGGTTCCATACACTAGTCGGTCAGCTTTCATTCTGTACGAGGCAGCTGTTCTCTCTCTCTCTTACTTTCTGACTTATAAGAGAGAGGCATCTCCGTAACATATGGAATTTCCGGGCGGGAAGGAGCGCCTGGTCCCCAGCACGAATCCGCCCGGTGGATCTGTGTCGAGGTCCGGTGAACTGGCCAGTGTGTGGATGGTTTTTAGGTGGTTTTCGATCTGCGTCGGCGAATGCGGGCTGGTTCCCCTTATTCCGCCTCAGTTACACTATGTCGGCGATTGCTGCGCAAACAGGTTCTCCACGTACGCGTACACCACCATTACTCTGCTACGCAAATATAGGGGTGACACTCGTCTGGGGGGTGCACCGGGGGCCGAACCGCACAATAATCCTGGGTTCGGTGTGGGGCGGCGGAAGGGTGAAGTGGACTGCGGTAGTCGTCGTGGGGTTGTGGACCACTGCGGCTGCGGCGGGGACGGAACCTGTCAGTCGTTTCTAGGTCCCCGGTTAACAAACAATACAATACAATACAACATATGGAAGGTATTGCAGGGCTATTTAGCTTTGTTGGGAGAAAAAAAGAAATGAAGGAAAATCATGTTATGATAAGCATACTAAAGGGTACATCTGAAACTGAATAGCAGTTCATGCTCACGTAGTAATGGTCCATAAATCTAGCTGAAAATATATTTTTTTTTTACTTCACTCCTTATTCGACCATTCTGGGATTAACATTTTGCTTGTCGGGTTGTTGTGTGTTGGGAACTGTATGCACTGCTCATAACATGTAAGCTTTCACGGCCGGCGTCTTCATTAATTAAAATTTCCGGGCTGAATTGCCGTGGTCCATATATAAAACTGCTTCTCCTTCCTGACGTTTCGTTGCCTACTGCGGGCAACATCTGAGGTTAGTCGGCTGCTAGGCGCTGGAGGTCCGGCTTATACGAGGTGCATTGAAGTTCTAAGGCCTCCGATTTTTTTTCTAATTAACTACTCACCCGAAATCGATGAAACTGGCGTTACTTCTCGACGTAATCGCCCTGCAGACGTACACATTTTTCACAACGCTGACGCCATGATTTCATGGCAGCGGCGAAGGCTTTAGGAGTCTGTTTTGACCACCGGAAAATCGCTGAGGCAATAGCAGCACGGCTGGTGAATGTGCGCCCACGGAGAGTGTCTTTCATTGTTGGAAAAAGCCAAAAGTCACTAGGAGCCAAGTAAGGAAAACGTCGCCATTTTATTTAAAACAGTTCTCATTCTCGCCGCTGGCGGTAAAATTCCATCTGCCGTACGGTGCTGCCATCTCTGGGACGTATTGACAATGAACGCGGTTTCATTTTAAAACAATGCGCACGTTTCTATCTCTTTCCAGTCCGGAGAAAAAAAAATCGGAGGCGTTAGAACTCGTATAGAGCGCTTAATGAATAATGTATGCACTGCGTTTTGTTGCAAGTAAGGTACCATCTGTTGTTGTCTGGAAACCTCGAGCTTATGCTACCAGTCCTGTTCAGTCATTTATATTACGTTACACATCTATCAGAGCGACACTTTTATACGAATAAAATAATTTGTCACGTCTAATGACAACCTAATGCCCGCTGTTTGCTAGGTACGAAACAAGAATATGGATCAGCGTTCTTTATACTTCCACTATGATCAAACTTACGCAAAAGTATAGCATCTTCCACGTACTCCAATGTTTACGTAAAATGAAAACCGACAGATAGTGCCCGCAGCTGACTAACAAGTAATTCCCAAAAGTATAATTTGCGGATTTTTCTCTTGTTCCTTTCAGTTCTTTTAGTTACTTGTACTCAGATTTCCCCTTTTCTCAGAGAACCACACACTGTAAGATTCGTACCATAATAACAAACAAACGGATATCCAACAACGCACGGACACCACAACACAAACATTAGACGACACAGCAATGGTGGTGGTAACGCTATTGTGGAGTAAAGACACACAGCCAACATACGTTTTGAAAAATCATAATGAAAGTGAAGTGTTTAAGTGAAATGTGTTAGTAAACGCCGAAAATCGGACATCCTGAAGTACATAGAACACCGAAGCACAATACCAAGGCGACTATTATGGGATGATAATATTAAATAAATAAATGAAAAATAATAGTACCGAGTGAAATGGCGCTGTGGTTACCACACTGGATTCGCATTCTGGAGGAGGTCTGATCAGATTGGTATGCGACCATCCAGGTTTAGGTTTTCCGGGATTTCCTTCAATCTTTCAAGGCAAGGGCCGGGATGGTTCCTTTGAAAGACCGCGGCCAGTTTCCATACTGATCCCAGAAAAGCTCACAGCTAGTGCTCCGCCTTTGATGATCTCGGTGTCGATGGGACTTGAAACCTAATTTTCCTTCCTTCCATCATGTTTATGTGTAAATATAATGCATTATCGCTGCTATCCGTAGGCAGAGTCAGAAAATGGACTTGAGAAAAATTAATTCAGTATTTTCTGTGCGGAATTGAGTAAGGACTCAACCGGCTATTAAAAAACTTAATAGCTGCTTAATAACCTATTAAGGGTTTAAGTCTCTAGCCTAATTGTCCTAATTAAATCGCGGTCTCTGCAAGGGACAGTTATAACAAAGAGTGCTTCGGTGCATTTAAGCAAAACGTGAAGCGTTTCTCTTAATTATCTTATTTTATCTGAGTTTACTTCTTGCACTCGGAGACTGCAGCAGGTAGTTTGGAATCTGCCCGACGAAGGAGGAAAAAAATTAGGCCTTGTAATAAACATCGTTAGAAAAAAGAGAAGTATGGTCAGTGTGTAACGGTAAGGTCATTGGAGACTGCATACAAGATCAGGTCGGACTCCAAATTGAAACAAGTCGGCCATCCTTTCTTCTCTTCCTTCTTAAAGCAAAATACCACAACGATTTAGTAATAGACCTTAGGAATGAAATAAACTGGAAGTGTCACAAATCCAAGGCGAAACGGCCGCAATGCGAAGAACTCGCATGTAAAAAACGTTCGGTGGAGTTAAAAGCAAATGCGGCAACATTAAGAGTGCAATGGGAATTACATTTTAAATCGCAGAGGAGAAGGAATAAATGGGTCCATATGCAAAAGATAAGGGATACAGTATTAGAAGTTAACAGAGTTTTATAGGACTTGCGACAGAATAAAGCAGAACGGATGGATAACATTCCTTTTGAATTTATGAAATCATTGGGGGAGTGACAATCAAGTGACTAGTCAAGTTGAGTGTAGAATGTGTAAGTCTGGAGATATACTATCAGACTTCGGAAAAACGTAATCTATACAATCCCGAACATAGCAAGGGCAAGAGCGAGAGCTGTTCTAAAATCAGGTTAACGGCTCTTTCATCCAAGTTGCTAACGAGAATAATACTCAATAGAATGGAAAAGAAAATTGAGGATCTGTTAGATGATGATTAGTTTGGCTTTAGGAAAGGTGAAGATATCAGAGAAGCAGTTCCCAGGTTGCGCTTGATAATGGAAGCAAGACTTAAGATACTCCAGCAACATTCATAGGCTTTGTCGACATAGCAAAGGAAAATGCGTTCGACAATGTAATATGGTGCCAGATATTCGAAATTTTGAGAAACCAGGAGTAAGTTATTGAGAAGACGGATATAATATACGGTATGTACAAGAAAGCCGACGGCCTTGCCGCAGTGGTAACACCGGTTCCCGTCACAAGTTAAGCGCTGACGGGCTGGGCTAACACTTGGATGGGTGACCATCCGGTCTGCCGAGCGCTGTTGGCAAGCGGGATGCAGTCACCCTTTGTGAGGCAAACTGAGGAGCTACTTGATTAAGGAGTAGCGGCTCCGGTCTCGGAAATTGACATACGGACGGGAGAACGGTGTGCTGACCACATGCCCCTCCATATCGGCATACAGTGACGCCTGTGGGCTGAGGATGACACGGCGGCCGGTCGATACCTTTGGGCCTTCATGGCCTGTTCGGGAGGAGTTTAGTTTAGTTTTTAAGTACAAGAAACAAGGGGGAATAATGAGAATGGAAGAAACAAGAACTACGTGCTCGTATGGAAAAGAATAGAAGGCTGGAATGTAGTTAAACGGCACTGTTATTCAATATATACATCGAAGAACCAATGACGAAAATAAAGGAAACATTCAAAATATTTCTATCCTTAGAGAAAGTGAAGAATTAGAGGACATAATGAACAGAATGAACGGTCTACTCAGCACAGAATGTGGACTGAGAGTAAAGCGAAGAAAGATAAGTAATGAGGAGTAGCGGAAATGAGGTTAATGAGAAACGTTCATGAAAATTAGCAACCTGGACGTTCAAGAAGTGAAGGAATACTGCTGCTTTGGAAGCAAAACAACGCATGACGGACTAAGCAAGGAGGACAAAAAAAAAAAAAAAAAAAAACAGATTAGCACAGGTACAGAAGGCATTCTTGGCCAAGAGAAGTCTGACAGCATCGAACATCGGTCTTAACCTGAGGAAGAAAGTTTGATAATATTCACGTGGAGTACAGTATTGTGCGGTAGTGAATCTTGGACACTGGAAAAACCGGAACAGAAGAGGTTCAAAGCTTTTGAGATGTGGTGCTACAGACGAATGTTAAAAATTACGTAGAGGTAAGAACTGAGGAAGTTCTCCACCGGATCGGCGAAGGAAGGAACATATGGAAAACACTGAGGAATATAAGGGACAGGGCTACATGACATGCGTTAAGACATCAGGGAATAACTTTCATTGTTACTAGAGAGAACAGCAGCCGGTAAAAACTGTAGGGAAAGACGGAAACTGGAATACATCCAACAAATAATTGACGCTGTAGGATGCAAGTGCTACTCAGAGATGTACAGGTTGGCACAAGAGAGGAAATCGAGGGGGACCGCATCAAACCAGTCACAAGACATGACTCAAACATATGTCAGAGCCCCTCAAGACAGCGAGCTCAAGGCCGTAAGCAATGCGCCAGCTCGTTCGCTAAAACTATTTGCCACTTGGGAATAATCGATGTGTAGAGTGGGTGTTAAAAACACCTCTAGGCGCTATGTGCACTTGTTTTCATTATTATAACAACGAAGATATTGTTGCTTCGTTGCGGTGCATTTGTTGGCAGTTGCTTCAAGATAGGAGAGGTTTCACACTCGAGATGTTGCGTGGTTAGGCGCTTAACGGAAAGGGAAGCTATTGTGAAGCGAACATTTTGAAATTTTATGGTATCGAAATTCAAATTTACCGCTAGTATCAGCTATACTGCAGAGCACAGCCTTTTTTTTCTTTTTTTAGTTCTCGGTGCACTGGAACCCAAAATATTATACAAGATGTGTCAGAAGTTGTAATCTCTCTTCTTCTTCTTCTTCTTCTTCTTCTTCTTCTTCTGCCCTTCAGAAATTAGGCCTACCGAAAAAAACATTTCAAAACTGTTTTCTCTCGGATACCCTTTACATACTAGCAAAAGGAAAAAGTTTTATCGCTTACTACCTTTTCGCTGTTCGTGCAGTAAAACTTTACCATCAGGCATGACGTTGTAATTCATTAATTCCTTACTACGATCTCTATTGGCAACACATTTTGCAGACAATATCCGTAGTATCACTGAATTACGTCATGGTGCGCCTCATAGTTCAGGAGATATGACGTTACAAATATTCAGACGCGTGAAAACTAGCTTAAAGTTCGATTCCTTAAAGAATCAGGAATTGGGGGTGGGTCTGGGGGGTCGGGGAGGAGTGGCATGGGGAGGGGAGTGTCACTCGTTTTTGACTGATTTGAATACAACATTCCATGTAACATGTGTCCAGTTTTTATTGGTTTTCAAATGGTGTTATATTCGCTTTTAGTGATAACTTCATTGCGCAATAAAATAGTTGAACTAAAACCATGCATGCCATCACTTAAGAAACAGCAAGCATTGCACAGATGTTATATGGAATGCTGTGCCCGCATCTCGTGGTCGTGCGGTAGCGTTCTCGCTTCCCACGCCCGGGTTCCCGGGTTCGATTCGGGTCAGGGATTTTCTCTGCCTCGTGATGGCTGGGTGTTGTGTGCTGTCCTTAGGTTAGTTAGGTTTAAGTAGTTCTAAGTTCTAGGGGACTTATGACCACAGCAGTTGAGTCCCATAGTGCTCAGAGCCATTTGAGCCATTTTTTTGGAATGCTGTATTCGAATTAGTCTAAAATATTTGTAAAATGTTTATTATTCTTCAAGAACACCCGCTGTACTATGTTGGGTTCAGTAAAACAATTTTATAAACCGTGGTCCCGTACTGCAAGAAGGCAATTCTTACTGCTTAGAGAGGTACAGCTGTAAGAACGTAACCAAAACAGATACGAGGTTTTAAGCAAAGGCAAATTACTAATTTGAAACTTGATTTTCATAAATGCTATTTCCGACTTCAGTGCCCTCTCGAACTCTCTTAGCAACACCACGAGTATCTCTTTTGAAGTGGTCTAGGTGTTCTTTTATAAGGACTCTACTCATAATCCGAACGACCAACTCGTCTCTTGTGTCTTCTTTCTCTTTGTAGACTTCGCTTTTCAGTCGTCATCGTAGGCAAAAATCTAAACGTTAAGGTCGGAGTCGCAAATGGGCACACAATTTCAATCTGAAAGGAGGCATGAAATCAGCACACACTCCACCGCAGACTAAAAATTAATACTGCAGACAATGCTCTAGGCTGTGGCTTAGCCACTTTTCTGCAGTATCCTTTCTTGCAGGAGTGTTACACCCGCAAGGTACCTATGCAGGAGAGCTTCTCTTGAAACTTCCTGACAGATTAAAACTGTGTGCCGGACCAAGACTCGGAAATCTGCAAGGTTGGCAGGAGAGCTTCTGGAAGTTTGGAAAGTAGGAGTCTTTAGCCGCGCGGGATTAGCCGAGCGGTCTGGGGCGCTGCAGTCATGGACTGTGCGGCTGGTCCCGGTGGAGGTTCGAGTCCTCCCTTGGGCATGGGTGTGTGTGTTTGTGCTTAGGATAATTTAGGTTAAGTAGTGTGTAAGCTTAGGGATTGATGACCTTAGCAGTTAAGTCCCATAAGATTTCACACACATTTGAACATTTTTTTGAAAGTAGGAGACGAGGTACTGGCGGAAGTAAAGCTGTGAGGACGGGGAGTGAGTCGTGCTTGGGTAGCTCAGATGGTAGAGCACTTGCCCGCGAAAGGCAAAGGTCCCGAGTTCGAGTCTCGGTCCTGTGGTGTCACCGCCAGACACCACACTTGCTAGGTGGTAGCTTAAATCGGCCGCGGTCCATTAGTACATGTCGGACCCGCGTGTCGCCACTGTCAGTACTTGCAGACCTAGCGCCACCACATGGCAGGTCTAGAGAGGCGGACTAGCACTCGCCCCAGTTGTACGACGACTTTGCTAGCGACTACACTGACGAAGCCTTTCTCTCATTTGCCGAGAGACAGTTAGAATAGCCTTCAGCTAAGTCCATGGCTACGACCTAGCAAGGCGCCATTAGCCTTACAGTGCTTGTAATTAAAGTCTCATTTGTATCGTCAAGAGCGATGTACCAATGGTTCAAATGGTTCAAATGGCTCTGAGCACTATGGGACTCAACTGCTGTGGTCATAAGTCCCCTAGAACTTAGAACTACTTAAACCTAACTAACCTAAGGACAGCACACAACACCCAGCCATCACGAGGCAGAGAAAATCCCTGACCCCGCCGGGAATCGAACCCGGGAACCCGGGCGTGGGAAGCGAGAACGCTACCGCACGACCACGAGATGCGGGCGCGATGTACCACAATGATGGAATAAAGTTAAGTATCCGAGGAACTGCATACTTTTCTCTATAGCATTCACAAAGTGTCCTGTTCCAGAACTCACGTCAGTCGGCGTGTGTGTACGCGTGCCTTTCGGTTACCCGTCACTGTGGACTGGCTGTCGTGTCAGCCCACTACAGGTCCGGCACACAGTTTTAACCTGCCAGAAAGTTTCGTATCAGCGCACACTCCGCTGCAAAGTGAAAAACTCATTCTGTTGAAGTTTGGAAGGTGGTGGAGACATACTGGTGGAATCACAGCCATGAGGGTGGGACATGGGTCGTGTTCGAACAACGCAGTAGATAGAGCATTTGCCCGCGAGAGGCAAAGATTCTGAGTTCAAGTCCTGGTCCGTCTCAAAGCTTTACCTTCCAGATAGTATAAGCATTAGTCCCCACCTGTAAAACTTCCAGTTTCGAGTCCTGGTCGATCTCACAGTGTTAGTCTCCAGATAGTTTCAGCAACAGTCCTCGCCTGTAGTCCTCTTACTGCGGCAGCGAGCGGAGAAGCAGGCTCGAGCCACTTGGCTGGGTACGCGGGCGCAAGTAGGTGGTGTGGATGTCACGGCGCCTGCCTCGTGACGTCATGCGGCGTGGGCGTTGCACAGCAGCACAGACAAAGATATGTTACTCTGTGACAGCAGACGGGCAGCCGCGTCGCCTGGCGTGGTCCGCTTCCTCCTCGCGCATCGCCGGTCTCCGCCGCTTCCGTTGAATGCGCCGGCCACCGCCGCTGCGTCTATTACCGTACCGCCCTTCCGAGAAACGGAGCGGCGCAGCTCTGCCTTTCATTAAGCTGAGTGCCGTTCGTGAAGGTCGGGAATTCCCCTGAAAAACCAATACCCCCACTAGTGTAGAAACGGGCGTCTGGCGTACTGTTCCAGGATCGTCAATTCGGCTTTGTTGCGACGTAACTATCCGTTCTTCTTCCGCCTCCACAGCCGATGACACTCGTAAGGGGACCGCGCCTACTCGTCATTACCGATTTCTTACAAATAAGTGCTTTTTGCAGGACTTGAGCGGAAATGAAAGTGACAGAAGTGGGAGAGCCAGATGGTCAAGCGTTTAGGGCAGGGGTCTCCAAACTTTTTAGTCCGCGGGCCACATTAACTCATCCACGAAGTCATAAGGGCCAAGATCTACCTAGTGGTATTAAAGAACCCTAGCACTCCATGATCACCGTAATGTAAGGCGAAAGGAAAGATGAAATCGCAAAAATCTAAGGTTGTGGGAATACCTAGCACTGAAACGAACTACGATTTTTATTTAATTACATAATTTTGATTGGTGGACTGTATGTCTTTTACCAAGTAATCAAAAGAAAGTGAAACCTTGCTTAAGAAGCATCTTCCATAATGATTGATTACTAAGGCCGAAGTGGCGTCCATTTGAAAGACTTGCACCAGGCTCGTGAGTAGAATAAAATGCAAAGAATTTTTTACTTAAAGTGTTTTCGCCAAACTAGTCTGTTAACCGTTCTTTTTTTTCACTATCGCACGGAGAATGGTCTGTCTGTTTATTGTGGATAGCCACAAGTTTAACCATGACCTTCCGCTTTGTAAAGATAGAGCACCGACAATGTCGCTGTGTATTGGTCGCGATAGGCCTCGAAACTCAATTGTTGGCAGTATAGGTACCACCTTAAATATTTGGCGGGCCGGATATCGGGGATGTCCGGCCAGCTAACGCGGGCCGGTTTGCCGTCCCTCGCGGGCCGATTTCGGCCCGCGGGCCTTAGTTTGGAGACCCCTGGTTTAGGGGGGGCGGGGGGGGGGAGGAAGAAAAATAGCACATTTGGCGTGGATCGGATGAGGCGTAGGCCATTTATGTTAGCATAGTTTCCAAGGGGAGGCCTCGGGCGTGGATGTGTGTGATGTCCTTAGGTTTGTTAGATTAAAGTAGTTCTAAGTCTAGGGGACTGATGACCTCAGATGTTAAGTCCCACAGTGCTTAGAGCCATTTGAACCATTTTTTTTTTCAATATGAAAGATATGAAAGCATGTTACAGAGGATGTATTGCGGACCGTGGTAATCACACACCCTATTAAGAAACATGTCCCCCTTTCGTAATGGCCAGGAGATCTTAACAAATCGCGGTGACTTCAGTGTAATTATTGTCTTCGAATAAATGTAAATTTATTGTTCGTCTCATTCCGTATTGTTTCCCGTATCTTTTCCACTGTACTCCAGCAATTCTTTTCATGTATGGCCCAAATTTCATCGAGATAAGTTACTTGACTGTGACATCACGCGACGGTTACTATCGTCCTTATAATTTGCACACTACTGTGCTGTCTACTTCGTGCAGTTGTGCTGAAATGTTAATCATTTTCATATCCAAGCACATTTTACACACCTCGGCAATGCTCCCTTATGCTATTGCAGTTTTAACGGTCAGGAACCGAGCGAGGTGGCGCGTTGGTTAGCACACTGGACTCGCATTCGGGAGGACGACGGTCCAATCCCGCGTCTGGCCATCCTGATTTAGGTTTTCTGTGATATCCCTAAATTTCTTCAGGCAAATGCCGGGATGGTTCCTTTGATAGGGCACGGCCGACTTCCTTCTCCATCCTTCCCTAATCCGATGAGAGCGATGACCTCGCTGTTTGGTCTCTTCCCCAAAATCAACCCAACGACCAGGAGTGTAAATTTCGATCCCACAGGGTAGCCCACCCTCACTCTGACGCAGTGCTGTCGTACTGACAAGGAACCAGGCGGAACCCATTCACGGCGTTATGGTCTAGGTGTCGGCAGGAATCGGAAACGCAGGGAAAATAAAAACTACTGTATTCTGTAAAAAGCACGGTCCTATGTCGCTCTCGTCTTTATAGTATTAAATTTCTGCTTTCAACGAAAGCCATGTTAACCTAAAAGATCCGTTGGAGAGGAATGAAAAGAAGAGGCTGCAGGTTTTAAAAATTTAGAAGTCCTGCAGAATGCAACGGTAGTCCCAGTGAACCGAAAGGGGGTCGTTATAGCGCTCGGAGAAAGGCGTCGCAAACGAGAACTGTGAAGAATTCTCGTGGGAAGGCCGTAATTAAAGAACGCACCGCGCCGCCTGCGTCCGCACACCAAAGCGGCGGCAGTAGCAACGGCAGACGGCGCGGGAAGACCCAGGGCCGGCCAGCCTCTATCCTGGAGACGACTGCGCGGGCTTTTTAATCAAGAAGCCACACACAACGCGTGCTGTGCCCCTTGATTAAAATTAAAGCACTATAGGAAACCTTCCTCCTCAAATTCTCCGCGGTCTGTGGCGAGGAGCCGGCCGAACGTTGCGGGTTTCATTAAGGCAGGGCTTAACAACTGGCCGGTTTTGAGCGCGAGTACTCGCGTCTGCTCAGGCACGTGCTCGCGAGCAGGTGCAAGGTCGCGGAGTAGGGAGGGAGGGGAAATACGCGCGCACGTTTGAATGTGATCTCGCGTTCTTAGCATATTTAACTAGCCATCTGAATGCTTTGAACATTTTACTACAAGGTAAAGACCTGCTAATTACTCATTTCATAGATACAATACGAGCTTTTAAAATTGAAATTGACACTTTGGGTGAGTCAGCTGGAAACAGGAAACCTAGCTCATTTTCCTAAATTATCATCCATGCAAGATGTTCACAAAGACTGTGAACGTTATTCACATAGTTTAGTTGATCAGAGCTTTCAAGATCTGACAGCACTAGACAGTGATTTTGATCTGTTCTCCTCTCCATATTCAGCGAATATTTAAAGAGATTCGTCCTGAGCTGCAGCAAGAAATTATTGACCTGCAGTGTGACAGAGAATACAGAGACAAATTTCAGTACAAGAAAAACATTTTGGAATTCTACAGACACTTCACTCAGGATAGATTTCCTCGTTTGCACAAACTGGCGGCTACAATAATATCAATGTTCGGTTCCACGTATGTTTGTGAACAACTGTTCTCTGCAATGAAATGTAACAAGACGCGCCTGAGAAACGCATTGTCTGATCGAAATTTAAACTGCACGCTGCGCCTAAAATGCACAAGAACAATTACTCCGAACATAGACGCAATTGTAAAGGGCAAAAAGTACAAGATAACTGAGAATCCCACACATCAGCGACACCTTTTATTGTGTAACTGTTCACAAATTAATGCGAATGTAGAGGCATACACTAAGCTAATAAAATTATGTGGCACGTGTACATTCTCCTTTATTTGTTTCATTTGTCGCAGTAATAATTCGTGAGTGATATCCCTGCAGGTGGCCGCGGATTTACATTGACTGGCGGCAGCTGTTGTGTGCCCCACGTGACTCTCCCCACTCTCCGCTCTGGTCCGGTAGTGGGGGTAGCGTGCTCGCGCTGCTCCGTGCTCGTGCCTTGCTGCTCACAGCTTGCTCCGCGAGCACGTATGTTGTGAAGCCCTGCATTAAGGGAACAAGTTTCACAAGGCACCTTTCTGGTGCTCTTGTAGTACGGTCAGAGAAAGTCACTGTACTACAGTGGCGCCCCCTGGAGGATATACATGGTGTTCCTGAAGGAATGATCACTATTCGGAGATATGACAGCAACGTTGGCTCTAAAATGTACAGTAGTGGAAATCAGTATAGAGGCATCGACATTTGTAGGAAAACTAACATTTACAGTTTGAATAGTTTCGCAAAGTGTATTCTCAGCTGTATGACATCCAGCACACTGACAAATACAATCATTTGGTATCGCTTTTGAATACAGTGTGGGAGTGAACAGTGTACAAATATTTACTATCAAAAACAGTCTTGATCACAATTTATTTATTACGGTGACCGGTTTCGACCACTACTGAGATCATCTTCAGACCAATGAGTAAGGACATCTTCCTGTTGGAGAATCTCTACTCATCATGCCATCATGCCATAGTAAAAAAAATTGGTATCGCATTCGATGTAAGTAGTACAGTACATAACAAGACATCAAACATTCAGTTGCCGGCCGCTGTGGCCGAGCGGTCCTAGGCGCTTCAGTCTGGAACCCCGCTGCTGCTACGGTCGCAGGTTCGAATCCTGCCTCGGGCATCGATGTGTGTGATGTCCTTCGGTTAGTTAGCTTTAAGTAGTTCTGAGTCTATGAGACTGATGACCTCAGATGTTAAGTACCATTGTGCTTGGAGCCATTTGGACCAAAGATTCGGGTTGTAGAGGATGGAACTCAGTATAAAGGCAGTCGGCTCTATGTGAGGTTAGTTTGAACGCATGTGCCTTTACTGCAGACAGGCAACGGACACCAGTGACAGCGCGTTTCGTGTAGATAAACTACGATTGTGACAGTGCCACGTGGAAAACAGTTATCGTGAGTTGAGAAAGTGGAAATCGACGCCTACAGAGAAATGGGACTCTCTAGTCGTCAAATCGCCAAGACTTTGAGCCGTTCAAGCACAGTGAGTGATAATTTCGTTAGATTGGGTGCACGATGTGGATGGAAAGGAAAATATGGGCTAAGCAGAAAATTATCGGAGGCATCGAAAAGGTTATTATTGGAGGCATAGAAAAGGTTCCTTTTTGGGGAAAAAAAGGGGCACAAACCGCTGTTCTTCTCAGTTTGTTGCTGATTTACAGTTGTCAGAAATTGCTAGACGAGTACGGCACATTTTGTCAAATGACAAACATCTTGCATTAAAAAATCGACAGCAAAAAACTGCTCTAACTCCCAACATAAACAGACTAGATTGGACTTTGGTGAAAAACATATGCCACGGACTTCAGTGAGGGATAAAGTGATTTTCAGTGAAGAGAAGAAATTTCATCTAGACGGGCTGGGTGGATTTCAGTATTATTTGCATGATGTGATAACAGAGCAGCAGGTAAGAATGAGCAGAAATTTTGTGGTGACGTGTTATGATTTTGGCAGCCTTCTGCGCTAAACGTAAATCACGCTTTGCTTGGATGAACACTAAAATGAGCTCTAACATGTACACTGAGATGCTAAAGACAGAACTTATTAGAATGTTTGAGCATCTGGGGAACGGAAGTCTAATGTTCGAACAAGATAATGCATCTGTGCATGTTTCTGCTACAACCAAAAAGTAGTTTGAAGATAAAGATATCGGTGTCTTGCCCTGGCCTGCATGTAGCCCGGACATGAAGCCTGCAGAAAACCTTTGGGGAATACTTCCAAGGCCTGTTTATCGCAATGGAAGGTAATTTGAGGCCATGTGTGAGAGATAAGAGAAGAGAGGTCGACATTTTCATGCAAGAACTACAAACCGTAGCAAAGGCAGTATCGAAGAGACTCTTTGAGGTAGTCAGGAAAAACAGAGGTTGGACAAAGTACTAACAGCGCAATAACACAACAGGACAGTGAGTGCCTTTATACCAATTTCCATCCAGGAAATACAAACGCCTTATCTTGTTACTTGCGTTATGAAAAAAGTTATGTAACTGTTTATGTTTTATATCTATTTACTACTTTTATAATAAATTCGATACAGTATGCTTCAGACATTGTGCTCTTACTTTCATAGGAACATTGTCTTTATACTGATTTCCACTACTGTATAGTTAAGAACTATGA
The DNA here is from genome assembly GCF_023864275.1 of Schistocerca cancellata. Classification (NCBI taxonomy): domain Eukaryota; kingdom Metazoa; phylum Arthropoda; class Insecta; order Orthoptera; family Acrididae; genus Schistocerca; species Schistocerca cancellata. The sequence continues at coordinate 143,002,234 of NC_064633.1, forward strand.
GGACTTCTTCATCTTGGATACTGTAAAACTCGTGTCGTCTACTGCAAGCTCTTTGTTTTCCGTATTTTGCAACGAGGTAGTATCGACCAAAACAAGAAAAAATATTCTATTAAATACTGGCTCTATAAAGTATACCTTAAGATCCATGAGCGAATGTTCAGTAGAAGAGATGTATTTTACGGCAGCGACAATGGACAAATGCTCATAGCTTTTAATTTATGCATTTTAGAGCCCATATTTACTAGACTCTTTTGCTTCTAATGATCGGTCCTCTTAAATCCGTGAACGTTGACCGTTCCTCCTCGGACAGAATGTAACTCGGCAAGGAACATTTAAACAGGTTTGTGACTGGATGAAACAATTGGTGTTATCAGTCGCATATCGCGCCTTAGACAACATACGTATGATTAACCTTAAAGTCTAAAAGGTAATCGTTCGGGACAAAAAATTAGTCTCCTTCAGGAGACATGGCGCTAATACAGTGTAAATCCGCCAGTGGCGTTGATAATGGCCCCAATTCAGCGAGGAGGGTCATCCATAAATTTTTTTCAGATATGCCATATCGAGACGAAAGCAGTCATAGTTGGCTATGTATCGTAGAGTTACCAGATTGTGGAGTTATTGATTGCTACGTTTCAGTCTCTGTTGCAAATAGTCCCGGACGTTTTCTGTACGACTAAGATCGTGTGATTCATCGGACCAGTCGAAGGAAAGTAAATGCGAGAGTGTTCGTCAAACCAGGAACGTATGTGTGCAGCTGTCTGATCGCGGCTGTTCTCATCTTGGAAAATGGTAGTGTCCACAGCATACTTACAATGAAGACATGGAGGAAAGGACAACAACTGGTCCAGAAGAATGTTGAAATCTATATCGACATCTACATATGTACTCCACAGACCAATGTTTGGTGCATGGTGGAGTGTACCTTCTAGTATTACTTGTCGTTTCCTTTCCTGCTCAACCCGCAACTACAGCTAGGGAAGAAAGACTAGATGCCTCCGAGCCAACTCTAATTTCTTTTATCTTCGTGGTCAGTACGTGAAATGGTCGTCGGCGGCAGTAGAACCGTTCTGCAGTCAGCTTCAAATGTCGGTTCTCTAAATTTTCTCAGTTGTGTTTCGCGGAAAGTCGTCTTCTCTCCAGGGATTCCTATTTAAGTTGACGAAGCATTTCCGTAACACTCGCGTGTTGACCAAACCTACCAATAACAAATCTAGCTGTTCACTTCTGAATATCTTCGATGCCTTCATTTAGTCCGACACAGTGGGGATCTCAAAAACTCGAGTAGTACTCACAAATGAGACGTACTAGTATTCTATAACTGGGGTCCCCTTCGTAGATGAGTTACACTTTCCTAAACTTCTCCCAACATACCGAAATCGACCTTTCGCCTCTCCTACTATTTGTATCCTTCTACAGTCACTACGTTACGTTTCCGAAGACCACAGCTTTATCAGCATACCGCTGTTCCGTCAGATCACTTATGTATGTACAGAACAAGAGTGGTTCTATCACACTTCCCTGGGCCACTTCTAACGATACTTTGTCCTTGATGAACATTCGGCTTCGAGAACGACGTACTGGGTTTTGTTTTTTTCGGGCCACTCACACGTCTTGGAACATCGAAGTTTGGTTAACAGCCTGCAGCATGGCCGGTGTCAAACGGATTCCGGAATCGGAATATGGAACCCACCTGTTGCCCTTCATCAATGGTTCGCAGGATATCGTGTGAGAAAAAGGCAAGCTGTTATCTAAATCCCTGCTGATTTGAGGACAGAAGCCTTTCCGTCTCAATAGAGTTCATTGTACTGGAACTCAAAATATGTACAAGGATAAATATACTGGTTAAATTTGTACTTATCTGGGTCTGTAGCGTCATATGTGTCACGCAAGGACATTATTATATTACGTTATGAGACCAAAGACGCTGATATGTCTGATTACATTGTTTATTATTATAGACCCATTTCGGCGAGATTGACATTCCAGGTTACCTTGGAAAAGTACATAGTTTGGTACGATATTACACATGTTCAAGCAGATAATTTAATCTACTATAGAATTATGATCCTCAGTCAAAATCAAGAATCACGTACATTAACAGACAACATTATTAACGCACCTTCATTTTATCCAGAATTGCAAAAATACTTTCGTGCTACGATTAATCGATTAATAAACCTACCATTGGAGCATGACACCATACAACAGGAGATACAAATCCTAAACTGTGTTGCAGAAGGAAATGATTTTGATTGTAAATTGTTACTACGATGAACGCACTAAGCATAAACAATCCACCATACGTGAGGAAACAAGAGAATTAACAACAAAACAAAAATTTATATGTATACCCTCTACATATCTAGGAACGATATCTCACACAATTAGTACATTACATAAAAACACTAACATAATATTTGCATGTCAGACACGACACGATCTTCGAACACTACTACACTCTGGACAAACAAAATCAACCATATATTCAAATCCAGGAATATATGCAATTCAATGTGAAGTATGTGATAAACTCCATATAGATCAGACTTACGGAATTTCAATATTCGATACCGAGAAGTGATAGCGACAGCCCATCAACTTTCTTCCGCCGCCTGTAAATAGTACGACATACAACGGACGATTCAGAACGAACTGCCAAGATTTTACGCGTTGAACAAAAAGAACCGCTAATCAGTATTCTTGAAGAAAACGAAATATATTCGCACACAAAAATTACCCTCAAGAACAGATCGATTTGTAACACAAATATTGCAAAGAAAATTTTATTGACATTATCTTTACAAACAAGAGATGAATGGAAAAACGAAAGCTACAAACATATCAGATCATATTACCACAAAATTAAAAGTAAATACTGGAAAGCATGCATTTACGAAAACAACATCGGGAAATTGTCACAAACCTTGCGCGCCACAGCGCTATCTGGCATAACCAATTGAAAAAATAGTAGGATTAAATTACATATGATCGTAGAACAACATAAATACGAATCATACAAGCAATATAATATAGCTGGTAAGAACAAAGATATGGCCTAGAGAACACGAAAGAAGCAAACAGCTTGTAACTATGTAACATCGCTGACTCAGCTGTGACGAAATATCATTATGAAAAAAACTTTCATAATACGACAACTACATTAATAACTGCTCCAACAGAAAATTTAACATCTACTATAGCTCAATAGCATCAAATGAGCAACCTTATACAATAGTGTGATAGCAACTGCGACATCGATGTCATATCGATATCATGACCACGTGACGTACGTGGCAAACCACAATTCTATAATAGGTCAAATTATGTCCTTGGATGTTTGAAATATTGTACCCAACTATGTACTTTACACAGATAACCTGAAAATGGCAACCACGCCAAAATAGGTCTGTAGCCATTAGCAATATAATCAAACACAGCACCGTCTTTGGTCCCATAACATAATACAATACCGGCTAAAGTTAAAGGTAACCTAAATGATTGCATCCATGTCATGGTATGAATAATATTCCTAAAACATCACAGAAGCACACTGCTGGTGAAACGCTAGATTGGGCCATCGTTGCGATGAGTTGTATCATTTCAAAAGAAGCAAAAACACTAGTTGTCAGACCTCACTACGCGACAGCAATTTCTGGGAAATTCGTGAGGTACATATGAATTCACTGTCAGCAGGACTTCCTGTTGGTTTTGAATGGGGTTGTCATTGACAAGGCATTGTACTTGTTTCCATTCCCTGTCCGCCAGAATATTTTGTGATCGCTATTCTTTCGTCGTGTTACACGGGCGCGAGTCGTACACGTTGGATAGTCCGCGTTGATACACTAACAAACCTTGCAGCTTCATTCACGGTGTGGTTTTGCGCTCGTCCGATCACAGTAGCTTCTTTTTGCCGTCCTGTCACGTTTCCACGCAGCCCCATCTCACTGCGCTGATACGATACAACCGACTGGCACACACACACTGCTTCACTGTCATGACTTAGGTGAGCGATGGACGGTCACCCCTGCCGAAAGCGACCAGGCATGTGGTCTTCTATGGGAGTAACCAATATTTTGTCCGGTGAGCTTAAACTATGTATTAAATTAATCTGCGATTTAAATATCATATTCTGTTCGTAGGGTAGTGACCGTCGTACGTGCTTTTACACGCGCAATGTTTCTCGACAAAGTGTGGCCGCAAGCACCGCTTCGATGTGACTGAAATACACAGCAGCAGTGCGTTATGGCCGGAGAATATTGCTGAGGTACCACAGGGGTGCCGACGTACTATCGACGTGTTGCCAGTGTTGTCTTGAGAGGCGCCCACATGCCTTGCTCATACTGTGGCATCAAGCAGTCAGGCCTGCAAGATGAGTGGTCTGCCATGCGAGTGGGCTCATTCTTATTTATCGAGTAACATGAACTCTAGTACTCGCAATTAAGTTACAAGTTATTCTCCTGTTTGAATATTACGCAACGGAAACGCACATCTGACTATTAGTAATTTACACAACACTGACTGTTCACTACGCACTGGCAATACCACATTTTCTCTCTTATTTAACGGCTTTTATCAACACGTGGCCATCGCACTGAATATGAATGGCGCACACATTATAAATTCTGGATATCATGACAACATACAATTCGAAGGAAAAGTCCACCAATCTTTTTCTTTTCACTATCTTATTTATTACGATAAATTCTATAACCTAAATACACAAATTCTATAACCTACAACAATAACACATGAGAAATTCCGTCCAGTGGGCATGGCTTTACATTGGTGATTCTCTATCTTATGGTCTCGTAATTATTTAATGCTACAGTGCACTTTCTGGATAGGATGGTGGATCTTTTGCTATATCTCACACTTCGACTCTCACAACCATCATCACGAAACTTTCCTCCAGACCGAGCGGTACAAAAGGAACATGCATAACCCACTGCCTCTGAAACTATCTTGCTACTCTCCCATGCAAACCACACATACTTAAATTACATGACATACACCACACTGCAACATGGAATACGACACAAGGAATAGTCACAACATTATAATCACATCACTTTCAGCTTTCCCACTTCAATTAGTATTTATCCCAGTTTCACACGGCACTGCCCCACTTCGTAATTTTTCTTTCCTACTATGAACTCTGGAGGATACATGCACGTCTTCCTGTGCAATGCAAGCCAAGTGGCGTTGCTGGATAGACAGCTGACTCACCTTGCTTTTCTCTCAGAGTATTATAGTTTGAATCAAGCGTCACACGGAAATATAACGCGCAAAGTAATATTAAGAACATATTCATCACACACGTGAGTCCTCAACTGATACCATGGACGAGTACTTCTCTTTTGTCTCATACACAGATTGAGACTCACACAGTACTCACCACGTGGAAGTACTCGTCTCTAATTTCGAGTCCTGCACACGCCATTTCTAAAATATTTCCAACTTATAGTACACACGCTAATAATTCAGCTTAACTTAAGCACTCGGAAGTATTTCAACTTATTGCTACACCTGGTTTTCATTGTGACCGTTGGTCACTTCAGAAGATTACTACGATCCCCTTAATATTACGTGCCTGACATTTAATTCTCCCCACAAAAGTTCCTGAAATAGAGAAATAATTATTCCAAACCACTCTTAAGTATTCCACATGCATACCATGTCTCCACTCTTTTGTCTTTACGGAGCACACCTAAGACAGGTCTTGCCAACACAAGATCCAGCGGCAGAGTGCTGAAACATGGCCGTTCTTCAGGTCATCTCGCACTTCCGTCGAGGTGGGGGAAGACCATGCTACCCATTGGTCAGCCACATTTCAGGCGCTCAAAGCTCCGGTAAATTTCATCCCTCTGGTTCCACCAAAGGTGACCAAAAGATCGTCTCAAAGATTATCATATATTCACATTCACTATCTGCGGTTAGCAGACGACCATACATTCATTAATTTCACAGATCTCACCAAACTGGATGTAGAGATTTATTTTGTGGGAGTGCACATGTGATCAATTAAGTAAATAAATTGTCATTCTTTCCCACACTGGTATCCGGCTTCGCTGTATTAATTGAAATTGAGTTATTATTAGAAAAAATATGTTGTACTGACAAGAATAACGAAGAATGTTGTACCTATTTTCAATGTCGGGCGGTACTGTACCCTTTCTGTCTTCCACAAGTGGAGAATATTTCGTATGGCTGGGCTCTATCTCCAGTAACTGCCTATCGCTTCCACCTTCGTTTCCTACTTCTCTCCTCGACAGCACAGTAACAATATTGTTTCATTTCTGTTCAAAGATGCTTGTGCAAACATAAAGCCACTTGTTTTGTTTGTTCTCTACAGCAGTGGAGAACTGGTGAAACGAGAGAACAGCCAGTTTCATGAATGTAATATACCGGCGGCCAGGGCTGCAGGACGTACACAGTCATGTACACAAACATCTGCAGCAGTGAGGCCTACTTTGTTGTTTGAAATTTTTTTTGTGAGCTCCATCACATGTTTCCGTGTTTATAGACTGCAGCTTGTCAACTATTCATCTTGATTATGCAACATTTACTTCCTACATCCCACAACTCTGGTCGCAGAAGTATCGCATTTATGAAATTCATTGTTTCGTCACTGTTCTGATTAATAAAAGTAAAATATTGACTTAAAAGTTTCATTCTTATTGTGAACTTACCTTAATAAAATCCTCCATTCATCCTTCCAAAGTACTGCGTATTCCTGGTACCAGGAGGCTTATTGGTGAACAGTACAGTTTAAAAACGTACATTACACTCCTGTACGAATCACGAGTAGCTAAAAACTGAAGGTTGGTCGCCCATCAGGTTGTAATAACTGGTGTACACACTCTCATATTTTTACTGGTTGTGCCAATTCTTGGACCAGTTACTTGACTGAGATGTTAGAAAACGTCATTCGACATCATGATAAAATTCTGAAAAAGGTATGTTTGCAGCGTCAGTTCACAAGTTAAATTTTCTGAAGCAGTCCGCTTACTTAAAGGAGACCGCAACCACAAAGCCCCATTTCTCTTGTTCTAACTTTATTCCTTGTGTACTGTAAAGCCAGGAGAGTCACACTCGATTCCACTAGCACCCTTTGCTCCGTTTTGTAGCAGTAGTATAGCTTGTAGCAACACTTCGTGAAGTCCATAGTGATCAGAATCTGTGCGAGTTCGAGTCTTTGCGGGCTGCATACTTTGCAAATCAAGGCGCCGTTGTTGTGTCGGTATTACACCACCTTCCTTCTTTCCCACTGTAGTTCTGTCAGTTTGACGAGTCTAAGAATTGTGGCGCTGCGGTCGCTTCCTTACACGTCGACTCGTTCTCTCTTACTGAAGAATTCAGGAGGGGGAGGAGGAGATTAGATTAGTGTTTAACGTCTCGTCGGCAACGAGCTCGACGGATCCCAAGCTCGGATTAGGGAAGGATGGATAGGGAAATCGGCCGTGCCCTTTCGAAGGAACCATCCCGGCATTCGCCTGAAGCATATTTCACACATATTTGTACACATATTTCACCTGTATGTCTAGCGAATTTCGCCCTGCAGTTTCGTTTGCACTATGCTAAATTTTTGTGACGTCATATCTCGCCGAGCGAGGTAGAGCAGTTGTTAGGACACGGGACTCGCATTCGGAAGGACGACGGTTCGAACACGTCCGGCCATCCAGATTTAAGTTTTCCGTTACTTCCCTAAGTCGTTTCAGGCAATTTTTGTAGCCGTGGTGTTGCCGGGGAACATTCCCTGTCTATCGCTCTATATTGCCGGCAATAAGCTATTTCTACTGCTGTTCCATTAACAGCTATTGTAAAGTTCCCTCTTTAACAAAAGCACATCCGTATACTTATCATTACGTGGGATAGCTCTTTTGTCACTAGCCTCTTCACCGTCGTCCACTTACAGACGTATTCCGGCAGGATGGTATTTTTGCAGGACCTCGGTCGGCTACCAGCAGAGCGTGGCTAGACGTAGGCGGCGCCGTATTGGCGGCCAGAGCACAGCCAGCCGCGGTAAATATTTGCGCCTGCCGGACCAGACCAGAGGAGGCGGGAGAAGAGGAGAGGAGAGGAGAGGAGAGAGCAGGGCAGTTGGCCGAGAGGCGCGCCGATATTGCGCACGGTCCGCGTCTTCATAAGCCCGCCTCTGCCGAGATATCCGTCCTACGTGCGACGTCGAGTATCCAGCGGCCGTAAACCACAGCACTCTTTCCCCTTCACTTTTATTGCGACGCTACTGACGTCACCCCGAAATCCAAACAGAGTTAACGCCAGCTGCACTAGCGGCGCAGGTTACACGCTTTAAATTGATTTGACGAAGTTTAAATGGATTTGACGAATAAATTACAAAAACAACCTGGGTGTCGTGTCTGTCTGGGGATCCTCATATCAGAGGGGCGTTCAACAAGTAATGCAATATACTTTTTTTTTTCGGCCAGCTTCGCTTGAAAAAAATGCGGTATTTCTTATGGGACATGGTATAAAATTTTCTCTTCAGCTCCAATAGTGTCGTGATGTTCCATAGGTGGCGACATTATACGTACACTACTGGCCATTAAAATTGCTACACCAAGAAGAAATGCAGATGATAAACGGGCATGTGATTACATTTTCACGCAATTTGGGTGCATAGATCCTGAGAAATCAGTACCCAGAACAACCACCTCTCGCCCTAATAACGGCCTTGATACACCACGACATTGTCTCAGACAGAGCTTGGATGGCGTGTACAGTTGCAGCTGCCCATGCAGCTTCAGCACTAGAGTCCTGCATGACCGAGTAAGCGAGCACAAAATACGAGGTGGGGCGAGCACACCCTAACTGGATAGGCTACCCGCACTAATTCTTCTGACCGAGCATAGAAGCCGTGACCGAATACGTAGCACATAACTTCGAACACATTTACACGTGTTATTATCCGTGTGACACTGCAGCCAGTACGGGCTTCTCATTTGTGGTGTGTCTCTGTCTCTGTAATCATGCAGCGCGAGGAAGCCAGTGTAGTAAGATGTAACATTGAAACCAATGTTTACACATTAAAAAAACGGGAAGGTCTAAAACGCTAAGTATGGAGTACATTTCTGTTGGTTGAAGATGAAAACAGTGCGTCTGTTGGGTACGTATCGTGCATAAACTACTCCACTTTATTGTTTTCCCAGTCGGGAACCACTCATTTAAAGAAACACAGTTGCAAGAAACCTCACAAAGATCGTTTCTTTGGCCGTCCTTCCGTGATCTTAATATGCTTGAAATAAGAGAAAAGCAGGAAATTCTTAGCATTGTGCGACAAATGTGTGTTACGTACGCAGGTACAACATGCAATCATTAACATAATCGTTTTTGCATAGTTAGTGGAAAGTGTATTATAGAGAAACGGGAATGTTGTGACTTGTATAATATTTCATTAACGTAAACACCTCGTTTTTATGGGAACGGGGGTCGGGTTGTTTGGGGGGAGAGACCAAACAGCGAGGTCATCGGTCTCTTACGGGAACGTTTCGATGATCTCGATATCAGTTCTGTATTACTTGTCCCTTTTGTTTATTATCATAGATCCTTCAAGTACTGTGTCATCACCACCCACAAAGAGAGATCGTTCAAGGAATGGAGGAACAACAGATCATCCGCAGCAGATGAAGTAGATCTGTACATTTTAATGCACCCCGGAGATGATGATGACATCTTAAAGTAGTGGAGCAGACATGAAACAGATCTGCCAGATCTGGCTGCAGTTGCTAGACGTATTTTATGCATCCCAGCAACAAGCGCATGTAGTGAAAGCTGCTTTAGTAAAGCCGGAATGTTACTAACAAATTTCTGCAGCCAATTAAATCCGGAACGCGTTAGTGATTTACTGCTGATCAACAATAACTATAATTCTGTTTATGTTGCAAACAATTGAAAAGTACGACAAGGTACGTCTGTAAATGTTAAATGTTCTTTGTATGCTTTCTTTATGAAGATGGTTGTCTTCTAGATTACAGGGAAAGCACTTATGTTTGCTATAAATGAAAGGAAAAATATATCATTTGTTTGGAAACGAGACTCGTCTTCTATCCGCGATTGTATAGAAATATCATTTTACTTTCAAGTTGCTTTATGAATTTAGCTGTGTCACGTACCCGTTTCTTGGAAACTTTACTTTTGTATTAAAAGAGAGAGAGAGAGAGAGATAAATACACTATGTGTGTGTGTGAGAGAGAGAGAGAGAAAGAGAAAGAGAGAGAGAGAGAGAAAGAGAGAGAGAGAGAGAGAGAGAGAGAGAGGCGTTGGATTTGTACAGTAAAGTACAGTGCTGTGCAGCGAGCCCGGTCGAGGCGAAGTGAGACGTCAGCGGTGACCGGTCATGCTCGGTTATCCGCGTGTCCGGAATCCGGACAACAGACATGGCGCGAGTACGTGACCGAGCCGAGTCGTATGGGGCCGGACACGAGCGACTCGGTCCCCCCCGTCAACAGGCGAGCCGTGACCGGTCAAACACTGAGCGTTGCAGCACTCTATTCAGCACCATACCACAGTTCATCAAGAGTAGTGACTGGCGTACTGTAACGAGTCAGTTGCTCGGCCACCGTTGACCAGACGTTTGCAATTAGTGAGAGATCTGGAGAATGTGCTGGCCAGGGCAGCAGTCGAACATTTTCTCGATCCAGAAAGGCCCGTACGGGACCTCCAACATGCGGTCGTGCATTATCCTGCTGAAATGTAGGGTTTCGCAGGGATCGAATGAAGGGTAGAGCCACGAGTCGTAACACATCTGAAATGTAACGTCCACTGTTCAGAGTGCCGTCAGTGCGAACAAGAGGTGTAACCAATGGCACCCCATACCATCACGCCGAGTGATACGCCAGTATGGCGGTGACGAATACACGTTTCCAATGTGTGTTCACCGCGAAGTCGCCATACACGGATGCGACCATCAGGATGCTGTAAACAGAACCTGGATTCATCCGAAAAAATGACGTTTTGCCATTCGTGCACTCAGTTTCGTCGTGGAGTACACCATCGCAAGCGCTCCTGTCTGTGATGCAGCGTCAAGGGTAACCGCAGCCATGGTCTCCGAGCTGATAGTCCATGCTGCTGCAAACGTCGTCGAACTGTTCGTGCAGATGGTTGTTGTCTTGCAAACGTCCCCATCTGTAGACTCAGGGCTCGAGACGTGGCTGCACGATCCGTTACAGCCATGCGGATAAGATGCCTGTCATCTCGACTGCTAGTGATACGAGGTTGTTGGGATCCAGCACGGCGTTCCGTATTACCCTCCTGAACCCACCGATTCCATATTCTGCTAACAGTCATTGGATCTCGACCAACGCGAGCAGAAATGTCGCGGTATGATAAACTGCAATCGCGATAGGCTACAATCCGACCTTTCTCGAAGTCGGAAATGTGATGGTACGCATTTCTCCTCGTTACAAGAGGCATCGCAGCAACGTTGCACCAGGCAACGCCGGTCAACTGCTGTTTGTGTATGAGAAATCAGTTGGAAACTTTCCTCGTGTCAGCTTGTTGTAGGTGTCGCCACCGGCGACAACCTTGTGTGAATGCTCTGAAAAGCTAATCATTTGCATATCACAGCATCTTCTTCCTGTCGGTTAGATTTCGCGTCTGTAGCACATCATCTTCGTGGTGTAGCAATTTTAATGGCCAGTAGTGTATAATCGTACAGTAGCAGTTCTCCAGTGTATCTGGGTAACCTCGTAAAGATTGGCACGTCTCAAAAAAAGCCTCTGCAGATCTGTCTTCTTTAAAATGGTGCACCAGTACGATTTTTAGAAGTCCGTTATTAAGCAGAATGTTGTCCTGCGTCATAAACCAACGGAAAAAAAATCCTACTCGTCACAATACGACTGCAGCTGCCTCTTGAGTCAGTCGTTACCTGAAGCTTATGTAGGAATATACGACGGACAAGGTCGGTGGATAACGGGGCACATAATAATTTTCTATCTGATCGGCGGAAATACAGATCCAATGTAGACGTAGCCATACTCAACAAAGAGTACCACAGACCCGGCCTTTGCGCGACCCAACTTGGTCATTTGGCTAGCTACAGTTAACTATTGGTAATCCGAACCTCGACGAATAGAAGAAATTGTAATATTTTCGTCTACTGGATAAATCGAAATGATTATCATGGTAGAACACATTATACTATTAATTCGAATTTGGCTTGCTAGTTCAAGTTGTTCGTCACTTGTCTCCGTTCTTGTTTAGTCGTCCAACTTCTTCCGACACTCTTTTTGTTTACTCTACAGTGCATAATGTACTACAGTACATGAACCAGCTGTAAAAATGACCTCAAAAAAGCACAAATCCGTGACTCTTCCGGAAGAAGAGCGAGTAACTGAGGTCGCCGAATGTGGAGTAATAAAGAATGCGACGAAAAATGTCGGACACCTCGCCATCCACGGTTATGAAGCAGAAAACTCTAATTGCTGGAAACATGTCATAGGGAGGGAGGAAACTAAAAAGGTCTTGCTAGTGAAGATGTCTCACTAGCTTAAAATAATATAACATGTTTTGTAAGAAAGTCGGTTGGGAAGTTGTTGCTTAGTAAAGAAATGCGAATGTTATTGAAACTACAATGATTTTTGAAACTGTAGTTTTGAGCTTTTGACTTTTTCTTGATTTCTTCTTGATCAGTGAAACTTTCGTTGATTCGAACTCTCAACTGTTCAAACCTTTTCTGAAACTGGTGTACGTTGTTACCCCTCAGTGCGAGCATTGAAAGTGGTCCCGGAAAACACCTTCACAGGTAGCCGCGACGTTTTGACATTAAAATCGTCAGGTTAATTGACGGGTGGGGGGGAAGGGGGGGGAGAACAGAAGAGTGGCAGTGCTGACAGGAAAGATGGCAGAACGTCGAAGCAAAATGTTAAAGTTGAGTAAGTTGATAAACTGACAGTTAAGCAGCGAGGGACATGATGCCGACCGGAGTGGAATTCAAATGTCTACGACAAAGAAGAAGAAACAGAGCGCACACAATAATTATGATTTGGCTGTATGAATAGATAAGCTATTAGGTAGCGATTTCTGCTATATAACGAACAATACAAAGAAACACCAGTCTTGTGCCTCTTCGTTGTTTACTTTGCTCGAGAGTCCTTCATTTAAGGTTAAGACATTCACTCTTTACAAATTTTGCCAGAGATGCCAGTAGGCAGCGAATGCCTTAAGCAACAGGAAAGTACTAAACGAAGATGCACAAGACAACGGGTATTTCAAAATCGTTGGTTTACGAGAAAAATGTACCTGATCTAAACATCGGAACTGTATCGATGACGATGGCACCCGATCGATAATTATAGTGTCAATAAAGCTCGTCGGATGTACAGTCATGGAAAAAAGTGTTCATACACCGTTGTTCATGTATAATAACGTTTACAACCATAGATGTGGTAAACTAACAGTATGGAATTTCCTTCCTAATCTGTACCTATAAAAGGATTAACTACATTAGCCTTATGCACAAAGTAAATAAAAACTGTGTAAGAGTTGGCTTCACACAGTGGAGGGAAAAAACTATTCATACATATGAAGAAAATTACAATGAACGTCAATCTAACGACAATGTTAATACTTTATAAAGTGCATTCCTCCGCTATGTATGACTTCCGTTAACCTCTTTGGAATGGAATGAAACACTTTTTTGATAGTCTCTGAGGAAATATTTCGACATTCTTGTTGTAATTGTTTCAGAGCAGTCTTACTTCATATTTCTTGTTTTCCGGCCATCGTTTCAAGCATACTCCAAAGATGCAATTGAATTAAGGTCTGTGCTATGTGCTGGAAACCTGAGGACTTGGGGAGTATGGTACAGCAAGCACAGATCAACAATTTCCGTCGTTTGCTTAGGATCAGTGTCTTGTTGAAAGTAGTAATCTGTCCCTAAACCCAAGCAATCAACAGTTTATTGCAGTTTTCCCGTAGGTTATTAAAATTCTGAAATCTGTCGATGTTACCTTCAACAAAAAGAAATTGCCCAACACCAAATGAAGCCACACATCCTCATTCCATAATTCCTCTACTACTGTTCTTTACTGTGGGTTAAAGTGTTTGGGACCCAGCTCAGTATTTGGTCGTCTGCATCCAAAATTCTGCCATCATTTACAAATATGTTTAATTTACGTTTATCTGTCAACAGTACCTTGTACTGGAAACTTGTGTACTTACATACATGCTTTCGAGAAAATTCTGCTCTCAATTTATTGTTTTTCTTGCTGATGTATGGTTTCTTCTCGGTATCCTAGCTCCGTAACCTGCACTACTTAAAATATAGTGTATAGCCCTTGGTGTGATTTCCTTCCCTAAACGACCATTAACATTTGCAGACATTTCAGAAGCCGTAAATTTAGGATCTTTCTTGATCATCCTTATTAATATACTTCGTCTCCTTGCGTTAGCTTCTGTGGTCCACCTCTTCTTTCGCTAGTGACGAGAGTTTTTTTCCCCCCTCTAAATCGCAATATTATGGACTGCACAGTTGACCGACTTCTTCCAACAATATCAGCTATTTCTGGAAATGATTTTCCCATTTCATTTTGGGAGGCAGTAAGTGGTAAGGAGGAAGATGTCCGGTAAACGGCATTAGGGTTCTCCTGTATTGCTACCACAAGCATTGCCGCCTGGGGAACATTGCTAAGGTTGAGCACCTGCCCAACACGAGCGGAATTTCCGGCGGAGCTGCCCCATTAGCCGTGCAGCGGTTAGTCGACACCGGTCCAATGGACACTTCCCTCGCACTTCATATGCCGTATTCACTATCCTCTAGTTTCATCACGCATATTCTTGCACACGTTCACATGTTTTTAGGTTCAGAAGGTAAGTCCACGCAATGCCTCATTCCTCGTGCGCAGTCGCAGGCCCACGGGAATAAAAGGGCATGCACAAAAATTAGTGGCAAGAACGCACTTATGCAAGCAGTTCGCTATGCATCCCCTTCTTTGCTCGGAAGTTTGTGCTGCGTATATTGTCATGAAAAGACGACAGAAAAAGAAATACAAAGTGATGGCGACGCTTTGTTTGCAAATTTCAGGCGGGATGTCGCAGCGAGATCTTAAGGTATTCTGCTCGAGACACTGTAGCGATAAGGCTGCTAATAACATTTCGTTACCTGTTAACCAGCTGTTACGTACCAGTCTGAACTATTTACTTCGCACTTCAGAACAAAGTATTTCAGTTGTTTTTCCTGTAACTGGGAAATACTTAACGAAGGTTGATTGTCGTTATGTGAAGTTAATTGGCTTTCGATACGTCATTTGTATTTTATTTTAAAAAATAGCGATTTACACAACTTTAATCATTATGCATAAATTAAATCCTCCGAATCAACGAATTAGGGAACGTCACTGAGCCCAGAATCCATGAAACGGAGTTTAGATTTTCCAGTTTTGTATTTTTTGCATCATCGGTATCCTTGATTTCAATTGTTAGTGGTCTGTCGGGGAGCTACACATACCCCATCTTTTCATTCGTTCAGATTTCAGGCACCTTAGTTGTTGTACTACTAAGTTGCCATGGCATGAATATTCGTTCACAGTTGGCATATGCACGTCTCATACATTTGTATTCTTCTCCATTTTTCTACTTTAACAAATGTGTCTTATTCTTTACAGTAATGTGATTAGAGGCTTAATATTTAAAACTTGACACTCACGGTGACATATCTAAAATTTTTATTCAAATAATTGTCAGAAGTGGCATTCCATTGCTCTTTATCTATAATCGTCTGCAAAATTCAGCATGCTTTCTTTGGCGTCAACAGACATTATTGCACAAAATCCACCATAAACATAAAGCATAAGCTCAGCATAACCACACAACAAAACACATATGTGCCCCAGTAGCCTGTCGTCTTATAAACACCAGAAGAGGTTGTCACGTAAACCAGGAAGCGATGTGCTATTATACGTGGCCTCCATTTCGAGGAAATTCCGCATGCACTTTCGAATGTGTCCTCATGATGGCTTTTCTCTTGTTTATGTATGCACTTCCATTCTCAACAGCGAATGATGTGTATTTGTACATGGGTATTTTTTTTTTTTTTTTTTTTTTTTTTTTTTTGAATTGCGCATTGTTGCCAGCGTTCGATCGGAATCTGTTGCGGTTTTTAGCAGATGACAGACAGCTGCTGCTCATGTATGTTTCGTTGTGTAAAGTGTTGAGGTTTCGTTTCAAGGCGATTCATGTGCAATTATATCTGCTGGCGCAAAAGAAAGCCCACCAAAATTTTGTAGGTGATTACAGACAAAGAGAAGTCATATGGAATGAAGCTTCTGAAAATGATTTGAAAAAAAAAATTTGAGATTTGATGCCTTCACCGTTATAAGCTTGATGTTGGCGGAAACTGAAAATAAGATTAAAAGTCTCCGATTATGTTACCGTAAAGAATAAGATAAGTTTCGAAGTACGAAAGAAAAGAAGCAGCCTACAAGTTTGTGAAAAGTGCATAGGAAAAATGTGGACGAATATTCATGTAATAGTGACTTAATAGTGTATCATTTGGGGAGCATGACATCTGAACGAAACAAAAGGTGGGGGGAGTTGGAGCTCCTACTGCTAACTGGACCGCGCGACGGCTACGGTCGCAGGTTCGAATCCTGCCTCGGGCATGGATGTGTGTGATGTCCTTTGGTTAGTTAGGTTTAAGTAGTTCTAAGTTCTAGGGAACTGATGACCTCAGAAGTTAAGTCCCATAGTGCTCAGAGCCATTTGAAGCATTTGGTAATTGAAATCGGGGTACTGATGACAAAAAAAAAAAAAAAATACAGAAATGGAAAATACAGCCTTCATTGTAGTTGTCTCCGAGGTGTATGACATTCCGGAATTGGTTCAAAAATGGTTCAAATGGCTCTGAGCACTATGGGACTCAACATCTTAGGTCATAAGTCCCCTAGAACTTAGGACTACTTAAACCTAACTGACCTAAGGACATCACACACACCCATTCCCGAGGCAGGATTCGAACCTGCGACCGTAGCAGTCCCGCGGTTCCGGACTGCAGCGCCGGAACCGCACGGCCACCGCGGCCGGCCCGGAATTGGTCTATGACATTCCGGAATTGGTCGAGTCCAAGGATGTTACCTATACTGGTGTCCAAAATTAAAACAACAAACCACTATTTCCCCATCCTGTGTGTAACACACGATAGAACATACAGATTGTCAACAAATGTCCGTACGGTCGTGTGCTGCACGGAAGATGGCATTCCGGTCAACGGACAACCACGCCAACGATGACCTCAGGGCATCTATCAAACAGAATAGTGTTTGCCGGGTAGTCCCACATCCACACAGTCACAGGCCTTAGTACTGCACGGCAACAGGCACTTGACCTCACAGCATCCACTGGACGTGTTGTAGCGAGGCAAATGGTGTAGAGAAGGCTTCGGCAGAATGTTGTTTATTGTCAAAGACCTGCTGCATGTGTGACACGTCTTCAGAGAAGGGGTCTAGCTTGGAGCCGTGAACATGCTGATGTGCCTAGGAATCCTGCATACTCGGTTCGCTAGACAATCACTCAGACAACTCGTATTAATGAATTTTATTACAAAAAGCCAAGTACAAATACTTAACTTTGATCTGAGAATTCTTGTAGTCCTTTATACATGAACATCCACAAGCGCAAGTACACAGATGTGTCGCGAGCAAAGGGCGACATACAAAATAATCAGTCTTTTCAGTATAGACGAACTAACACTTCTGGTCCTAGCGACCGCTTCTAACAAAAGTCTTTTTTTTTTTTTTTGTGGTTTTAGGGCGCACAACTTCAATGGTCATTAGCGCCCTGACTACTCTAAGAATGCACCGCGAGGCACAAGTGGACAACAACAACTAAAATAGAAAACACGATAAAAGACAGACTGACAGGCATAGGATTAAAAAACAGCATCATCAAATGTCCTGAGAGAGGTTTGTCAAATTGATAAAACGAAGAACACGAGCAACTGCTCGTGGGTCATCCGCTAAAATGGCATCGAAAGTACTTGGCAGGTTAAGATCTAGACGCAGTGTGTTAAAATATGGACAGGACATTAAAATGTGTCGAACCGTCAGCAAGTACCCACATGGGCAGAACGGCGCTGGCGCAGCCGTCAGCAGATGGCGATGGCTGAACCGGCAGTGTCCAATTCTTAACCGGGCCAAAACTACCTCCTCCCGCCGAGAAGGGCGTGAGGAGGACGTCCAAGCCACGGGAAGAGGTTTTAAGGCCCGAAGCTTGTTGTCTGTAAGTGCAGCCCAATCGGCATGCCACAGCGACACAATGCGCCGACAAATGACCCTGCTAAAATCGGACGAAGGGACACAACAAGCTGTCCGAGGCTGGAGGACCGCAGCCTTGGCCGCGGCATCTGCAGCTTCGTTCCCAGGGATACCGACATGGCCAGGAACCCACATAAAGCCAACCGGAGAACCGACGTCCACCAACTGCCGAAGAGAGCGTTGGATCCGGTGTACGAAAGGGTGAACCGGGTACGGATCACTGAGGCTCTGGATGGCGCTCAGGGAGTCGGAGCAGATGACATAAGCAGAATGTCGGTGGCGGCAGATGTAAAGAACAGCCTGGTAGAGGGCAAAGAGCTCAGCTGTGAAGACCGAACAATGGCCATGGAGCCGGTATTTGAAACTTTGTGCCCCGACAATAAAGGAACACCCGACCCCGTCATTGGTCTTAGAGCCATCTGTATAAATGAAAGTCATGTTGATGAACTTCGAACGAAGTTCCAAAAAACGGGAGTGGTAGACCGAACCGGGGGTAACCTCTTTTGGGAGCGAGCTGAGGTCAAGGTGAACGCGGACCTGAGCCTGGAGCCAAGGTGGCGTGTGGCTCTCGCCCACTCGAAAGGTTGCAGAGAGTGAAAAATTAAGGTGTTGAAGGAGGCGACGAAAGCGAACTCCAGGGGGTAGCAGGGCAGAGACATACAACCCGTATTGACGGTCGAGAGAGTCGTCAAAAAAGGAACGATAAGACGGATGGTCGGGCATTGACAGTAGCCGACAGGCATACCGACAAAGCAGTATATCGCGCCGGTAGGTGAGTGGCAATTCGCCAGCGTCAGCATGAAGACTCTCTACGGGACTAGTATAAAATGCTCCGATCGCAAGTCGTAAGCCCTAACAAAAGTCTGCCAACTAAACTGCACTGACTGCTGATCTGTAAATGTGCTACGCAGATATTCCTAATGATAGAGGCTACGATGCGTCTGCTAACGAAGTGGCTAACGTTGAAGCTGCTATCGAAGTGGGCTGCGACCAGTCCGGCGCGGTGCTTATGTCCTCTTCGCATATGTACCGCTGCTGTCGCGTTGTCGCCCTGGAGGGAGGTCAGTCGGCGTGCGATTGGCTGACTTCTCGTCACAGCCTTGTCTTCTCTGTCGTTCCCTACTGGCGTGCCGGCGCTGACTTTACGCCGTAACACATGCCACTTGGACGGTCAAACAGTGGGTCAATGTTATTTTCACAGATGAGTCCCGATTTGGCGTGGACAGTGATTCTCGGCGGATTCGCACCTGGAGGGAACCGGAACACGATCTCCGGACCCAGCCCATTGTGGAAAGAGACTGATATCGAGGATGATACCTAATGGTGTGGGCAGGGATTACGTTGACCGGGCGAACACCTCTTCATGCAATTGTACGGTTAAATCGGCAAGGTTTAACTGCTGTCAGGTATCGCGAAGAGATCTTGGGACGTAGTGTGCAGTTGTTGCAAGGTGCTGTGGGCCCAGACATCGTATTGCTGGCCGATAATGCTCCACCTTATGTAGAGCACGCGTGGTTGATGTTTTGTTCGAAACGGATGATATTGCACCCATGACGTTGCCTGCTCGCTCACCCGATTTGAATCCCCGCAGGGGCGGGCAAACGTTGCACGCGGCTCATGAGCGCACAGCGCTGCACGTGTGCTGCTCGCGTGCAGGCGTCGACCGAGGCTGTGGCGACAGCCGGCAGGTTGCGGCAGTGTAGTGCCAGGCTAAGCTGCGGACGTTGATGCGAAGCGAGCACTATGTAGTGAACGTTGTATTTGAAGAAACGGAGAAGTGGAGATTTGCTATCTTTTAAGAAGTAATGGGAGAATCATTTTTTCTTTGTGTAAAAACGTGAAAATTAGAAATGTTTAATATGTGGCAGTATTCTCGCTGGTCAACGGAAGTTTAGTATTGAAGGCCATTATAATAAATTTCACAAGGACGAGTACAATTTATTGTCGGATTCTGAGCGGATGGGTAATTGACTGAGCTTAAGAAGAGCGATCTGACGATACCAGATGAATCTGTCGTAGTTGCCCGGCCGGAGTGGCCGAGCGGTTCTAGGCACTACTGTCTGGAACCGCGCGACCGCTATGGTCGCAGGTTCGAATCCTGCCTCGGGCATGGATGTGTGTGATGTCCTTAGGTTAGTTAGGTTTAAGTAGTTCTAAGTTCTAGGGGACTGATGACCACAGCAGTTAAGTCCCATAGTGCTCAGAGCCATTTGAATTTGTCGTTGTTGCTGTTGTCACGAGAGATCTGCGACTTTCTCTCGTCATGTCTCTCATCTAACTGATTTAACATTTTATGGAGCACTGTTTTCTAGTTTTCAGGACGACAACAATAATAGCCCAGCGGTATGCGCAAGTTATAAGACTGCGCTTAATATAGCGAGAGCTGGAAAACCATATTCTGAATTAATAAGTCTCGGTTAAGAGCAAACATCAGTGATGAAAATTTACGTAACTGTTTGTTTTTGTCTGTATGTAGAAATTTTATTCCAGGTATTAAACGTATTGTAAACTCCACCTGTGATAATTAAATAAAACGTATCGTAGGTAATAGGTACTCTTTCAAACCATGATTTCTTTCAAGCACTCCTACTAACCTTATTCATTCACTCAATAAAGCAAGCTAGGAAACAAAACGCATTGCAGAGGAAGGAGCGGAGAGAAGGTATGGTGGGGATGGGAGATAAGCGGGTGGCCAGCTTGCCCCTGTGTGCACGAGGAACACCTGTTAACTGCACTCGTGCAAGTGCACCGCACATGTGCAGGATTCCTGCCCGCCCCTGCAATAGAGGATGTGTGGGATGCACTAGGGACACGGGTCGCATCAGGTCAGTGTCCACCAACCAGTCTCCAAGACTTGCGAGCGGCGCTGCAGGAAGGATGGGCGTTATTGCCTCAACATGAGGCTGATGACATCTTTCACAGCGTGATTTGTCAGGCCTGTATTGCTGCCCTCGGTGGCTCAGATGGATAGAACGTCTGCCATGTAAGCAGGAGATCCCGGGTTCGAGTCCCGGTCGGTGCACACATTTTCAGCTGTCCCCATTGATGTACGAGGGCAGTTCAATAAGCAATGCAACACTTTTTTTTTCTCGGCCAATTTTGGTTGAAAAAACCGGAAATTACTTGTGGAATATTTTCAAACATTCCCGCTTCGTCTCGTATACTTTCATTGACTTCCGACAGGTGGCAGCGCTGTACGGAGCTGTTAAAATGGCGTCTGTAACGGATGTGCGTTGCAAACAACGGGCAGTGATCGAGTTTCTTTTGGCGGAAAACCAGGGCATCCCAGATATTCATAGGCGCTTGCAGAATGTCTACGGTGATCTGGCAGTGGACAAAAGCACGGGCAGTGGACAAAAGCACGGTGAGTCGTTGGGCAAAGCGTGTGTCATCATCGCCGCAAGGTCAAGCAAGACTGTCTGATCTCCCGCGTGCGGGCCGGCCGTGCACAGCTGTGACTCCTGCAGTGGCGGAGCGTGCGAACACACTCGTTCGAGATGATCGACGGATCACCATCAAACAACTCAGTGCTCAACTTGACATCTCTGTTGGTAGTGCTGTCACAATTGTTCACCAGTTGGGATATTCAAAGGTTTGTTCCCGCTGGGTCCCTCGTTGTCTAACCGAACACCATAAAGAGCAAAGGAGAACCATCTGTGCGGAATTGCTTGCTCGTCATGTGGCTGAGGGTGACAATTTCTTGTCAAAGATTGTTACAGGCGATGAAACATGGGTTCATCACTTCGAACCTGAAACAAAACGGCAATCAATGGAGTGGCGCCACACCCACTCCCCTACCAAGAAAAAGTTTAAAGCCATACCCTCAGCCGGTAAAGTCATGGTTACAGTCTTCTGGCACGCTGAAGGGGTTATTCTGTTCGATGTCCTTCCCCATGGTCAAACGATCAACTCTGAAGTGTATTGTGCTACTCTTCAGAAATTGAAGAAACGACTTCAGCGTGTTCGTAGGCACAAAAATCTGAACGAACTTCTCCTTATTCATGACAACGCAAGACCTCACACAAGTCTTCGCACCCGAGAGGAGCTCACAAAACTTCAGTGGACTGTTCTTCCTCATGCACCCTACAGCCCCGATCTCGCACCGTCGGATTTCCATATGTTTGGCCCAATGAAGGACGCAATCCGTGGGAGGCACTACGCGGATGATGAAGAAGTTATTGATGCAGTACGACGTTGGCTCCGACATCGACCAGTGGAATGGTACCGTGCAGGCATACAGGCCCTCATTTCAAGGTGGCGTAAGGCCGTAGCATTGAATGGAGATTACGTTGAAAAATAGTGTTTGGGGAATAACCTGGTGTATTTCAATGCTGAATAAAACAACCCCTGTTTCAGAAAAAAAAGTGTTGCATTACTTATTGAACTGCCCTCGTATATCGACAACACCTGTCGGCAGCTAAGAGTTTCGATTCAATTATCATTTCATTCTAGAGAAGCTGCGCAGTCATCAATGGTATCTGTTCTTTCGGGAACAGATACCATCTTCATATAGTTAAAGGCTATCCGGCCATTGGCCTTCTTCTGTGCGAATGCGTACGCTTTGCCCCAACTGTTACGGGACTCGTCAGCTTAGTCTGGCGCGAGTAATGAGTGAATGGGCAAATATCTATTAGGAATGTAAGTTGTGGACAGTTGGGAATGTGTGTCTCACGGGAAGCGTGCAAGGGATAAGTCCCTGCAGTAGCACTATCCTCTGTGACCTCGGGGGCT
This sequence comes from Schistocerca cancellata, assembly GCF_023864275.1. Taxonomy (NCBI): domain Eukaryota; kingdom Metazoa; phylum Arthropoda; class Insecta; order Orthoptera; family Acrididae; genus Schistocerca; species Schistocerca cancellata. The sequence continues at coordinate 143,025,234 of NC_064633.1, forward strand.
CAAATGGATAGAGCGTTTGTCATGTAAGCAGGAGATCCCGGGTTCGAGTCCTGGTCGGGGCACAGATTTTCAGCTGTCCCCATTGATGTATATCAACAACACCTGTCGGCAGCTAAGGGTTTCGATTTAATTAACATTAAATCTGTTAAGTTGGAAAAAACGAAGAACATTTTTGTCTATAGCTATGCATTTTGCAATTGTTCACGTTATGTGTTCCTTATATTGTTTCTACTTTACTACCAACTGATTATACTGTATTGTGGCAAAATAAACGAAAACTTCCAAAATTTCGGTTCGTTGCTTTAATTTTAGACACCAGTGTATATATAATCTTTTTTATTGTAACTGTGTAAAAATCATTTTTGTAAAATAAAATACAACTGACATTAAGATAATTAACCTACTAAGGACAAACAGCCTCGCTGAACTATTTCTTGGTTTCAGGAATAATCGTTGAAATGCCTTGCTCTGAAATGCAAAATAAATAGCTCAAACTGATGTGTAAGACACCCGTTTCCAGCTAGCGAAATTTTATTACCAATCTGATCGCTGGAGTTTGCCAACCAGAAAATCAAAAATCTTTCTATGACGTCCTGAAGTATTTTTTAAAAAATGTCGCCGTCACTTTCTATTTCTCGTACATCTGTTGTTTCATCATGTTTTCCCGATAGTCGCCACCATGTTTTCTTTTTGTATTGCCTTTCATCACAATACGCTCACCTCAGTTCAAATTGGAGAACGTAACAATGGATGCATAACAGACTACTTGACCAATGAGGCAACGTGTGGATACGGCAGTGCATTCAATCCACTAATTTATACTGAAGACCACAACAACAACAATTTATACGCATCGTTTTTGTTCCCATTTGACGGTTCTAGCGCTAGAGAAAAGAGACAGCGTCTGGAGGTACTTTAGGGTAGGTTTATGCTGCAACCTTGCTGCTGGCACGTGGTAACTACGCGCTCGCCGGGAACCTCGCCGCTCATTGTCAGTGATTTCACCTTTTATGTAGCAAGCAGAGTGCTAGCAAACACGGCACTGCTGGAGTATCCTTGAAGCAGACAATCGCAGCTCAAGATTCGGGACATGCGGTGATAGTCGCGACACTAAACACGAACCGGCTTGACATCATTGCCTAGCGAGGATCGTAGCGAGCACCGATGGTGGAGGTTAAATGGGTCGGTAAGAGTGGCCTTGTTTCATCATCGCCTGGCCACCCCGGCGAACAGCAAGTTGGCAGAATAAACGTACCCTGGTTGATTCACCAGCTGTGCTGCATCCATATCTCCGTTATATTTGGTGCCGAAGTCAGCTGTACATTTTTCGCGATAAGATACAGAGCTTTCATTTAAGGCGCTTCCTGACAGGAAATTAAAGTCAGATGAAATGAAGTGAGATGCTCTCCATTTCACTCATTATTCACTTTCCAGCTCAAATCGTCGCATTCCACTCAGAAGCCTTCGATGAAATAGAATATTTGCTTCAGCGCCATCTCGCCGAGCTTTGATAAGATGCTAAATACCGTAGCGTAGTAGCAGCAGCAAGAACTCGGTTGTTCGACGTGGGCGAACTGTATAGGAGGCAGCTGTGTAAACCAGGCGCACTGTTGCCACATAAACCACGACAGCAGCAGACAGCTGTTCGATACTAGTGCTTTCTTTACGATGCTACTTGGACGTTAAGACACCGTAACAACAGCGTGCATTTACAGTCGCCAGCTGAGGGATAGGATTCTTCACTTCTCATGAGGGGGTAGGAGATTTCACATACTCCTGTCGATTAGTTCTTGAACCGTATTTCTTTCTTGCTTTTTCATTTCGCTCAGGTTTGCGCGCCGTCTATGCGTGCGTCCTTGGTGGGGCGTCTATCTCGCCACCCTTTAGGTACAGCCAAGGTTGAACGAGAGACGCACCTTCGCGGGCAGATATGAGGGCAAATAAAGAAATCTTAGACATGGAGGAGGAAATGAACGTATGCAGAACTACCAATGTTACAATCTGCTTAACACGATTTATTTCGTTTATTAGGCGTTAAGTTCCTAATTAATTTAGTTTCTTGTCTCATCTGAACGTTACCATCTTCTTTTCAAACTAATTAAAAACTGACAACTTTCTTCCACTATTTTTCTGGCATGTGAAAAGGGATCGATATACTCACTTGGCATCCAATTGGGTACTCATTGGCGTACTGTGTCTAATAATCAAGTGGAAATGTTATTTCTTCTTGTACTGGATTCAGTCAGGTAATATTTTTCGAACGACAACATTTTCGCCTATGACTGTTAGCTTTAGTTGAATATATCAATAAATGTTGAAAATTTGTTAAAATGCATTCTAAGACGAAACAGACGCACCATGAAGGAATTATCCGACTGGGACGGAAACCTGTTGATTTAATGTACATGAGGACACTACAATTCCCGAAAATGGAATGATTTATTCAAGAGAAGCGGCTTCACGAAGTGAGTAGGTCAATCATGCGTCGGTCCACCTCTGACTCTTGTGCTAGCAGTTATTCGGCTTGACATTGGTTGGTAAAGTTGCTGGATTTCTCTCTTGAGGTATATCGCTCCAGATTCTGCCCAGTTGACGCGTTAGATGGTCAAAAATCACGAGCTCGTTAAAGGCCCTGGCGATAGTGCTCCAAACATTCTCAGTTGGGGAGAGATCGGGCGATCTTGCTGGCCGAGGTAGGGTCTGGAAAGCACGAAGACAAGCAGTAGGAACTCTCGTCGTGTGCGGACGGGTATTGTCATGTTGAAATGCTAGCACAAGATGGCTTGCCATGAAGGGCAACAAAACGGGCCGTAGAATCCCGTTGACGTAACGCTCTGCTGTAAGAGGACACTCATGGCAACTAAAGGGGTCCTGCTTGGAAAACATATTAGCATTCCAGACGGTCTCTCCAGATTGTCGGACCGTATGACGGACGCTGTACCGAGTGTCCCCAGACACGTCTTCGGCCTGGAATCTCATTGACTTCTTCAGTGATGAATCGCTCTTCGAACTGAACCCCAATGACCAGGGAAGGCGTATCTGGGATCACTGCGGGCAGCGGTGGGTACCAACCTGACTGCTGCCCTCTACGAGGTGCATTCAAGTTCTAAGGCCTCCGATTTTTTTTCTAATTAACCACTCACCCGAAATCGATGAAACTGGCGTTACTTCTAGACGTAATCGCCCTGCAGACGTACACATCTTTCATAACGCTGACGCCATGGTTCCATGGCAGCGGCGAAGGCTTCTTTAGGAGTCTGTTTTGACCACTGGAAAATCGCTGAGGCAATAGTAGCACGGCTGGTGAATGTGCAGCCACGGAGAGAGTCTTTCATTGTTGGAAAAAGCCAAAAGTCACTAGCAGCCAGGTCAGGTGAGGAGGGAGCATGAGATATCACATCAAAGGTGTTATCACGAAGAAACTGTTGCGTAACGTTAGCTCGATGTGCGGGTGCGTTGTCTTGGTGAAACAGCACACGCGCAGCCCTTCCCGGACATTTTTGTTGCAGTGCAGGAAGGAATTTGTTCTTCAAAACATTTTCGTAGGATGCACCTGTTACCTTAGTGCCCTTTGGAACGCAATGGGTAAGGATTACGCCCTCGCTGTCCCAGAACATGGACACCATCATTTTTTCAGCACTGGCGGTTACCCGAAATTTTTTTGGTCAACATTGCTCGGCAACATGCCACACGGGCAGCCGTGTGGTCGTCCGTCAGCATTCGTGGCACCCACCTGGATGACACTTTTCGCATTTTCAGGTCGTCATGCAGGATTGTGTGCACAGAACCCACAGAAATGCCAACTCTGGAGGCGATCTGTTCGACAGTCATTCGGCGATCCCCCAAAACAATTCTCTCCACTTTCTCGATCATGTCGTCAGACCGGCTCGTGCGAGCCCGAGGTTGTTTCGGTTTGTTGTCACACGATGTTCTGTCTTCATTAAACTGTCGCACCCATGAACGCACTTTCGACACATCCATAACTCCATCACCACATGTCTCCTTCAACTGTCGATGGATTTCAATTGGTTTCACACCACGCAAATTCAGAAAACGAATGATTGCACGCTGTTCAAGTAAGGAAAACGTCGCCATTTTAAGTATTTAAAACAGTTCTCATTCTCGCCGCTGGCGGTAAAATTCCATCTGCCGTACGGTGCTGCCATCTCTGGGACGTATTGACAATGAACGTGGCCTCATTTTAAAACAATGTGCATGTTTCTATCTCTTTCCAGCCCGGAGAAAAAAAGATCGGAGGCCTTAGAACTTGAATGCACCTCGTATAAGGCCCGACAATCAGGGATGAGGTTATGGAGTGCCATTATACGTAGCAGAACCCACCTTGCTTCTCATCCGCGGCATCATTACAGCACAGCGGTACGTCGACGATATTCTACGGCGCTTTTTGTTGCCCTTCATGGCAAGCCATCCTGGGCTTAAATTTCAGGAGGATATTGTCCGCCCGCACACGGCGAGTTTCTACTGCTTGCCTTCGTGATTGCCAAACCGTACCTTAATCAGCATGGTTACCGGATCTCTTCCCAACTGAAGACGTTTGGAGCATTAGGGACAGGGCTCTTCAACCAGCTCGTGATTTTGACGATCTAACGCGCTAATTGGACAGAATCTGGCACAATATCCGTCAGGAGGACATCCAATACCCTGTCTATCCTGCTTGCACTATGTTCAGAGAAGGACCAACATTTTATTGACATGGTAAATTTGTGAAGCTCTTTCACTTGAGTAAACGACCCAATTGTAATTATTTTTTCTCTGTACACATAGGTCGCACTTCCCGATTTCCGTCTCATTCGGATAATTCCTTCGTGGTGTGATTTTCTTTCGGGGCGGAGGAGGGGAGGATAACAGGAGACCGTGCGGCGGCAGGATTAAAAGCTATTTTACCCTGTGTTTCCCGAAACTGTCAAATTTAAAACAGATCTATAATTCATTGTTGTGGTCAGTTTGTAGTTCGTCACGTTTGTTGCGCCGCGCGAGTTAAATGGCGCGTGCTTCTTCGAGCAATACTCAATATTGTATCGAGATTTCCGACATATCGGAAAATCTGTTTTTCCCGTTACAGTGGAGAATTGTTTGCCCTGCCCTAGCTCAACTGATTTCTCGCGAAAAGCAGGAAATCCGGTGGTGCGCGATAAGAGCTTTCCCACGTATTGGAAAATCTCTTTTTTTCGCGTTCGACTGGAGAATCGTTTGCTCTACTCTGGTTCAGGTGATTGCTCGAGAAAAGCAGCAAATCCGGTGGTCTGAGTATGGATCAGGTACAAATTTTGATTTGTCGCGACAAACCAGACTACGCTAAGTATTAAGATGAATGGAGGGTTGAAATTGCCGCCCATCAATCTGCAAACAGAGAAATTAAGGACATTACGGAGACCTTCTGTTTCAAATAGCACACGTTTCATGTGAGTAAATAAATAAAAGTGAAAATACGGGTCGGTTGACGAGAATCTGTCTCGCCTCGGTGCGAGCGCAGCGCAGCGTTGGCGGCGTCAGAGCCCTCTGTCGGCGCGGCAGGTAATGAAATACGGCGCGACGTCCGTCCGGCTTAATTGAGCCGGCCCCGACCCCTAGCGTGTCGCGTTTATTAACGGCGCCACAAAACAGACGCCCGGACGCCGTAAAGCTGCCAGTAAACGCGATTATATATAAAAAAGCGCCGAGCTGCAGTAGTTCTCGCTACTGCCTCACCTCCACACCGTACACGCGGAGCGGCTTATAAAAACGGCGCCGCGTGGTACTACCCAAAGAACCCCCAGTTCCGCATGTATGCCACATAGGGATGGAAGTCATGTCTCGAACAACCGGTTTTTGGCTATACCGGTTTTTTGCATCTCCATTTTAACCCCACTACAGTTGGGAAAAACTGACCAGTTAAAACCAATACCGGAATTTTCGTTCCGAATAAGTCTTTTCCGGCAATTCTTTGGTCAGGGTTGCAACAGGTTTTCTTTATTTGTTACTAATAACCGGGTAAAAAAATCGAAATATCAATTAGTCACAGCAGGAGTGCTAAAATTTTTGGGTTTTAAATAAAATTAAAAAAAAGGGGGGGGGGACCATTAATAAACCGAGTAATTTTTGATTGGAAAATTTCCATTGCTTTGTAATTTAGAGTTATTGTAGAAAACTGGGTAAAGGAATCAGTACTATTTTATTTACAACGGCGACAGAAACAAACACATGGCATAACAATTGGCACAGCATTGCTGAGACAGTAATCTGCCTGTTGTCAGGTGGTGTGGCCAATAAATGGCATATATGTACAGGCTGTGTGAATGACTTGCTCCATCTGGTCTGTTATATACGGTGGTTTCTCGCTGTCGTTGTTGGACATTAGTTGCATCACATACTGGCAGCATCCCTAGCCTGGTAGTGTTTTACGAAGTACCGCATCAATAAAGTACAATGCTCTATTTGCTTAAAATGATTGAAAACGGGAGGAGGCGCAAGAAACTCGCGTCATCGTATAAGAAGTGAACTTAAAACTTAAGAAATCATTTATAGTTTACAATAAAAATAGAACGTAGGTGATTTGTTACCTATGTCTAATTAATATGCCTTTATGTGCTTCTCTTCTTGGAAATGGTCAAATTAACACGAAAAGCAGAGTTCTTCGACTTCAGTTCTGACTCTTTAGCACTGACTATTCGTAACGACCAGATAGTGGTAAGATCTCGACTACAACAAGATTTTTTAGCAGAGTTTAAAAAAGATAGAATCAACATGAGAATATTGCTGATTTTTTTGGTATTCAACCATACATAACTTTTTGAGAAAAGCAACAAACGGTATACGGACTAAGTTTTCGTTTGTGTGCCTATTTAATTTGATATTGCGATGCTATGCATCTTGTAATTGAGGGAGGCAAAATTGTTCAATGTTTGTTCGATTTCTAAGTTTATCATAGGAAATAATAGGAATAAAAAACCGAAAAATCATTATTTTGAGTGGTTTTAACACTCTGGTTAACCTGGCCTTGGAAAGAAAGCCATATAACCGAAACCGGCTGTTTCAGCGATAACCTCCATCCCTAAACCCGAGTGTTAAAGCTACTCGTAACAACCGGTTTCTGAAATAACCGATCTTCTGTTTTTTATTGCTATTATTTCTAAAAATTAACGTAGACATCGAAATAAGATTAAAAAATTTGAAGACTCCCTCAAATTTTTTCATTATATGTTTTTAGATTCTTAGACTCAAAATGTCAAATAAAGTAGATAAATGAAGGAAAACTTCGACCGTTCACCCTTCGCACTTGATCTCGAACAGTACTCAGGGATTGTGAATGCTACAAAACATCACCAGTATACTCCTATTGATTCTAATTTCTTTCGTTTTTTGAATTCTGCTCGGAAATCAGGCTGTAATCGAGGATTATACCGCTATTTAGGCGTTGTGCCACCGTGGAAAAAGTGAGGTTTGAGAACACTGTTTTTGCTATTTTGTCTAAAACTGACATGGTAAGACTGTGGCTGTGTACAATTAATGTAGGTTAATCCTTACAGAGAATTTTTATTATTCCACTGTGGCGAAGTATTTACTTACGCTGTATTTCATCGTTTGGAGGTTAGTTATTTTCACGTAGGGCGCTTCTAACACTGTTTTTCTACCGTAGGGCAACAACACACCAAAAATACTTCTCCACAGTGGAGTAATAAAAATCGAAAACGGACGATAATGTAAAGTGTATCTTGAAAATCATGTGAACAGCCGTCTGATGATGAACTTGCCAGTTCGAAACCGGTAACGGCGCTATTTACCTAAATAAATAGCAGTATTAATAGTGGCTGGTTGCTGTTTTCTTCTCTGTAAGAATTAACCTACATTAACACTGTTTTTGATGTTAAGTTATCCGTTTCCAAGGACTACAAGCTGATAAACTGATATTATGCAGGCACAGCAGGTACCTTCTATTTTATTATAAACTAATGAATTATTTTTTCAGAAATGATAGTCAAAGTGTGGGCAAGTCTTAAACATGTGCACGCGCATTTCCTAGTTGGCCACGCCGCACGGCAACAGCTGCATCATTGTCCTGCAAGGCTGTACTGATTCTCATGTAATGTGTTTTTGTTAATTTCTGTATGTCGGCATTCTTGTTAAAGTAGCAATGATCTGTTTTACCGTTTTCTATAAAATGTAAATGTCGTGTGACTGGGGCCTCCCGTCGAGTAGACCGTTCGCCGGGTGCAAGTCTTTCGATTTGACGCCACATCGGCGACCTGCGCGTCGATGGGGATGAAATGATGATGATTAGGACAACACAACACCCAGTAACTGAGCGGAGAAAATCTCCGACCCAGCCGGGAATCGAACCTGGGCCCTTAGGATTGACATTCTGTCGCGCTGACCACTCAGCGACCAGGGGCGGACGTTGTCTATAAGAAAGCAATATTTCAAAGCAACGGAAATTTTGCGCATAAACATTACCAAATGTTTTAAAAAAGTTTTATTAGAAAGACAAACATTTTAGCATCTTTGCTATGGCATACTAATATACTGGGTTTTCTCCAGTTATTATTAAAAAAAAGCATTATAATCGAGAAGGAAAAAATTCGGGAAAATACCGGTTATTCAGAACTAAGATATCGGCGCCAGTTTTAACTGCTCTTAATGCCACAGTATCGCGGCGTGTACTAGAATGATCTTAAATATCACCTCAAATTTATCACCACTGCCAACATATTAATCCTTACTTATCGACATTTTTGTCATCATTATCGTCATTTCCTCATCACCATTCCTGTTTTGACAAAAAAAAAAGGGTTCAAATGGCTCTGAGCACTATGAGACTTAACATCTGAGGTCATCAGTCCCCTAGAACTTAGAGCTGCTTAAACCTAACTAACCTAAGTACATCACACACATCCATGCTAACTTACAGACCGGCTCTCTTTGATTTTCTTGATTTTCACAGGATTTGGAAGTCATTGTCCGATCATTAGCTGTTGCAACACCCCACCTCATAGAACGGAGCCATAGTAGGCAGCGATACCACATCAAAACTAATACTCCTTCGGCTGGACCACTATGCCTTTCGTTTAATTTATTGACATAATGTGCCGAATTCGTGATGTAGAGTCCGATTGGCGCACTCACGGTCGTAATGATGTTGTCAAGAACTTGTCAATCACATAGGTGGGCGAACCAGTTACGCTCACTATAAAACTCAGAGGAACATGTTCCTTACGCACCTTCGGGAGCCTATAAAGCTTTGGTGGTAGCGCAACTGAAATGAACAGACTTTACTGAACGAGCTGTTCGATAGAAGACTACGATCCCCCTTGAAAATGTCCTCCCCAGATGGGGACGAAACGTTGGGTTTTAATGTGAAATCCATTCAGTCTTGGCTTACTAGCCCGGAATATTTTATTAATTGGGGCTATTCATTACCGACCGGCAGCCGTGTCCTCCTCTGTCAGTGGCGTCATTTCGGTGCGATATGGAGGTGCAGGGGTCAGCACACCACATTCTCGGCCGTTATAAGCTTCCCAGACCGTGGAGCTGCTATTTCCCACAAAAGTAACTTCAGGAGGCTAAGAGTTCACTTTATTCATACATGTTTTCCTTGCAACTGTTCCGTTGTAACAGTCTTCACTGACAACCGTTCACATAGTCATCCGCTTACTGGTTGCGTCACCTTTCGGATCTTTATCTGGGACAGCAATATTTCGTCTGTTAACTGTGCAGTCAGTGTCTGCCTTGAAGACGTCTGTATGGGTAACAGACGAAATATCGGAAAGTGAAACATTGTTGGGCAGTACGTATCGTATGAAGATGACGCAATAATCTGTCCGCCGGGAAAACTTAAAGAAATACGTTGGCATACTGTAAGTAGGCTGTTTAGGTTTTTATGTTGGGAACACCACGTAGCGCTCTGTATGAAAATCACTGACTGTGCTGTGTGCAGTCTGTGGTTAGTTGGCATTGCTGGGATATTCGCTATTGTAATGTTGGGCAGTTGGATGTGAACGCGTAGCGTTGCGCAGTTGGAGGTGAGCCGCCAGCAGTGGAGGATGTGGGGAGAGAGATGGCGGAGTTTTGAGCGGAGGATCTGGACGCGTGTGCGTAAAAAAAAAGGAAATTTGTTTAATTGGATGTCACAAAATTATATAATGACTTCTGAACGCTTTTAAGTTAAATACATTGTTGGTTCTCTATCAAAATCTTTCATTTGCTAACTATGCCTATCAGTAGTTAGTGCCTTCAGTAGTTAGAATCTTTTATTTAGCTGGCAGTATTGGCGCTCGCTGTATTTCAGTAGTTCGATTAACGAAGATTTTGTGAGGTAAGTGATTCATGAAAGGTGTAGGTTATTGTTAGCCAGAGCCAATCTTTTGTAGGGATTATTGAAAGTCAGATTGCGTTGCGATTAATAAATATTGTGTGTCAGTTTAGTGATGATCTGAATAAGTAAAAAGAGAACTGTCTGAGTACGTTCAGTTTTGCTCTGCTGTTTGAAAATCAAAGAAGGTAAGAGATTTTGGCTCAAATGGTTCAAATGGCTCTGAGCACTATGCGACTTAACTTCTGAGGTCATCAGTCGCCTAGAACTTAGAACTAATTAAACCTAACTAACCTAAGGACATCACCCACATCCATGCCCGTGGCAGGATTCGAACCTGCGACCGTAGCGGTCGCTCGGCTCCAGACTGTAGCGCCTAGAACCGCACGGCCACTCCGGCCGGCTAAGAGGTTTTACTAGCACTGTCATTTTTAAATTTTACTATGGGGACGTTTCAATACTTTCTTACCACTTTCTTGCAGCGGTTGGATTGCAATCTTTCATCGCTCACTCTAGTATTAACTTAAGTTTTTTCGTAATTAATAGCCTTTCTCTTTCATTTAACGCCCTGGGCAGCCCATTTCAAGGGACAGACATTGTGCAATTGTTCGCCTCAAATCGTCTTATGATATTCCCTACTATATTTCAGCAAATATGCAGCAAACTAGCAGTGTGTGTGTTACTACGACCCTAGGCAAGGAGAAACATGACAAATGGTCGTTGTTCGAATGTCGTGTTGCTTCCCTTAGATCCTATTACGACTTTGTCCGACCGAGCAATAACTGAGCGGACAAGGAGAAACAGGGCGTACATTAACACACACACGCACACACACACACACACACACACACACACACACACACACACAAACACAAACTCAACATGCATTTATACAAAGCAATTCAAATTGTACCTTAGGTTAACGAATATTGGAGGCTCATTGACTGAAGTTCTTCCAAATTAATTATTTTCAAAAATATGGTTACTAACATTTTACATTTATTCAGTGACGCCTTATTATTTAGCAGTTCTATCTGTACTCATCCGGAGCGTTTTCGTGTACGTGTTATGCGTAGTTTGCTAAAACGGGTCACTTTTACTCGTTTTAATTGCTCGTAAAGAACGGATCTGGCGAATGCTGTCCCGACTCTACTACAACTTCCTTTAATATTTAATGCCTTGTGATTATATGTCATGAATGACACGAATATAGGCAGGTTCGCTTTATTTGAGAAATAATGTGATAACAATTGATAATTCTTTTTTATAATCACTGCAAGAAGTATCGTAATTTGTTATTATGTTCGGTGTCCAGAACACCAACGGTGGTATTTACTCAGACACTTACCCAAATTCGGTGACCACTGGATTCCCGGCTCAGAGTCATACTGGAAACTAAATGTTCAAACATTCATGTTCCGTATGCATATTTTCGAGTAATTAGAGTATGTGTTTTTCATCTCATTTCGTTCTTTGAAACTCCAAAGTATTGTTTCGTAAATACTTCTCGGCGGATTATTGAAAAACCAAAGATATTCTTCAGACTTCTCTCACAGTTTAAAAACTTTTCCATAGGTGTGTAACAAGTAGATTAAAATTTCCAAAATGGGCATAATTATCACTTCTGCTTCGTCTAATAGCAAGTGAGCGAAGCGAATTTTTCGTGCCATACGCGTTTCGTCTTTGTTATTTGAAAGGCATCATATGTGGCCCGAACTATATACATGTGCGTTTAAACTATTTTGTTTTACATATGGGACATTGTACTTCGAGGTTACAAACATTCTGGCATTTTCTTATTTTTTATGACTCAGTAGTAGTTTAAATTTCATCTTGTACAAGATGTCTGCATTAACTTGAGACAACTAAATATCTCGCAAACGACGTATCGTACGAAAAAAAAAATGTTATAGGTGAAAAGTTAATATCGGTAAAGGGGACGTCTGTCTATGGTGCAACTGGCCACTTTCTAACCACTCCTACCGCACGGGTGGGATCAACTTTGTATTTTCAGATAGAAACCCCACATTTTGTTTCATTTTCGGATTCTACACCAAAAGATACGTACGATTTACGCGAACCTATTTTTTCCCATTCATGATAGATGGCGCTGTGATCGACAAATATCAAGTGTGCCTGTTTTTGCAGTTAAGAACCGACGCATTTGATTCCACATTTCATTTACGATGTAGATGTAAACCTTTGTGTCCTAACATTTGCTGTTGACGTTCAAACGATACTTGAGTGTTGCAGATGTGATTGTACAGTACAAATAATATGGCTGGACATTGACATTAAAAAAAAACTACTTTTGTGGTAACATAGTTTTCTGTTCGCTATGGGGTTCATTGTGGTGACTCCCCAAACCACTGGAATGCTTGATTTCGATAGCTGCCCTCCAATCGCACCTTTAGGATACCTGATTTCGGTTTGTTTCCATTCAACCGTGCCGGCCGCTGTGCGCCCACCGGCGAAATATAAACGACAACCACTGTAGTGAGGTAAAATTTACGTGAAGTGATAGTTACAGATACACCAGCCACAGATACTCGTCGGGATCAAAGACCTCAATGGTAAGAGGCAAGGGGACACATCGTTATCAAGTATCCCAATGGAACAGAACACTGTTTAATCTACCTCGCTGTTCCTGGATCACGCTAAACATAGTTTCTAACCAGACATTGAAAAGGCTAACCATGTTGTACCGTACATTCAAATTTTCAACGGTAAATTCCTAACATAAATACGAACCGTTACGACACGAAGATTTACATTTACATCGTTAATGAAATGTACAATCAGATGCGTCGGTTGTTAATTCCAGAAACAGGCACACTTGATATTTGTCGCTTACAACGCCATCTGCCACGAAAGGAAACAATGGTTCAAGTAAACCGTACGTATTTTTTGCCGTAGAATCCGAGTATTCTAATAAATGGGGGAGGGCGGTGTTGGCATTTGAAAATACAAAGTTGATCTCGCCCACGCATGAGGAGTGATTAGGAGGTGGCCAGTTTTCACCTAGAACATTTTTACATCGTTTTCGACTATTTAGATGTCGCACGTTAAAAAAAATCCTGTATATTTCGTAGATGCTACTCTACATATGTTCTTGTTAAAACTTTACGATGACAAACGAAATAATCTTCTTCACACGCATATCATAGTATATGAACATTCCACTGATTATCAATTATTTTCACAAACACTTCAATTGGGTTTATTTTCAACAGATATATACAGAGGGGTCCAAAAAAATGTATCCACTGTTTAAAAGTCCATAACTGCCAAACTAATTGACGGAGTTGTCTCATCTTTGGTAATGTAATAGTTTGTAGTTCCGGCAATCGCCACACAAACGTTGTATTGCGTTGTTGTGTTTTGTCAGATGACAGTCGCCAGATAGTCAGTTCAAATCAAATGGTTCAAATGGCTCTGAGCACTATGGGACTTAACATCTATGGTCATCAGTCCCCTAGAACTTAGAACTACGTAAACCTAACTAACCGAAGGACAGCACACAACACCCAGCCATCACGAGGCAGCGAAACTCCCTGACCCCGCCGGGAATCGAACCCGGGCATGGGAAGCGAGAACGCTAAGATAGTCAGTGTTTTGTTCTTAGTTGCACCTAGTTACTTGAGTAAACATGGCTGGCGCAAGGCATACATTCGATGAAAGAAAGTCTGTTTTGAAGTGGTATTTTAAGTACGAAAACATTAATGAGGTTCAACGGCAATGGCAAAATGAGTATCAAATAGAGCCGCCGACACGTTTAACGATTCGTCGCATTCGAGACAAATTTGAAGCCGAAGGCTGTGTTAAATATGTACACAAACAACGATCTGGACGACCTGTAACAGTAACAAGTCCAGCTAACGCCCGTCGTGTTTTACGACAATTCACTCGCTCACCACAGCAGTCTGTGAGACAGTGAGCCCGTGAAAGTGGAGTGAGTCGCTCAAGTGTTCGGCGAATTTTGAAGACAACAAAGTGGAAGTGCTACATCCCACGATTGCCACACGCAATGAACGAGGACGACCCAGATCGTAGAATGGAGTACTGCGAGTGGTTTACTAACATGGTGCGCAGCGATGAAGAGTTTGCAGAGACGATTGTGTGGTCCGATGAGGCACAGTTCAAACTCAATGGTACAGTAAATCGCCACAATTGCATCTACTGGGCCGCCGAAAATCCGAACGCTCATGTAGACAAAGCTGTGAATTTGCCAGGAGTAAATGTGTGGTGTGGGTTGTCTTACCGGGGCCATTCTTCTTTGACGGCACAGTTACCGGTGAGGTGTACCTTCAGAAGCTTCAGAAATCCATTTTACCTGCCATCCGAGACTTGTATAGAGACGGAAGAGTTTACTTTCAACAAGATGGTGCCCCAGCCCACTACGAAAATCGTGTTATGGCGAATCTCGACGAAAATCTACCAGGAAGATGGATAGGCCGTAGAAGTGCTGTGGAGTATCCACTACGTTCCCCAGACCTAACTCCTGTGGACTTTTGCCTGTGGGGAACACTAAAGGACGTCGTTTATCGACAAAAGCCACGCACATTGGATGAACTTCGAAAATCCATCGTACATTCATGTGCAAACATCGAACTGAACACGTTGCACTCAGTAGTTCGTGCTGCAGTTCGACGGCATCGTGTGTGTGTGTGGGTGTTAATGGTGACCATTTCGAACACCTGCAGTGATATCTTTAAACTGGACTTTAGGCTATACTTTCACCAAAAATGAGACAACTCCGTCAATTAGTTTGCAAGTTATGAACTTTTAAACAGTGGATACATTTTTTTGGACCCCTCTGTATAATAGCAGGCAACACGATAAGAAGTATCGTCAATTCAAAATTGTACTTGATTCTGCCGTGAGAAAGATGAGATTGAATACAATTTCAAAGATACTCATTACATCCGTTATTCATTCAGTTATATATTTATAAAAATCACCGCTGCTGCAGGAACTTTATTCTCCTTCCTGTGGTGACAGCCGTCCACCACGTCTCTACTGAATCATGCGTCGTGATGAAGTCGTGCCGGGCGAAGTAGTGTCTCCAGCGCTCTCCAGATCTCCGCTATGTACATGCAAAAAAAAAAAATTGCAGTATGCAGTAAACACGCATATTATTACAATCGTTAATTCATTCTGTATAATACCATACACTACTTGGCTACTAAGTTCTCGTTGACATTGCACATCTTCTGTATTTAAATGACGGCACCTGCATTGTTTTATTACCACGAGAGGTTTCCGTTAGTAAATTATCGTCTTCATTTGACCATTACGGAATAACTACGTTTCGACAGACGCGGTGTCATTCGCTTCTGCCCCCGTCACACCGTCACAGGTATCCCTATTGGATCTGCTCCCTCTTTCATAATAGCAATGTTAAGTTGCTGCCTCATGGAAATTCCTTTGTTACTATTAGTAACTGTCCCAACATTCAGGAAAGTTCTACTGACGTCAAGGGAAAACCACTCATCAACACAGGATAGCCGATGCAGAAGACAAATGGTTCAAATGGCTCTGAGCACTATGGGACTTAACATCTGTGGTCATCAGTCCCCTAGAACTTAGAACTACTTAAACCTAACTAACCTAAGGACATCACACACATCCATGCCCGAGGCAGGTTTCGAACCTGCGACCGTAGTAGTCGCCCGGTTCCGGAGAACCGCTACACCACCGCGGCCGGCTGCAGAAGACAGTTGCCGGCGTTTGCCTTCTGAAGCCTGGATTACTAAACTCTTGTAAAATGTACGATTGTAGTTGGTACCAATTCGCGGTTCCTTCTAATGTGGTGTAGTCAGGAGAGGGACATTTTGTACTTATTTTGTGGTTGGCGTACCACTGGAGACTTTATAATTGTATTTAACTAGTGCATAAACTCCGAATTATGACTTCCTTTGCATAAAATATGGAGTAGTAAATTTTACTATGGTCTAGTAACAGTATAACATTTCCTCTCCGTCAGTTTCTAGGGTTAGCTGAAAATTCCACCCCACGCTGCGTGGCTTTTTTCAACTGTGTTTGCTCCCACAAAATATTGCACAATTTCTCAACCATTGAAGCATTTCGCATGAAAAACTGTGCTAAGTGCGCAAATGGTGAAACCACAGTAACACTTCTTTGACGACAATTTTTGTGAAGTTTTGCAAAAGTGAAAAAAGAACAAATGCAGCAAAAAGAAGAAGGTTTCTTAAAGCCGAAGAACTCGTGACAGGTGCAAGTGGAACAAAGTTTTTTTCGACATCAACATCCTTAACAAATTGTAAGAAGCTGTCGAATTTAGAGCATGGAGAAAAGGGAATAAACATCAATGACCACTGAATATGCTTTGTAATTACAAGCCATACGTGTCTGGGGACACACATTCTTAAGTTTCGGTAGGCGTAATGTGGAAGAACAGTAGTAGTTGATACACAGGGTATACAAAAAGTACATTTCAGTGCTTCGAGGAAACAAAAAGAAACACTTTTTATGTGACAGAAATGTCAGATGTCCATCGTTTTCCGTGCTAGGGGCCTATGGTGGTTCAGTGATGCTCAGAGACGGTGTTCAAACTGCCGTATGATGAATATTGCTGTAGAGATTTTGCTGAAAATGACGTCTGTCTACATTAATGTACGTCTGGAATATGCGTGCTATTAATTATCTAACACACTCAAAATTACCAGGTGTCTCACGACTAATTGCTGCTTCTCCAACCAAACGGGCAACCACCTCTTCAGCAGTGCGTATCGATGACTTGTGCACGTAACACTTCATCTCGCTCCACAAAAAGAATAAAAAAAAAGGTCAGCAACGTCTCTAAAGCGAAACGATATTCAGCACACGGCAGTTTGAACACAGTCTCTGAACATCACAACCTGTATGCACTTCTAGTTCGGAACTGTGCGTCTGTGACATACTTGTCGCACAAGTTGTGGCACACTTGTCGCACAAGTTTTTATTTTTGTATCCCCTCCGAACTCTCTACAACTTTCTATATGTCGTTCTTTTACACCCTATATAACAGCTACGGAGAAAAATGCCCAAGGAAACATACCAAACATACATTTCAATATTTCATTTATTGCTAGTTCTGTTGATGCAGCCCTGTTCCACAGTTAACGAATGCCTGTACTACGTACTACATACTCCACAAGCCACCTGACTCTGTGTGGCGGAGGCTACTTCAAGTACCAGTGATTGGTCCCCCTTTCCTGTTCCATTCGCGAATGTCGCTTGGTAGGATAACCTTTACAATAACTATTACACTGAACCATTTTTAAAAAAATAGGAACTATTTTTCTCTTAGGGTAGCTCTTGGTTCCATGAATAGATCCGTTGCGAAATGTGTTTGCCATTTCATTCGTCTTTTTAAAAGGAAACCTCAAAATTTGAGGATGTCTTTAACGTTTAATTATGTATGGTACATAATTCGATTTAATGATACAATTTCATGGCTTTTGTTCTAACTGTGCAGTCAGACTAATTTACTTTGTTGACTTCTTGTCCCATTTAATTATCTTTTATATTTTGTAATAAAATCACAACCATGCCCTGTTATCATTACGCGCAATGATTGTATGTGGCTAAATGGACTGTGCGTAAAATCAAATAAAGTAAAAAAATAAAGAATGATTGTTAGTAATACTCGGTTTTATCTCTAATTGCTCGATTTTTCTCGTTCTGGTCATTTCGAGACAGGATTTGAGAGGAAGTAATACACACATCAAAAAAAGTTTTGCATCACCTCGGTTCCGAGAGTTCTGGAACCTGTACATATAATTGGAACAGAGAACAACATAAACACCATTTCCGCCCTTTTTATTGCTCATGTAAACCACGCATTGTATGTTGTACGTCCATACAGCGAGACCTTAAGAGGTGGTGGTCCAGATTGCTGTACACACTGGTACCTTTAATACCCAGTAGCACGTCCTCTTGCATTGATGCATGCCCGTATGCGTCGTGACATAATATAAACAACCCTTTTCAATCCATCCCAGGCATGTCTGATAGCCGGCCGGTGTGGCCGAGCGATTCTAGGCGCTTCAGTCTGGAACCGCGCAACCGCTACGGTCGCATGTTCGAATGCTGCCTCGGGCATGGATGTGAGTGATGTCCTTAGGTTGGTTAGGTTTAAGTAGTTCTAAGTTCTAGGCGACTGATGACCACAGATGTTAAGTCCCATAGTGCTCAGAACCATTTGAACCATGTTTCATAGGATTCATATCTGGAGAAAATGTTGGCCACTCTAGCCGAGTGATGTCGTTATCCTAAAGGAAGTGGTTCACAAGATGTGCACGATGATGCCGCGAATTGTCGTCCATGAAGACGAATGCCTCGCCAATATGCTGCCGATATGGTTGCACTATCGGTCGGAGGATGGCATTCACGTATCATACAGCCGTTATTGCGCCTTCCATGACCACCAGCGGCATATAATGCCACCCCACGTAATGTCACCCCAAAACAGCAGGGAACCTCCAACTTGCTGCACTCGCTGGACAGTGTGTCTTAGGCGCTCAGTCTGACCGGGTTGCCGCCAAACACGTCTCCGACGATTATCTGTTTGAAGACATATGCGACACTCGTCGGTGAAGAGAACATGATGCCAATCCTGAGCGGTCCATTCGGCATGTTGTTGGGCCCATCTGTACCTCGCTGCATGGTGTCGTTGTTGCAAAGATGGACCTCGCCGTGGACGTCGGGAGAGACGTTGCGCATCATGCAGCGTATTGCGCACAGTTTCGGTCGTAACACGACCTCCTGTGGCTGCACTAAAGGCATTATTCAACATGGTGGCCTTCCTGTCAGGGTTCCTCCGAGCCATAATCCGTAGGTAGCGGTCATCCATTGCAGAAGCTGCCCGTGGGCGACCTAAGCGAGGCATGTCATCGAAGTTTCTGTCTCTCCGTATCGCCTCCACGTCCGAACAACATCGCTTTCGTTGACTCCGAGACACCTGGACACTTCCCTTGTTGAGAGCCCTTCCTGGCACAAAGTAACAATGCGGCCGCGATCGAACAGCGGTATTGAGCCTCTACGCATGGTTGAACTTTTTCCAGACAACACGAGCCATGTACCTCCTTCCTGGTAGACCGACTGGAACTGATCAGCTGTCTGACACCCTCCGTCTAACAGGCGCTGCTCATGCATGTTTGTTTACATCTTTGGCTGGGTTTAATGACAACTCTGAACGTTTAAAACGACTCTGTGTGTGATACAATATTCACAATTAACGTCTATCTTCAAGAGTTCTGGGAACCGGGGTGATGCAAAACTTTTTTTGATGTGTGTATATTGTCCGTTCTTCCCAAGACTTAATCTCTCGTAGTTTCAATAGTAAACGTCTCCTTGATGCACAATGTCTCTCTTTTAGAGTCTGCTGGTGGATTCACTTGACCATCTCTAACGGACTCGTGCCAATTTAACTACTCCGTGGTAAAATGCGCCGGTATTCAATGGATCTTGTCTTTCTCTTCTATTAATCCACTCTGGTAAGGGTCCCATACTAGTGATCAACACTCAAGAATCGGTGGAACAAGAGTGTTTAAGCCACTTCTTTCTCAGGTGGATTACGATGTGTCTTATTGTGTCTTACTGCAATCATGAGGTAAATAATTAGTGGAATACGATCTGCTTTATTATTGATGATAATGATGACGGTGATGTGCCTGATGTTTCGTTCCACTGACAAGGGGAAGGCCTCAGACACGGCCAACCGATTCGGCTCAAATTTGGCAGGTCGCTTGTGTAAACCTAAAACAAAGGAATCTAAGATATTTTGGGTCAACACCCCCGCGTTTTTGAGAAAATCACCCCTAAAGGCTATGACGAGTAATCGACACAAAATTGGCGATATCGATAGATAACTGTTAATAGAGCATTTTTCATCATCAGGTATGGGGTCCGAGAAAGCATACTTTTCCAGAAATCGAGGTAAGAAACTTTTACAACTGCCGCTTCTGTACCCATATGGTACACGCTGTTCACTGACAGCACCGATAGCTCAACAGCCAAGGTAACTGGCTGGGAATCGGAGAACTCGGGTTCGAGTCTCAAAGAAACCTGGCGGATGTTCTTCTTTTCGTTTGTATTTATCCATATCTCAATTGATAGGGATAGGAGGGTTAATAAGGTAACTGACGAGATACTGGCAGAAATAAAGCTGTGAGGACAGGGCGTGAGTCGTGCTTCGGTAGCTCAGAAGGTAGAGCACTTGCCCGCGAAAGGCAAAGGTCCCGAGTTCGAGTCTCGGCCGGCCACACAGTTTTAATCTGCCAGGAAGTTTCAAAAAGGTAATTATCAATAAGGAATGATAATAATAATGTAGGCAAATAAATTTCTCAAACCTCTTGGGATAGTAAACAACTAAAATGTTACTTGAGGTCACTTTACAATGGCTCTTTCAGTCACTGTTACGTGTCCTCACTTTTCTTCGAACAACTAGATGGATGGCACTTGTCATATAAACATTCGATACAAATATACTCAATCTTTCGACAGCTACACTGTTCCTTCCGAAGTGTCGGCGGAAACAAACTTGGTTTACATTTAAAAAGATGTCTTTTTCGGGAATTAATTTTGATGCGCACGACGCATGCGATATCATTGCTTGAAAAATCGGTGCTGAAAGTTGGTTATGAATTATTCTGTGAATAGTTATTACATCCTTGCGCTTGTGCCATCCCCGCTGGGTTTCCAGAAGCTCACTGTAACTCTGAAGCCTGGCGATAGAAATAAAAATCACACAGGTGTGGAGTTTGGCGGTATTGCTTTTACTGTGCACGTCGGCTGACCCTCGTCATATGTTACTTACGGAAGAACACTGTATTCATTCAAAAGCGTATTTCATTCGACGCATTAGCGATGGAAAAATCACATCTACCCGAGAGGTTCGCGGCAGCCTAATGACGGAAAACAACTCTTTCAGATTGACTTCTATAAGGCTCGTGCTGGACACCTTCACTCTTGCAGGTTAACAACTATGATATGACGAAGAGGCAACAGGGACAACATAACTCTCCCATGTGTATTCTGTCCCGTGCCTCGCTGTAAACAAGCGTCGCGCGGTTGGCTATCTGTAATCCCTCGTGAGGAATTCGTAGCACTCTTACTCGGAGTTGTTTTCATATGAGAAGGCTTAAAAGTTTAATACTTTACTAACTCACGGCGTTTGGGAAATTAGTTTGCCTACCTTATTATTACCATTCCTTATTGATTTACTTACCTTATTAACCCTCCTGTCCCTATCAATTGAGATATGGTAAAATACAAACGAAAAGAATAACATCCGCCAGGTTTCTACGAGATTCGAACCCGGGTTTTTCGATTCCCAGCCAGTTCCCTTAGCCGTTGCACTACGGGCGCTCTCGGCGAAAGTCCCTACCATGTGGGTGCAGAAGCGGCAGTTGTAAAAGTTTCTTACCTCGATTTCGGGAAAAGTTTGCGTTTGTGGACCCCATACCTGATGATGAAAAATGCGCTATTTATTATTATCTATCGATCCCTCCAATCTTGAGTCGATTGCTCGTCATAACCTTTAGGGGTGATTTTCTCAAAATTCGGGGGTGTTGACCCAAAATATCTTAGATTCCTTCGTTTTAGGTTGTACTCAAGCGATCTGCCAAATTTGAGCCGAATCGGTTGGCCATGTCTGAGGCCTTCCCCTTGTGAGAGAGCTCTCTAGCGCCAGTACTCAAATACTTCTTACGATACTATGAAATTCTCGAATGCTTGGTAGCGATACCGATATCATAGGTATTGAGTATTGAGGCTCCTATCAGTACCTTCGGAACGTCCCCATCTGTGAGAACCTGCAGCATGTGTTTTGTGGACAGCATGGTGTGGCGCACTCCACGCGGCGGCAGCTGGCTCACCCTCGCAGCGGGCGCTGTTAGCAGACGTCAGCTGTTCGCGACATGCCTGCGTTATGAAATGGGTCAACGGTCCGCGCGCGCGTTCCCGTTTAACGATGCGTGTTTAGGTTCGTTGTTTTTTGTGCGGCAGCGACTCACCCGCCTCGGTGTACATTCGTCGATCAACCGGGTTACAAGTTCATGCGCCGCAGATCTACTCGAAAAATGCTCAGTCTCCTCCCGCAACGGGTACGCGTAACTGGGAACGCAGCTGCAGACTCTACTATTAAGCTGCGCTCTAATAGTTGGAGTTGATTTAAAAAGCGATCGGTTTCGCAATATAACGGTTCTATCCTCAGGCACCATAAGCTGAGAAAGCGGACATTTGCCTCAAACAACTCGCCATCGCGTCAACGTTATCGGAGACTGGCACCATACACCCAGAAAACAGGACGTGATAAATGCGTCAGAGGAAATACGGCATGATGGGTAGAAAGCCATACGACGATTTCTAATGCAAACACCGTAATAATTCTTCTGGCAGAACTCTGCTTAATAACAGAATACTCTCCAGTTTACTGTAAGTTAACTGCCGGCCAGTGTGGACGAGCGGTTCTAGGCGCTACAGCTGGAACCACGCGACCGCTCCGGTCGCAGGTTCGAATCCTGCCTCGGGCATGGATGTGTGTGATGTCCTTAGGTTAGTTAGGTTTAAGTAGTTCTCAGTCTAGGGGACTGATGACCTCAGATGTAAAGTCCCATAGTGCTTAGAGGCATTTCTTTTTGTAAGTTAACTTTCATTAATAAAGAGAGGTAAGTGGAAATTGAACTTGTCGATATATGGGAACAAAATAAAACAAAAGAAAAACGGCTCTTGTTCAGCTTTTTGAGATAACTAAATAAAGGCTTAAACTGCAGACCATGAATGACCTAAAGTATGGACCCCTTTTATGTCTTAAACGATTCAATATGTCGAAACTAATTTTCGCCAATGACTGTAGGTAGAAACTTGTATTGGTAATTGTTGTTCTTTTGAATCAACTAATAATTTGAAGTAAGTATGGTTTCTTTTGAAATGAAACGATGTACGTCTTTTAAGGGGACCCTGAATCTTTTGAAACTACGAGTGTAGTGCGCTTGTCACCATTGGCGTGGAAACTTCCCGAAAAAGCATTGCAGAAATGTGCTACAGCTGGAGGAGTAGGCAGCCAGAATCGTCACTTGTGGTATACATACCATGAAGAGGAACTCTTACGGCCACGCTTCGTCTGTGTAAGCAGCAATATAGTAATACAGTGGAGTCTCGATAGCTCGAGGTGAACGGGACCGGAACCAGAACCACCTCGGACTATCGAAATTTAAATGGGAAAAAGAAATATTATGATATTGTAAGTAATACAGGTCAAAATATGAACTTTATTAAAATAAAAGTATTTACACATGCATTTGTATTGGCAGAATAACCATAATTTTTTATTTAGCCAAGTAATAGTGAAGTGTCTTTTGTTTGGTGAACTGCAACGTTTCCTCGCGGCAATGTCACGCCACCGTCTCAGGAGCAGTAGGACAGCTGGTGTCGCCTCAGGCTGTTGTTCCACGTAGCATATGGCGGCCTCGAGAGCGTAGCCACCTGTGTGACTCATCATCGGTGCAGCCTCTGCCTCGTCATCCATGGTCACTCTCACACTGCGATGGAATGTTAACCATGTCAATTATAGAAGAGCCTGTCACTTCCTTCGTCCGAATTTAACCACTCCCCTACTTCCACCCCTTCTGCCTCTTCACACCCTGGCAATCTTCTGATTAAATTACACAGTGGTTGATCGTCCTCATCTGCTAAATCTTCAGTTTCTGGCATACTTTCCTGTAGAATTTTCCTCCATGAGATAGAAATTGTGTCTGACTTTATTTCGCTCCAAGATTCACTAATCCAGTACACGACGTCCTTCAAAGTCACTTTCTTCAAAGCTTCGTTGTCTTCGGAATGCAGGATTGACTGTAGCAATCGCCGTCGATACTTCTTTTTTAGACATTCCCGAACGCCCTGATCCATGACCTGAATGAGACAGGTAACGTTTAGTGGGAAAAACAAGGCGCTGATACCGTCGCACTGCAGTTCTCCTCCACTTGGATGTGAGGACGCATTATCCATGAGCAAAGTTGCTTTGCATGGCAGTCCCCTTTCTTTTAAAAAATTCTTTCAGTCAGGTACAAATGAGTTAAAAAACCAGTTCTTGAAGTTACCTGATTCATCCAGGCATTATTTTGATATGTGTAGACAACCGGAAGAGCTGAGATGGATACATTCTTGAATGCTCTTGGCTTGGCAGACTTCCCAATCACAACTAGTTTTAGTTTGTGGTTTCCAGTCACATTTGAAGCTGCCATAACTGTGAGCCGCTCTTTCCTTTTTTTGTGCCCAGGAGCACTTTTTTCTTCACAACAAGCAAGTGTTCTCGATTGTAACATTTTAAAATTTAGCCCAGTTTCGTCACAGTTATATATTTGTTCATTAGACAAATTTTCGTCAGTTATCATTTTTTTTTAAACTCGACGATAAATTTTGAAACGTCACCAGAGAGCTTTTCTCCACATACGTCTAGTTAACACACTCCATACCTCTTCTTGCACTTGTCGAGCAGCCCACACTAGCGGCGAAATTGTCATCTCTTTCCTGCAGCTGGTTTCTGGAAAACAAAGCTTTTTCTTGCAAGATTGGGCCAGAAATCGCAGCACCCTTCTGTCTCTGTTGGGCAAACCACAAACCTCACTTGTTTTTTCGAAGTCTGACTTCTTTACACTTCTTCGACTGAGAGATTCGTGTGAGCATTTCTGTGAAGACAACTTCCAATTTAAGTCGGTTTCTTCGCCAGTCACCAACAGTAACTTCACCGACACCATATTCGAGAGCAAGTTTTTTTTATTGTTTCTCCTTTGTCAAGTCGTCTTAGAGATTCAAATTTTTGATTCAAAGGCACAAATTTCCTCTTTTTTGTTACAGCACTCATCTTTGTAAGGTGTACAACGGAACACACAGTCAACAAACAAAACGACACACAACACTGTACAGTAGAGGCACTGGGAACTACAGCAGCGTATGAAGTCCCCAGTTTTGATCGGTAGCAGTCGGCAGCAGTCGGGGTATTTCGCGCCATACTGACAACAGATGTTCGTGCAACATGGCAGCGAGCTAATCTTCGGTGTTGATTGCATTGTTGTCTGCTTTGTCACTGAGCTGTACTCTCCCTATCTGTCTTTTGCAATGATGTTTTCAATATTTATCATGTCAGTAAAAAAAAAAAAATAGTAGATCGTTGCAACTTTTTTTATAGAGGCTCGGATTACTGGAAACTCGAACTATCGAGACTCTACTGTAATAATAATAATAGTAATAATAATAACAACTGCGTGTGGCTCTATGGGCCAGGTGTAAGTCTTTTAACTGGACGTGAAATTAGGCCATTTGTACCTCCTGATGATTCCACAGATCTTTGTATTAGGCAATATTATAAAACTTAGTGTCTTGGTTGCATACTATTTTATTAGAATTGATGAATGGTTTGTGTGGCAGCTATGATGCGATATACTGCTTTTCGTGTAATGCCTTTATGATTCAACTTTAGAGATAAAATCATCAAGAACATTTTAAATTGTTTTTATGCATTTAGATTCTATCTTAAATAATAGCCTGTATTACGTTCTTTTATAATGCGTGCAGCGAGCTGATCTACAGCTTTCGTATTATTTAAATGTAATATTTGCTTTTAAAGATACATTTTATGCGACTTTCTAGAAATGTATGAAAGGTGTTCCGTCCTAGATCTTCTGATATAGCGCTACTAGCGCTCATCATTGAAAACTTTATTTGATCTATAAATGTAATAATAATGTCGTGTGACGAGGGCCTCCCGTCGGGTAGACCGCTCGCCTGGTGCAAGTCTTTCGATTTGACGCCACTGCGGCGACTTGCGCGTCGATGAGCATGAAATGATGATTAGGACAACACAACACCCACTCCCTGAGCGGAGAAAAATCTCCGATCCAGCCGGCAAGCGAACCCGGGCCCTTACGATTGACAGTCTGTCGCGCTGACCACTCAGCTACCGGGGGCGGACATCTATAAATATGCACCCCTTGCTTTTGTTCTTGTATGTACTGACTACGCGCCTGTGTGTCACTCCTAAATTTGTAGACAATATGTTCATTTTACTTGCACATTTAATGACGATTTTTGTATGATAAATTTATTGATATGTATTTGTTAATATTTTCTCATTTTGAGATCTGATCACCGGAAAACCGAAACTAGTAATAAAAAAGTATTACGTGACCGATACATAACCTTCTTATAAAATTTTTACTGGTCACCAGTTCGGTGACTTGCATGTTCCTAAGCTACCCCAATTATCCAACCGGGGAAAGGGGACGTACGCTTTAACGTGGAAGCCGAGGCCCACGAGAAAGACAGGCCGCGGCGCGTACGTCACAAAGGTAGTCCGGAACTCGCTCAAATCAGCAGACAAAATGCGTTTCTAAACCTGTTAACTCGTAGCTGGGCGTGTAAGTACTAACTATAATTGCATCTTCCACTGGAATCTGCTGTTATGAAGTCTTACTGATTAACAGTACTACAGCAAAACTTAATTTAAGATCAGTACTCGATATAAATGGTATAACGGCTTGTTTATAGCATTTAATCTCTTCTGCTTAACAGTACTCATTACATGCTGGAAGTGGTGCCGTATGCAACTGATAATCATTTTAGCATGATTTTATTTTATTGTACGCCGGTATAGCACTAACAAATTACAAGCAGGCCCATGGACTTCCAATCATTATAGGACTAATTACAGTAAGATTCCATAATAGCGGATTCCAGTAGAAGATTCAGTTTTAGTTTGTGGGGACACGCCTAGTTACGAGTTAACAGGTGCAGAAACGTAGTGTGCTGATTTGAGTGAGCGAGCGCAGGACTACCTTCGTTCCGCGGCCTGTCTTTCTCGTAGGCCTCGCGTGGAAGCCGAATGACGTTCCTAGCCACTCCTCATATCGTTGAGAGGCGCAGCTTAGATTCAAAGAACACAGAACATTACCTGTGGCCCGGCCGGGATTCGACCCGGCGGCCTCGCCTTTTCCAATTACCGTTTTTTTTCCTCTTTTGTTTCTATCTGTTTCATCGTCATTTTTCGTCTACAGATTTTTCATTCTCAGATTTCAAGGAGGGAACTTCACTCCGTTTCTTGATAACTGAGGGTGCCCAGTCCCCTGACCGAACACGCTGAGCTACCGTGCCAGCTGTGATACACCGCAAGGTCCGACAGGTTGAAGGCAGACCTACGCTACTAGGCACTCCGTCGTCAGGCCACGAGTGGCCTACCGGGACCATCCGACCGCCGTGTCATCCTCAGAGGAGGATGCGGATAGGACGGGCGTGGGGTCAGCACACCGCTCTCCTGGTCGTTATGATGGTATTCTTGACCGAAGCCGCTACTATTCGGTCGAGTAGCTCCTCAGTTGGCATCACGAGCCTGAGTGCACCCCGAAAAAAGGCAACAGCGCATGGCGGCCTGGATGGTCACCCATCCAAGTGCCGACCACGTCCGACAGCGCTTAACTTCGGTGATCTCACAGGAACCGGTGTATCCACTGGGGCAAGGCCGTTGCCACGCTACTAAGATAAAACGGATTTCCTCGTGTCCCTAGTCAATACGACACAGTTATGCGCTCAGCTACGATTGTTGTAAATGGAACTACGAGTACATGCCATCTTGTAGCGTATCAGAACAGCCTTGCGAAAACTACTTCACTATTTCAGATGTATGTACATTTTCGCGTTTAAGTGAACACCTATTGTGGAAACAAGTAGCCGGTCGGAAGGCTAGATACAACGAAGAAGCCTGATGTGAGAGTCCCACTGCCGGCCGAAGTGGCCGTGCGGTTAAAGGCGCTGCAGTCTGGAACCGCAAGACCGCTACGGTCGCAGGTTCGAATCCTGCCTCGGGCATGGATGTTTGTGATGTCCTTAGGTTAGTTAGGTTTAACTAGTTCTAAGTTCTAGGGGACTGATGACCTCAGCAGTTGAGTCCCATAGTGCTCAGAGCCATTTGAACCATTTTTGAGAGTCCCACTGGGAGGTGTTTACACAGCAATAACCATTTCCGGTCCATCAGCTTAGCACATTTCTCGGATACTTTTGCGTAAAGTTTCAACGCCAAAATTAGCAATCGTTGTATCATCTTTACGACAGCTTTCGAATTGCGCTAAAAATCAAACCGTACTGTTAAAATAACGTATCCCGTCAATATCTTGATTAAAATATGAGTTGAGAATACTACCCATACAAAAGAATAACGTGACCCTCTGCCTACTATCATTTGCCGAAAATTTCGTTTCGACATACTGAACGGTTAACGAAAAAAAAAAAAAAAATGGTTCAAATGGCTCTGAGCACTATGGGACTTAACATCTGTGGTCATCAGTCCCCTAGAACTTAGAACTACTTAAACCTAACTAACCTAAGGACATCACACACATCCATGCCCGAGGCAGGATTCGAACCTGCGACCGTAGCGGTCTCTCGGTTCCAGACTGTAGCGCCTAGAACCGCACGGCCACCACGGGTGGTACCGAGACATAATTTTGTAGATGCATCTAGCGGCATATGAGGATACTGTTTGTGAAATTTATTATGAATAGAGTTAGCAGCACAGAAGTAATAAATTTAAACGTCATGCATGATGCGGCAGTTTGTCACTCATCTAATTGTTTATGACGTCATATCTCCTGAACCATAATAGGTGTTTCGTACCCCTTGCCTTACAGTGACGGATATGCGTAGCAAGTTTTTTTTTTTTTAACCAGTCAGTGGTTTAGGAAAAGATATAGAACATAAATGCATACACATCCACTTTTTAGAATATATATGGATTAATTACACCGACTTATGAAATAATAATCGGATCGACCAGTTACCTTTGTCAATTGGTTCGTAGTTTTGTGGATAGTTCAAAGCTGCGACTGGAAACGTAAATTATCTTTTATTTAATCACTCTCCCATTTTCAGGAAGTTGGACAGTCGGTTCTTCTGCACGCCTTGTGCCAGGTTAGAGAAATGTCTTTGTTATACACCGTGAAGCATTTGTATCCTTGGACATGTGCATCTGATTTCTACTCCAGGTGTTCACAGTGATGACAGATTATCATTTCGTAGCTCACAGTTTTCTTCATCAACTTCAGCAATCTGCCGATGAATTTCGGCCACTTTCACGGCTGTTCCACAAGTAAAACGAAACACTATGCCTACTTAATAATCGACGGGATTTTCAAATAGCCGAGGCACTTCAGTGAAATAAGCACAAACATTCGTTATCGCAGACGAATTCTTACGGTATGGTATATGTGGATACTCAATAGATTTAGGTATTCATTGCGCCACAGCAGCTAAGCCTTTTGTTTTTAATTTTTTATCCTGTGGTCATTAGTCTTGTAACAGGTTTGATGCGAGCCTCCACGACTTGCTATCCCGTACCAGCCTCTTCATCTCAGAGTAGTATCTGCACCTAACTTCCTCAGTTATTTGTTGGATCAGCTCGCTCTAGTATCATGGGAGTTATTCTCTGTTGCCTTAACACAGGTCCTAACACTCTGCCACTTCGTCTGTATTTTCCACATATTCTTTTCCTCGCCGATTCCTCGGAGAAGCACCTCATTCTGCACCTTATGAGTCCACCTAATATTCATCATCCTTCTATTGCACGACTTCACAAACGTCTGGATTCTCTTCTTTTCCGGTTTTCTCACAGTCCGTGAGTCATTTCCATACAATGCTGTGCTCCAAAAGCACATTCTCAGAAATTTCTTCTTCAAATTAAAGTTTATGTTTGATGCTCTTAGACCTCTTTAACGAGGAATGTCCTTTTTTCCTAAGCTAGTCTGCTTCTTATATCCTGCTTGCCGCGTCCATCAAGCGTTGTTTGGCACAGTCCCTTCATTTGGTCTACTTCGTGGCCCACATTTTTATGTTAAGTTTATCAGTAATCTCATATTTGCTACTCCGCATTGCTTTCGTATCTATTTGGTTTACTTGCAGTGCTCGTGAGACTGCGTATTTCATTTAGCATGTCCTCACTGTCGCTTCGGATAACATTGTCAACTGTGAATCTGACAACTGATATCCTTTCAGTCCGAAATTGAATCCCACTTCTGAAATTCCGTGTTATTTCCATCACCAGTTTTTCGATGTACAGATGCAAAAATTGTACAAATCAGGAATGAGAAAGTCTCAAACATCAGCTTTGTAATGTTATTAGTTAGTCGTCCCACGGGCGAATGTATGGGTGGTGAAAGTAAGAGAAACATTCGAAAATTGAATTTTCGAGAGACGGAGGCTACCAAGACAATAGAGTAATAGGAGCAAGACAATGGCAGTTCACGTTGATGCAGTAAAAAATGGGCTGGTGATATAAGTAATTAGGAGAGGACAAAAAACAACATGCAGTGTGCACGTATTGTAGTAGCCTTATTGTTCCGGTTGTACATTTATAACAGGAAACGAACGGTGCTTGTTTCGTTAGCTGCCAAATAATCCTCACCGTCCTTTGACGTGGTTAAAGCGGCGTCACCTCGGTTTCTTCTCTTCCCTAACATGCTCCTTACTCGTTTCCACATACAAGATACAGCCATTAGGCACCGGATACTCTTGGAAATGGCTTATCTGAATCCGTTACGGTGTCGGCATTGCGTAGATCCGGACTTCGCTGCATACGCATCCTCAACTTCTCCAGCAAGACTAAGTGCGTTACATTACCATCGCCATATTCTTCTATTCCTCCTGCAAGACATTCTGGCCTGCCTGTCAACCATCGATGTAATTCATCTTCGAGAACGCAGCCAGTAAAGACCAAAATGATCGAACGGGGAAATAATTCGTGCTATCGCAAATATTTATACAATGCTAGGAGCGAGTGCTATGAACGACATACTAAAAATTCTGAACGGTGGGGCTGAGTGTGGGAGTAGGGATGCGCTTGAGGTAACTTTTGTACGTTTTTCATGAATAACTCGAAAACCGTGCCTCCAGCGAAAACGTATCCCAGTACAAAACTAAACTAAATTAAATTTCCCAAAAAAAAAAAGAAAAAGTTCTGTTCGTTTCTCTGTCGGACTGATAGTTTGCACGTAGCTAGCGAGCGAGAGAATATGAAAATCTCGCGCGTAGTTTTAAAGGCCAGCTATAACATTACGGGCTGCATAAAACAACAGCGTTAGGGGCAGCTAAATCACACATCTAGAATGAAGGATCATATCATGGAGAACAGCTGTTGTCCGGGACAAAATGTTTACTGACAAAACGTTCCCAGCAACAGTTGCCATTCATGTGTAATAGTTATGCTTTTCAGAGGCAGTAAGGTGCAGTCTTCCTTCCACATGCCTATGTAATGTGTGTTGCCTATAATCCAACCGCTTACTTCGCGTGAAAGGGGACAGGCTGGCCCAGTGATAGTTACCGAATCGTCTCTAAAATATATTTCTCCTAAGGTTTTCTTTTTGAAAACCACTTTATCGGTTTAGTGGAGCAAGTAGTATACAGCACACATGATCAGTAAACCCTGATAGTTTGGTAAAATTTCTTCGTCCCATAGCCGGTAAATACAATAAAAGGACGCATACCGTTGCTGAGAATTGAAAAAAAAAGTTCAAATATGTGTGAATTTCTAAGGGACCAAACAGCTGAGGTCATCGGTCCCTAGACTACTTAAACTAACTTATGCGAAGGACAACACACACACACCCATGCCGCGCAGTCCGTGACATGGCGCCTCAAACCGAGACGTGACAGTGAACATTTTGTCGCTAGCAAAAGTTATTCCTTATTACGTGATTTATCATCCCTAATTACTATATATAATGAAAAGCCAAAGAAAAAGGTATAGGCATGCGTATTCAAATACAGAAATATGTAAAGAGGCAGAATACGGTGCTGCGGTTGGTAATGCCCATATAAGACGACAAGTGTCTGGCGCAGATGTTAGATCGGTTACTGCTGCTATAATGGCAGGTTATCAAGATTTAACTGTATCTGAACTTGGTGTTACAGACGGTACACAGCATCTCCGAGGTGGTAATGAAGTGGGGATTTTCCCGTACGACCTTTTCGTGAGTGTACCGTGAATATCAGGAATCCGGTAAAACATCAAATCTCCGGCATTGCCGCGGTCGTTAAAAGATGCTGCAAGAACGGCAGAAACGACGACTGAAGAGAATCGTCCAACGTGACAGAAGTCCAACGCTTCCACAAAATTGATGCAGAGTTCAATGCTGAGGCTTCAGCAAGTGTTTGCGTGCGGAACCATTCATCACAACATCGTCGATATGAGCTTTCGGAGCCGAAGGGCCTCTCGTCTTCCCTTGATGACTGCACCTTACGCCTCGCTTGGGCCCGACGACTCTGGCACTGGACTGTTGATGGTTGGAAACATGTTGCCTGGTCGGACGAGTCTCGTTTCAAATTGTATCGAGCGGATGGACGCGTACGGGTATGGAGACAACGTCATGAATCCATGGACGGTGCATGTCAGCAAGTGACTGTTAAAGCTGGTGGAGGCTCTGTAATGGTGTGGGGCTTGTGCAGTTTGAGTAATGTGGGACCATTGATACGTCTAGATACGAGTCTGGCAGGTGACACGTACGTCAGCTTCCTGTCTGATAACCTGCACCCATTCATGTCCATTGTGCATACCGACGGACTTGGGCAATTCCAGCAGGACAATGCGACAACCCACACGGCCAGAATTGCTGTAGAGTGGCACCAGAAACGCTCTTCTGAGTTAAGAGAGCGCTATTCTAACCTCCAGTCGACCCTTAGCGACACTTGAGTATTCGTGCATGGCGGTGCCGTTGTAGACTGAGCAGAGGCGCACGTGATCTTAGATTTAGTCGTGCTACAAACGGGCGTTTAGTCGATCTTGACGTTCGTCTGTACTACGCATATGTCCAGAACTTGGACTACGGGTGTGGGAATGTTCCACAGACCGCTGCTGAAAGCAGCGAAATACCACCGCTACTCTGTGTCCACCATGTTCAACTATGCAACTTCCCGCAGACTCACAATGCGACCCCATTCAAATGGCTAAAGCTGGCCAACAGGAGTACATACTGGTGGACGGAGCATAGCTGCACCCCAGAATGAATGTTGTAACCATTTTCCATCTCTAAACTCAGTACAGTTACTGCCAGCAGAGTCAAGACAGATGGTGCACATACAGGAATCCTGAGCCCCATCTGATAACTAATAATCATTACAAATATATCATTAACACTACAGCGACTCAACATGCACGTATTACACCCAGCTGCTATCGAACAAAGTCCTTGAGGGTCTTTCCAGCAATATATGTAACAAAAGAAAAAGAAAGCATTGTAACTGAACCGTTGGATCCTGTGTAGCTGCTGAATCTGCGACAGGCACCACCAAAAAACCTGGGTAATCTTGGATTGAAGTTATGACATTACTAACTAGATGCTTAATATACTGGATTGTGCGGCTATTTTGCCATTTCTTTAGAAGAGCTCAATTACTGAGGCGCCAACGTCGGAAGCGCTCTTGTGCGTGAGTCGAGCGCAGCAAAATGTGCCCGGAAGTGCAGTTCTCGGGTTGCGTGGCTCGCAGCTGACGCTGGAACGGGACACCTCAGCTCGTGGCGTAACGCTAACACCACAACGCCGTGCTGACGTCATACCGGTGTGCCTACCAGACTCCCCATCCGACTACAGCGTCTTCCAAAGACCGCTCGTTTATACTTGGTGAATCCTTCATCCACAAAATTCCGGAGACCGTTCAAGGATATTTTCTGAGTATTTTCGTACGAGGGACTCGCGGTGTCCGGAAGCTCGTTGCAGAGTAATATTGTAATTATGATATATCCGGTTTGTTACGCCAGTTACATTCTTTTCTGTGAGAATAAACTGTAAGACAAAAAACAAACCAAAACATAAAAGAAAGATACGACGCACTACGAAGGCATTATTCGAATGGTACAGAAACCGGTGATGTGGTGTGCGTGTACAGACAAGCACATGATTACAGTCTCAGAAAATTTTGATGATTTATTCAAGAGAGAGAACTTCACACATTGAGCAAATCAATAACGTATTGGTCTAGCTCTTGCCCTTGCGTAAACAGTTGGCATTAATTGATAGAGGTGTTGGATGCTCTCCTAGGGGATACTGTGCCAAATTCCGTCCAATTCGCGCGTTAGATCATCAAAATCCTATGCTGGTTGCAGGGTCCTGGGGGAGAACAGGAAAGGAAGCGAATCGAGGCTTTTTTATATATATATATATATATATATGTGGTAAGGTCTTATGGGACGAAACTGCATAGGTCATAGGCCCCTAAGTTTACACATTACTTAATCTAACGTCAACTAACTTACGCTAAGGACAACACACACCCCCATGCTCGACGGAGGACTCGAACCTCCGACGGGGGAAGCCGCGCGGACCATGACAAGACGCCTTACACCGCTCGGCTACCCCGCGCGACAAGAGGCGTTTGAAATGATTTTTACGAGGATATTGAAACTTGAGTAACTGGTAAGGTAAGAAATGTAGAGATTCTCCGCAGTATCGGCGAAGAAAGACACATTTGGAAAACAGTGACCAGAAGAAGTGACAAGTTGACCGCACACAAGTTTCCCTGTACAAAGGCGCGTTGAGTGTATTATGATACTTGTTTCCCCTTGTCCGCTTTATTTGTTGTTATTCCGTCGTACCGCGTGATCTTTAAGGTTGAAATGGAGCACAAGAGAGCGAACAAAAGATTCGAAAAGGGAAATTGTCATCTTTTACCGGACGAAGGGCTGCAGTCATAAAATGAAATGATGGTGTGGCACTGATGGCCGGGAGGCGCCAAATGTTCAAATGTGTGTCAAATCTTGTGGGATTTAACTGCTAAGGTCATCACTCCCTACGCCTACACACTCCTAAAGGACAAACACACACACACCCATGCCCGAGGGAGGACTCGAACCTCCGCCGGGACCAGCCCCACAGTCAATGACAGCAGCGCCCAGACCGCTCGGCTAATTCCGCGCTACGGGACGCTCCAACCTGAGAATTTCGGCCGCAGTTTGGTTGCAAGTCTTATTATAGGTGACGCCACATTGAGCGACTTGTGTGTCGGTGGTGGTGGTGGTGGTGGTGGTGGTGGTGGTGGTGATGATGATGATGACAACACAACACCCAGTCCACGAGCGGAGAAAATCTCCAACCCGGCCTGGAATCGAACCGGGACCCGTTGCATGGTAGGCAAACGCGTTACCACGTGCTTCCCTACCATACAATGCTGTGCTCCAAACGTACATTCTCAGAAAGTTCTTCCTCAGATTAAAGCCGATATTTGATGATAGCAGATTTCACTTACTCAGGTATGTCCTCTTTGACTGTGCTACTCTACTTTTTATATCCTCCTTGATTCGTCCGTCAAGTGATATTTTTCTTCGAAGACATCAGTATTCCTTAACATCGTCTACTTCATGATGAAAAATTTGATGCTAAGCTTCTCCCTACTCGCGGTTTTACTGCTTCTCATTACTTTGACCTTTCTCCGGTTTTCTCTTATTCCAGTACTGCCCGTATTAAACTGTTCATTCTACTCAACAGATCCTGTAAAACTAAACTGTTCATTCTACTCAACAGATCCTGTAAAACTCCTTCTTTAAGGATAGCAATGCCATATCCGAATCTTATCTCTTATATCTATCCACCCTACATTTTAATCCCAATCCTGAACCACTGTTTTATTTCCGTCGTTGCTTCTTCGATTAATAAATTGAACAGTAGGGAAGAAATGCTGTATCCTTGTCTTACGACGTTTTCGGTCTGTCATCCAATCCTATTGTTCCTTCTCGTTTCTTATACCTATTGTACGTAACCCGTCTTGTCCCTGTAACTTACCCCTATTTTTCTCAGAATTTCGAACATTGTACACCATTTTACTCTGTCAAACGCTTTTTTCCAGGTCGACAATTACTAAGCAGGTGTGTCGATTGTTCTTAAGCGTTGTTCCCATTGTCAAGAGCATCTTCAGAATTGCCTCTATGGTACCTTTCCTTTCCTAAAGCCAAGCTGATGGTCATCTAACAGATCCTCAGTTTCCATGTCCATTCTTCTGTATAATATTCTTGTCAGCAGCTTGGATACAGGAGCTGTTAAGCCGATTGTACAATAGTTCTCGTACTTATCTGCCGTCACTATCTTCTGGATTGTTGAATGAAATCTTTCGGGAGTCTGATGGATTGTATCCAGACTCACAGACTCTACACACCAGCTTGAATAGCCTTTGCGTTGCAACTTCCCACGGTGGTTTCAGAAATCGCGAAAGAATGTTGTGTATCCGTTGTGCCGTATTTGGTCGCAAGTATTTCAAAGCTCTGTTCAACTGCGACTCTTTACTACTCCGTTTACGATTCCGTTAGATCCTACCAAATTAAAATCAGTGCCTCACCAAATATGAATGATAGCGTCTGTATGTATGTATGTACAGCGTGTACGAAATCACCTGACCGTAATATTTCGCGAACCTTTCAGTCTACAGCGAGGTGACCGCTGTTTTAAATGTTTCTGGTAGATTAAAACGGTGACTCGAACCGCGAACCTCGCCTTTTTCGGCAGAGTTTATATCGACGTCGAGTCCTTACATCGTTTCAATTCCGCCGGTGCCTCTTTCCTACTTTTCAAACGTCACAGAAGGTCTCCCGTAAACATTGAGGGACTAGCATACCTAGATGATAGAATACCGCAGTGAAATACCTTAGCTGGTGTCTTGTAAAACTGCACGCGTTGTAATAGGCGTGTAGTAAAATTTGAACCCAGAAAAGGTTGAGAAAAGGTGCACTAATCTCTCTGTCCGAACTATAACTTGCCTGACCAGTACCACAGCTGAGGGCTCTTATGTACTGATATGGAGGACTGGAGATGCTGAACAAGAAATGTAATGGAAAACATTTTACAGTCGAATGTAATCATAATTTATTTTCTGTACGACGCAATCACAAAATTTATAGTTGTGTCTGGTTCCTCCGAATCTACAGTGGAAAATAAAAATCAGATTACAAACACGGAATTTAAAAATCGTTTTCTCCTACTCGATAAAGCATACTTTAAAATAAATATAAAGTATGGCCCATGACCTCGGATCAGCATATGATACATGTAATGAACGTAAGAAGCGTTGTCATACCAGCTAGAAGACCAGAATTATGCACGTATATAGCTGACATAATCTTCTCCTTCCACACCTAGCGCTATATGCATGCGTTATCAATAAGTTATTTGAAAATATGAGAACAGCTTTCTTTATTATTTGAATCTCATTGTCATTATTGCCAAGTGGAAGATGCAGGAGCATCATAAAAATAAATATTAAGATATGGTTTAAAATGACGGAACACACATGATAAGAAACTTACATAATAACATTTTTTTAACATGAGAATGCCCAATATGATTTTCCATATTATGAAAGAGTAGGTATTGTGATCTCCCCCCTCCTTCCCAATTCCAGTTATTGTCGACAATGAGCAAAGTCTTCTATGAAAAATTTGAGAGCAGAGAAGATTACAATAAACTTTCTAGTTTACTTAGGCTTTTTGTGTAGAATTGGCTCCAGTTCTTCTTGTCTAGGGGTCTGATTCTTGAAGCTGAAATTCTCATATTTTAGGTCCTCATGGTTGAATTTATGTAAATGAATTTGAAGATTATTGTTGCAGAATTTTTGTTGTTACGTTAATGTGTTTTGTCACATTTTAATTTATCATACAGTCTTTTGAATTTTCACGGTAACAAAGCCGAAATTACATTGTTCGCGCAAAATACAAAAATACGTCCGATCACATCACAGGCATGCTTACTACTGCTTTACTCCACGGTAATCACCATATTCCAAAGAGCTTACAATTTTTCTTGACAAATGAGAATTTCTATTACTTTCGATTATTATTTCATAAATGAATCCAGAAATAAACATGCTAAACGATACTAGGTTACCTAATTAATAATAGAAATTTTAACTGTGCCAAATAATTCGTAATTTCAAATGTATCTAAAAAAATAATTTTAACTGTACATTAAGAATTAGTACTTATCAGTTATAACATCCAAAATAAAGTAATTCCTTTTCAGAAATCCTAGCTTGAAATATATCATATTGCGTATAAAATTATATGAAAGTTTTCAGGAAAGCAGCTGTGATAATATTGACCTGTCTAAAATTCGAATAATGATACTGGTATTGACAGCTCCTGTTGAGGAAAAGTAATGCTAGACGTGCATGTCCCGTTACAGTATGCATCGTAAAAGAAGGTAAACCATGATTTAAAATTGAACTACTAGAACCAATCTGATATGCGTATGTAAGAGGGCATATCGCAGAACGCTACGCTCTTCTTCCGGAAGCTGGATGTTTACGATGCTGGTCATTTGCTTGGCCATAGCCGCGCTGAGTGGCCGCTCGGTTCAAGGCGCCATGTCACGGACTGCGCGGCGTTCGAGTCCTTCCTCGGGCATGGGTGTGCGTGTCGTCCGTAGCATAAGTTAGTTTAAGTAGTGTATATGTCTAGGGATCGATGAACTCAGCAGTTTAGTCCCTTAGGAATTCACACACATTTGAACATTTGCATGGCCGCGTCGATGCGACACGTACAGGGCAACGAGGTACGTCATCGCGGGCATACTGATCGTTTCCCGTGGATGAAGACTCTCAAGAGCGCAGTTGGGCCGTGACTTAGAGAGCAGGCAGTTTCTATGAATAGTGGGCGAAAATTACACAAATTTTTGTATGGACGCAAGTTTCACTGGACGGAGTTTACCTACATCCGCCTTAGCCACAAGCCACGGAGTTGCTCTGCAGCGGAGTCTACCTGGTTCTTTGCCCATCACACGTTTAATCTACCTCGAAGATCCACGAACATTAAATCCTGGGAACACTCTTCGAGCACACGATTTTGGAACACACACATCGCAGAGGCCCCTAACCCGCAGGTAAAACAACAGCAAAAGGATGTCCGTTTGCCGCGCTATAACTACACGCTTACGCTCCGTCGTGGACATGGCGTGCCGAGCCAGTGTGTACAAGTGTTTCCGGTGTTTGCGTTAGGACGGACGGCCGGCGGCCAGTGAAAAATTGACGACGCGACAAAAAGGGACGGCTGTTTGTGTGGGCACGGCTCCGACACGCTTCTGCAGCCACGACTCTCTTCTCCGGACTCTTTTGTCCAGCACAAATTTACCGACAAGGGCGGACAGCGGTACGTCGACGTCGCAGCTGCGCGTTGAAACGCTTAACGGTTTCCAGTAACTGAAGCGCCAGTGTAAATACAAGAGGTGTCGTCTGATACAAAACGGAATGTTTGTACGACACGAACACTTCACAGCGACATTCTAAGCGTGCTAGTATGTAAACACGAACAGTTGCAGCAAGAGGTCTGCGCAAAGAACCGGAGTAATAATTAATTTGCCGATAGAAGCTCACGCCGACGCCGGTGTCTGCAAGTGTATCACCTCATATTCTCAAAAATAATGACTTTGTGTTTTAAAAAGTTAAAAAAATTGTAACTGTACAGTGAGGTGCCGAAGTCATGGGTTATCTCCTAATGTAGAGTCGAACTTCCTTTTGCCCGGTGTAGTGTAGCAATTCGACGTGTTATGGATTCAACAAGTCGTTGGAACTCCCCTGCAGAAATATTAAGCCAGGGCCGGCCAAACGCTGCACAGTGTGCAGACGTGCGGAAGTGCTGCACATGTGCGCACGTGTGCGACAGCGACATCTGTTATTAGACATGTGTCCTAAATGAACGGCGGCGGCTCCACTTCCCTGTGGTACAAGCTTTTTAAGAGCGCAACATATCCAGTTTCGTTTACCCCTGGTGACCGTAACCTGGACAGAGAAGTACTGAGAAATGGCAAGTACTGTGAAAAAGCAAACGACGGGAGATCTATGTTCTCAGTCGTTTAAAAATGACTGGGAACTGCCAATTCTTTTTTGTAGCCGTTGGTGAAAACTCAGTGTTTGCTGTGCCACCGAATAATAGGCGTCTGGCGTAAGTTTTCAATTGAAATACATTACAACACATATCACAAAGACGAATGTAGTGTACTCAACAGGGAAGAACGGCAAGCAAAATTAAATGCCCTTAAGAAAATGGATGAGACACATCAATTCGATTTTACTGTACGTCAAAGTAACTGATACCTCTTGAACTCTTAGTTTCTTGTGTTACATTTATGTCTGTTTTACTGTACGCAGTACAATGTACTATTTTCAATTTTCCAGAATGACAACCACACTAAATCTTCACTGCGAGCAAGTTTTAAAATCTCATTAAGAATTGCACAATCTGGGAAACCCTTTTCCGAAGGGGAGTTTGTGAAAGGGTGTCTGATTGGTACTGCAGAACTTGTGTGTCCCACGAACATCAGCAGGTTTCAAGAAATCAGTCTATCCAAACAAACAGTGACAAGACGTATCAGTGCTATGGCCGGCGATGTGCACAGGCAGCTAATAAATAAGGCTAAATACTTTGTTGCTTTCTCTGTAGCGCTCGATGAAGCAACAGATCTTACAGACACGGCCCAGGTTGTGATATACATACGAGGTGACGATAACGCACTTTGTGTAACAGAGGAGCGACATCTGTGCGTAGAAACATGCACTACATGAACGCTGACGGCTGCGGTGTGCACGCTGTGACCCGCAAGTTGCACATGTGCAAGAGCACCGCACGCGTGCAGAATTTCTGGCCGGCCCTGTATTAAGCCGTGTTCCCTCTGTAGCCGTCCATAATTGCGAAAGCGTTGCCGGTGCGGGATGTTGCGCACGAACTGACCTCTCGATTATGGTCCATAAATGTTGGGATTCATGTCGGACGCCGGCCAGAGTGCCCGAGCGGTTCTAGGCGCTACAGTCTGGAACCGCGCGACCGCCACGGTCGCAGGTTCGAATCCTGCCTCGGGCATGGATGTGTGTGAAGTCCTTAGGTTAGTTAGGTTTAAGTAGTTCTAAGTTCTGGGGGACTTATGACCTAAGATGTTGAGTCCCATAGTGCTCAGAGCCATTTGAACCATTTTGCTCAGAGCCATTCATGTCGGACGATCTGTATGGCCAAATCATTCGCTTGAATTGTCCACAATGTTCATTCATTTCCGTCTCTGGTCAGCATTTCCAGAAAGTAGCAACTCCGATGGCCTTGTTGGTTCCCTCGATCAGGTCCTGTGTTGTGCAGGGTTGTTCAAGTTGAGGTCAAATTAGTAGGTGGGCGGATCTTGTGTTGTTCCGCACTCGCAGCATGTATCCTCATCAGCTGGAAGAATGCCCCATTTTCGCATGTTGGTCTTGCATAGAGGAACGCCCACCCTAAGACGATTGAGCGATCTCCAAATAGGGTAGGGCAAGTCGTTTCCTGGAGATAGCTCTTCCTTTACAGGGATATCAGGTGGTAGCTTGGTGATGGGTTAGACTCTGGTGTTCCCTCTGGTGGTTGAGTCCTGGCGATGAAACTGTTCCTCGACTTCATTCGATGGACTACAGCCTGATGATCATGCAGTGGATGTCGGGGATCATAAGTTTGCTTAGCCCTCTCGACATCAGCATCAACAGTTGATCGCAATATCAACCTGTTTGGTGTGAGTGGGTGCACTCCACACAGCTGAAGCATACTCTGCGGCGGACACACACAAAGCAAGAGCCGAAATTCTCAGGACTGGAGGACTTGCTCCCCAGGCGGTGGATGTTGTTAAAACCAATCGGGAACGTGACATCGCCATTTGGGGACGTGAAGTCCATGAATGGTTGCAAATTATCTCCAGCATACTCGAACCGTAGAATCAGCTCTTACCAACTTAAATTGGGACTCATCTCATCAGGCCACGGTTTTCCAGTCGTCTAGGCTCCAACAGATATAGTCACGAGCCTAGGAGAGTCGCTTCAGGAGATGTCGTGATTTAGCAAAGGCACTCGCGTCGGTCGTCTGCTGCCATAGTCCATTAACGCCAGATTTCGTCACACTGTCTTAACGGAAACCTTCGTCGTACGTCCCATATTGACTTCAGCTGTAATTTCACACAGTGTTGCTTGTCTGTTAGCATTGTCAACTCTACGCAAGCGCCGCTGCTATCGGTCGTTAAGTGAAGGCCGTCGATCACAGCGTTTTCCGTGACGAGAGGTAATGCCTGAAATTTTGTATTCTCCTCACACTCTTGACACTGTGGATCTCGGAATTTTGAATTGCCTAACGTTTTCTGAAATGAAATGTCCCATGCGTCTAGCTCCAACTAACATTTTGCGTTCACTGCCTGTTAATTCCTGTCGTGCAGCCATAATCAGGTCGGAAACTTTTTCACATGAGTCACCTGAGTACAAATGACAGCTCCGCCAACGCACTGCCTTTTTGTACCTTGCGTACGCGACAGTACCACCTTCTGTGTATGTACATATCGCTATCCCATAACTTTGTCACATTACAGTACTACTCAGCATGCCGTGACCAGCAATAATTTTTAAGCCATTATCATCATCTGTTAGGGATGGAGTGACGGTATGTTATCTGGAATGGCCAGATTCTTGAAAAAGGGAGGTGCGTTGATGACATTTGCAAGTCGTAAAGATGGCAACAGCTCTTACTCCTGCTTTTCCACCCTGTTACACGTACATTCTATTTCCGTCGTGCTGGCAACTACCTTACTGTATGTCTGGTCACCACTATTTCGTTATCATTACCAACTGTCATTAATGCAATTACCAAAAGGTGCAACAAAGCAACGTGAAGTCCAATGTAGGATACTATCGTTTGGAACCTTCCTTGCTTTTCCTGTCTGCTGCTCACATATGACATAAATAACGTACGGCATAAAAGCAGTGAATCAACGTTTCCCCTAAATATACGGTATTTACAAGCACGCATTGCGAAATTCCTTACATTGAGATGTGTAGCACGTTAAAATGATTTAATGTTACGGTCAGTCAACTTCCATTTTATAAACTCACTACGTTACAAACCTGTGACGACAACTTTAACGACTTTATTTAACTTCCATTGCGAAAATGTTCTACATAAAAATCTTCAAACGTGGTTTCAGTCATTACGACAGGAAACTGTAACGTATGGAACACTTTAAGAAAGTTACAGGCCATGTTCTGTTGAAGACTGGTCATTGTCGGCCTCTACAGTCTTAGTCAGTGTAATGTAAGTTAAGAGGTCTGACTTCAGCAGACGACAATGCAGGCCAAGCGCTAACTTACCGACAGAGTTCTGGCACAACGATCACATTAAAGATGTTTACAAAATTTTCTCATCCGCGGATGCAGATAAGGGCTTTGCGGATGCGGACAGCGTTTATCATATCCAGGTTATAAGGTCCTACGTCACTAGCGCAGAAATCGGGAATATTTTTTCCCTTTATTTGGTCGCTTCTCTAAG
Source organism: Schistocerca cancellata (assembly GCF_023864275.1). NCBI lineage: Eukaryota > Metazoa > Arthropoda > Insecta > Orthoptera > Acrididae > Schistocerca > Schistocerca cancellata. The sequence continues at coordinate 143,068,874 of NC_064633.1, forward strand.
TTTACGGAGTAATTAACAGCAGCGCCAGGCGAACATGAAAACAAGGAAACCTTGCATGGAACACGAATCTTACGCATTTCATGTGGATGGAGAGCAGTGAAACCAAGAGATGGTTAATTTTTTGAAAAAGAAAAGAAACCAGTTGCTCCACTCCCGTGTTCGTGGCTGTTTGTGAGTTTGCCAGTAATTTTTCAAACCCCAGGCTGCGTTACGGACGCTGCGCAATTTAAGTCGCATGATGCCATGATGGGGCTGCCACCTCTAGGTATGAGTTCGGAACAGGCAACAACCTCATTCTTGGAAGGAAGGTGATGTTGTTGTTGTTGTTGTTGATGATGATGATGATGATGATGATGATGTTATAACTCTGGTTTAATAGGTTCTCTTGTTATAGTAAGAATTGAGATATCTTTATGCCCACCCTAAGTTCAGGAGAAGTATGATTATCTACCTGAATTAGTAATATTAAATGACCTTATCGCTAAGAAAGATTTCAAAAATGTGATTGAGAAGGATTTCAAAAATGTGATTGGTTTTATGGCTGTTGCGACGGTAAAAAGATCACTTATGTAATAGAGTTTTTTGGTTGTTACACTTATCAGACTTGTAGTATATGTACATTCCCATTGGAACTTGGGTTTTTTGAAACACGGGGAGCTTTCCCAAAGACTTACGTTACATATGGATCTAGGGGGGAATTGCGGTTCAAGTTATTCAGCAACGCCGGCGGAAGAGCGGTTTGTTGCTCTCAAAAATTCATACGTCCCCAGGAGGAATAAAACATCACTCACAGAGCACATGTACGGCAGCGTGTTTCATTGACTTTTTGTCTTTATACAACACGCATGTTAGTGTTCTTTAACATATGTAAGTCATCTCTTTGTATGAAGTGGCGCAAGCGTTGTAAATGTTCTTGTGCAGTGTAGGAACAGACGGCTTGATTCTGAGGACACTGACAGTGATAAAACAATTGTAACTCTCTACACAGGGGCATAGTTGCCTTAAATGATAATGGCGAGGAATTGAAATATTTTTTAAAGGTATTTGTCCCTGCTTGTAGTCCTTGCAGTAATCTTTGTGTGAACGAAAGCTACAGTGTTTTATTGCATCCATTGATAAAATAAGGCTACAGATAAAAAGTGTGATTTGCAGATTAGGATCTGTAGACCACCTCAAACTGTGTGCATATGTTTACCGAGGAAAAAAGTAAGGACGTGCAATAACTTCAGGCGTGCCTCAAGGACGTGTGTTTGGACCTGTGCTGTTCCTGTTGTATATTAATGACGTGGCAGGCAATATTAATAGTAAATTCAAACTTTTTGCAGATGATGCAGTTATCTGTAGTGAAATACTGTGTAAAGAAACGCAAACATTATTGAGAAATGTCTGAATATTTCTGCAACGTCTTAAGAATTCAAAAATATTAACTGTGCTCTTCAGAAGACGCAAAAACTTAAGTGTCCTACGACTACATTATCTTCGAGTGACGACTGAAATCTGTCAGCTCGTACCAATACGACGTTATAACATTGAGCAAGCAGTAAAGGAAACAAAATAAAATTCGGAGTAGGTATTAAAATCTATGGAGAAAAAATAATAGCTTTGAGGTTCGCCGATGACATTGTAATTCTGTCAGAGACAGCAAAGGACTTGGAAGAGCAGTTGAACGGAATGGACAGTGTCTTGGTTATAAGATGAACATCAAAAAAATCAAAACAAGGATAATGGAATGTAGTCGAATTAAATCGGGTGATGTTGAGGGAATTAGGTTAGTAAATGAGACGCTTAAGGTAGTAAATGAGTTCTGCTATTTGTGGAGCAAAATAACTGATGATGGTTGAAGTAGAGAGGATATAAAATGTAGACTGGCAATGGCAAGAAAGGCTTTTCTGAAGAAGAGAAATTTGTTAACATCGAGTATAGATTTAAGTGTCAGGAAGTCGTTTCTGAAAGGACATCTTCAAATGTTACGATGTATCATAGCATCTTTGATACTCATATGTTTGTAAGATCTTTGTATGTATCAAAACATGTGGTGCGTAGTAGAAATCTTTTCAGTGACAAAGCTAAAGTGTTCAGTGTGAAAAATTTATGTGTGCAACAATAAGAATGCAGTGGGAATGTATCCACATCTATTGGACGAATGTTATGAAAACAAACCGACATTTCACGTAAGTCACATCCAACGAAAATCTGTAACGCAACCAATTGTGTGTGACGAGCTTATAATTATGTATTATTTATATTTTAGGACAATTAATCTGTAAAAAACGCACCACGTGTTATAAGGAAAGCGTGTAAACCGTCTGAAGATGAATCATAACGATTCGAAACCGGTACTGGTACCCTTTGAATAAAGGAACTGAAAGTAAATTTGTGGCTGATTGCTGTACCAACACCATCAACATTTGTTTTTGAAAGTATTTGTATGGAGTGTAGCCATATATGGAAGTGAAAAATGGACGATAAATAGTTTGGACAAGGAGAGAATAAAAGCTTTCAAAATGTGGTGCTACAGAAGAATGCTGAAGATTGGATGGGTAGGTCACGCAACTGACTAGCTACTGAATAGAATTACGGAGAAGAGAAATTTGTGGCACAACTTTAGTAGACGAAGGGATCGGTTGGTAGGACATGTTCTGAGGCAACCGACAGGAAGAAGATGCTGTGATATGCAAATGATTAGCTTTTCAGAGCATTCACACAAAATTGGCGCCGGTGGAGACACCTACAACGGGCTGACATGAGGAAAGTTTCTATACGATTTCTCATACACAAACAGCAGTTGACAGGCGTTGCCTGGTGAAACGTTGTTGTGATGCCTCGTGTAAGGAGGAGAAATGTGTACCATCACGTTTCCGACTTTGATAAAGGTCGGATTGTAGCGTACCGCGATTGCGGTTTATCGTATCGCGACATTGCTGCTCGCGTTGGTCGAGATCCATTTACTGTTAACAGAATATGGAATCTGTGGATCAGGTGGGTAATACGGAACGCCGTGCTGGATCCCAAAGGCCTCGTATCACTAGCAGTCGAGATGACAGGCATCTTATCCGATGGCTGTAACGGATCGTGCAGCCACGTCTCGATCCCTGAGTCAACAGATGGGGACGTTTGCAAGACAACAACCATCTGCACGAACAGTTCGACGACGTTTGCAGCAGCATGGACTATCAGCTCAGAGACCATGGCTGCGGTTACCCTTGACGCTGCATCACAGACAGGAGCGCCTGCGATAGTGTACTCAACGACGAACCTGGGTGCACGAATGGTCAAACGTCATTTTTTCGGATGAATCCAGGTTCTGTTTACAGCATCATGATTGTCGCATCCGTGTTTGGCGACATCGCGGTGAACGCACATGGGAAGCGTGTATTCGTCATCGCCATACTGGCGTATCACCCGGCGTGGTGGTTCAAAAATGGCTCTGAGCACTATGGGACTTAACTTCAGAGGTCATCAGTGTCCTAGAACTTAGAACTACTTAAACCTAAGGACAGCACACACATCCATGCCCGAGGCAGGATTCGAACCTGCGACCATAGCGGTTGCGCAATTCCAGACTGTAGCGCCTAGAAGTGCCCGGCCACTCCGGCCGGCGGCGTGATGGTATAGGGTGCCATTGGTTACACGTTTCGGTCACCTCTTGTTCTCATTGACGGCACTTTGGACAGTGGACGTTACATTTCAGATGTGTTACGACCCGTGGCTCTACCCTTCATTCGATCCCTGCGAAACCCTACATTTCAGCAGGATAATGCACGACCGTATGTTGCAGGTCCTGTACTGGGCTTACTGGCTACAGAAAATGTACGACTGCTGCCCTGGCCAGCACATTCTCCAGATCTCTCACCAATTGAAAACGTCTGTACAATGTTGGCCGATAACTGGCTCGTCACAATACGCCAGTCACTATTCTTGATGAACTGTGGTATCGTGTTGAAGCTGCATGGGCAGCTGTACCTGTACACGCCATCCTAGCTCTGAATCCATGCCCAGGCGTATCAAGGCCGCGATTACGGCCAGAGGTGGTTGTTCTGGGTACTGATTCCTCAGGATCTATGCACCCAAATTGCGTGAAAATGTAATGACATGTCAGTTCTAGTATAATATATTTGTCCAATGAATACCCGTTTATCATCTGCATTTCTTTTTGGTGTAGCAATTTTAATGGCCATTAGTGTATATAGTACGCGGTGAAATGGGAAGTACCCCCTGTCATGCACTTAACACTAATTTGCAGAGCACAGGTGAAGATGTACAAAACTAGAAGCTATAACAGAAAATAATTAGGGAAAGGCGGCGCAGAGTGAATTATTTATGATACGCCTCTTTCCCCGTCGTAGCGACGCCTGGGAAGAGAGAGAAGTGAAAGCATTTACTGGAGCGCGGGAGCTCGCAGGAGAGTATAGAGGCTCGTCATTGGCGGCGGCACGGCGCGCAGGCTCACGGGAAGAGAGCGGGCGTCGTTGGCGCTGGCGACGCGGGCGGCGCCGCCGTAAAGCGCGCCAAAGGAACGCCCCCGCATTACTATTGCAGCACGTCGTGCCGTGCCGCGAATTCCGCAACACTGCTAAGGCCGGGGACACGCTGCCTGCCTGCCTCCGACCGACAGCCGGGTCTCCTTCACATCGGACACTACAGCCGAAAATCTGTGTGCCGAGTCACGTGTGCAGTGTGAGGCAGGGGCGCAGGTCCTACCTAACAGAGTCAGTTCGGTATTGAGAACTGCACTGCTGGCGATTGAAATTGCATCAGGGGAGAATCGCAGATAACACACATGGAAAGAACACATAGAAAATGTTGTGGGGAAGACTTCGTTTTATTGGCAGAACACTTAGAAGATACAACAGATCTACTGAAGAGACTGCCTGCACTACGCTTATCTGTCCTTTTTAGGTGTTCCGCTCCGCGATGTGGAATCCTTACCAAAGAGGGTTAATGGAGTGCCGACCTGCGTGGCCGAGCGGTTCTAGGCGCTACAGTCTGGGACCGCGCGACCGCTACGGTCGCAGGTTCGAATCCTGCCTCGGGTATGGATGCGTGTGATGTCCTTAGGTTAGTTAGGTTTCAGTAGTTCCAAGTTCTAGGGGACTGATGACCTCAGCAGTTAAGTCCTATAATGCTCAGAGCCATTTGAACCATTTGGTTAACGGAGTACATGGAGAAGTTCAAACAAGAGCAGCACGTTTTATACTGTCGAGAAACAGGGGAGAGATTGTCACGGACATGATAAAGGATTTGGGGTGGACATCATTAAAATAAAGGTGTTTCTAAAACAATAAATTGATAGCCAAGGTCGCAGGAATTCTTTCTATTCCATGATTACCGGTTTCGGCGAAACTAAAGCCGCCATCATCGCATGTTAGGGCACATACAGGTTACAAAATCAAGGCAGACAATGATGATATTAATAGTTGCCTAAAACACGCAGGCTTTACAAAATTGTCATACGTAGCACACAGGCGTCCAAGAGAGATGACATTATAAATGTTAAGTGTCTCCATCACACACAAACGCAAGCAACTATTAATATCACCATTGTCTGCCTTGATGTCGTAACCTGTATGTGTCCTAAGATCCGATGATGGCGGGTTTAGTATCGCCGAAACCGGTAATCATGGAATAAAAAGAATTCCTGCGATCTTGGCTACCAGTTTACTGTTTTACACAGGAGAAAGAAAACTGGCGTTCTACGGATCGGAGCGTGGAATGTCAGATCACTTAATCGGGCAGGTAGGTTAGAAAATTTAAAAAGCGAAATGGATAGGTTAAAGTGAGATATAGTAGGAATTAGTGAAGTTCGCTGGCAGAAGGAACAAGACTTTTGGTCAGGTGAATACAGGGTTATAAATACAAAATCGAGGTAATGCAGGAGTAGGTTTAATAATGAATAAAAAAATAGGCGTGCGGGTAAGCTACTACAAACAGCATAGTGAACGCATTATTGTGGCCAAGATAGGCACGAAGCCCACGCCTACTACAGTAGTACAACTTTATATGCCAACTAGCTCTGCAGATGATGAAGAAATTGATGAAATGTATGATGAGATAAAAGAAATTATTCAGATAGTGAAGGGAGATGAAAATTTAATAGTCATGGGTGACTGGAATTCGAGTGTAGGAAAAGGGAGAGAAGGAAACATAGTAGGTGAATATGGATTGGGGGTAAGAAATGAAAGAGGAAGCCGTCTGGTAGAATTTTGCACAGAGCATCACTTAATCATAGCTAACACTTGGTTCAAGAATCATAAAAGGAGGTTGTATACATGGAAGAATCCCGGAGATACTAAAAGGTATCAGATAGATCATATAATGGTAAGACATAGATTTAGGAACCAGGTTTTAAATTGTAAGACATTTCCAGGGGCAGATGTGGACTCTGACCACAATCTATTGGCTGTGAACTGCAGATTACAATTGAAGAAACTGCAAAAAGGTGGGAATTTAAGGAGATGGGACCTGGATAAACTGACTAAACCAGAGGTTGTACAGAGTTTCAGGGAGAGCAGTGGGGGAAAGAAGTACAGTAGAAGAAGAATGGGTAGCTCTGAGGGATGAAGTAGTGAAGGCAGCAGAGGATCAAGTAGGTAAAAAGACGAGGGCTTGTAGAAAACTTTGGGTAACAGAAGAAATATTGAATTTAATTGATGAAAGGAGAAAATATAAAAATGCAGTCAATGAAGCAGGCAAAAAGGAATACAAACGTCTCAAAAATGAAATCGACAGGAAGTGCAAAACGGCTAAGCAGGGATGGCTAGAGGACAAATGTAAGAATGTAGAAGCTTATCTCACTAGGGGTAAGATAGATACTGCCTACAGGAAAATTAAAGACACCTTTGGAGAAAAGAGAACCACTTGTATGAATATCAAGAGCTCAGATGGAAACCCAATTCTAACCAAAGAAGGGAAAGCAGAAAGGTGGAATGAGTATATAGAGGGTCTATACAAGGGCGATGTACTTGAGGATAATATTATAGAAATGGAAGAGAATGTAGATGAAGATGATATGGGAGATACGATACTGCGTGAAGAGTTTGACAGAGCAGTGAAAGACGTGAGCCGAAACAAGGCCCCGGAAGTAGACAACATTCCATTAGAACTACTGACGGCCTTGGGAGAGCCAGTCCTAACAAAACTCTACAATCTGGTGAGCAAGATGTATGAGACAGGCGAAGTACCTTCAGACTTCAAGGAGAATATAATAATTCCAATCCCAAAGAAAGCAGGTGTTGACAGATGTGAAAATTACCGAACTATCAGTTTAATAAGTCACAGCTGCAAAATACTAACACGAATTCTTTACAGACGAATGGAAAAACTGGTAGAAGCCGACATCGGGGAAGATCAGTTTGGATTCCGTAGAAATATTGGAACACGTGAGGCAATACTGACCTTACGACTTATCTTAGAAGAAAGATTAAGAAAAGGCAAACCTACGTTTCTAGAATTTGTAGACTCAGAGAAAGCATTTGACAATGTTGACTGGAATACTCTCTTTCAAATTCTAAACGTGGCAGGGGTAAAATACAGGGAGGAAAGGCTATTTACAATTTGTACAGAAACCAGATGGCAGTTATAAGAGTCGAGAGGCATGAAAGGAAGCAGTGGTTGGGAAGGGAGTGAGACAAGGTTGTAGCCTCTCCCCAATGTTATTCAATCTGTGTATTGAGCAAGCAGTAAAGGAAACAAAAGAAAAATTCGGGGTAGGTATTAAAATCCATAGAGAAGAAATAAAAACTTTGAGGTTCGCCGATGACATTGTAATTCTGTCAGAGACAGCAAAGGATTTGGAAGAGCAGTTGAACGGAATGGACAGTGTCTTGAAAGGACGATATAAGATGAACATCAACAAAAGCAAAACGAAGATAATGGAATGTAGTCGAATTAAGTCGGGTGATGCTGAGGGAATTCGATTAGGAAATGAGGCACTTAAACTAGTAAAGGATTTTTGCTGTTTGGGGAGCAAAATAATTGATGATGGTCGAAGTAGAGAAGATATAAAATGTAGACTGGCTATGGCAAGGAAAGTGTTTCTGAAGAAGAGAAATTTGTTAACATCGAGTATAGATTTAAGTGTCAGGAATCCGTTTCTGGAAGTATTCGTATGGAGTGTAGCCATGTATGGAAGTGAAACATGGACGATAAATAGTTTGGACAGGAAGAGAATAGAAGCTTTCGAAGTGTGGTGCTACAGAAGAATGCTGAAGATTAGATGGGTAGATCACATAACTAATGAGGAGGTATTGAATAGAATTGGGGAGAAGAGGTGTTTGTGGCACAACTTGACGAGAAGAAGGGACCGGTTGGTAGGACATGTTCTGAGGCATCAAGGGATCACAAATTCAGCATTGGAGGGCAGCGTGGAGGGTAAAAATAGTAGAGGGAGACCAACAGATGAATACACTAAGTAGATTCAGAAGGATGTAGGTTGCAGTAGGTACTGGGAGATGAAGAAACTTGGACAGGATAGGGTAGCATGGAGAGCTGCATCAAACCAGTTCCAGGACTGAAGACCACAACAACAACAACAACAACAACCATGTAAATCGCTCCCACGTGAGCACAATGTGCTCCCGACGAAAGTGTATCTCGTTTCGGCGGAATCTTGTCACGAAATTTCCATCACCAGCTTTCTCCTCAGCATGCGAAAGTATTTTGTTGATGCCTACATAGGGAGAAACATTATCATAATAAAATAAGTAAAAACAGAGATCGCATTGAAAGATATACGTGTTCTCTTTTTCCGTCCACTGTTCGCGAATGGAATAATAGACACTTATTGTGAAGGTGGTTCGCAGAATCCTCTTCCAGGCACTTAAGTATGATTAGCAGAGTGTCCATGTAGATGTATATGTAGATAACGAAACTTTATTTGTTCTGCGTATGAAGTACGATAGAACACATGACTAATTTTTTTGGTTGTTAAAGAGTGTACAGGGCGACGAATTTACCAACAGCAAACTGGCAGTAGCTGAATTAATAAAGGAAGGTGACGTGCCAGGCCACAAGAAACATAATACTTTATCCAGAAAAAATGCATTTATTAAATAAAAGTTTTTCTAAGGTGGTGTTAAAAATTTCTGTGAACATGTGAAATTGACAGACTCAAATAAAGACAAGGAATGATGAATCCTCGAATTTTAAATTGAAACTAAATATGGTGAAATACTGTAATCCTTGAGTTCAGGCACGTGGTTCTCACTCTACGTAAACTGAACAAGGCACGGTATGTCTTCAGTTACTGCTGAACCTGACAAAACATTTTATTTAACATCTGTACCCTAAAATATCCGTCAATCATCAAAAAATTTCATTAATGCCGCACACCTGGAGAGACGGGAAATGAGAACAGGTAAAGAATAATAAAAAAATTTCAAGTACAGATCAGAGAAATATTATTTTACCACTCAAAATAATCAAGTAAAAATTTACGCCCCGATAGCTGAATGGTCAGCGTGACGGACTGCCAGGGGCCCGGGTTCGATTCCCGGCTGGGTCAGGGATTTTCTCCGCTCAGGGACTGGGTGTTGTGTCGTCTTCATCATCATTTCATCCCCATCCGGCGCGCAGGTCGCCCATGTGGCGTCGAATGTAATAAGACCTGCACCAAGGCGGCCGGACCCGCCCCGCAAGAGCCGCCCGACGACTGACGCCAAACGCTCATTTCCATTTCAAGTAAAAAGCAAGTCTAAGCCAACGAAAATTTAGCAATATATATACCTTATTTCAGACTGAGATTACCGAAAATACTTTTATAAAAGAATATATAAATGAAATTTGAAGAAGAACGCCCTCAGGGCTTCCGTTGAAACGGAAATCAGTAAAATTAATCTGCAGTGCCAAAATAAACCACATAAAGGCAGGATAAATAATATTCATAAATTACGAACCAGGTACAAACCTGATGGACAAAAATAAAAGTGACATAAGGCATATGATGAGTTTAGGTTAGCTCAACCCATAAGCTCTTTAACACGTTCAAGCCAGCGTGTGGTACCGATGGCTCACGCTCAGCCCTACCAATTATGCGATTGACGATACAACATCGTGTGATGTATTACGCATCAGCCAGGCGCAAAGAACATCTGTGCATACAATTTTGTATGACGTTTCAACGGCCGGCCGGTGTGGCCGTGCGGTTCTAGGCGCTTCAGTCTGGAACCGCGTGACCGCTACGGTCGCAGGTTCGAAATGGTTCAAATGGCTCTGAGCACTATGGGACTCAACTGCTGAGGTCATTAGTCCCCTGGAACTTAGAACTAGTTAAACCTAACTAACCTAAGGACATTACAAACATCCATGCCCGATGCAGGATTCGAACCTGCGACCGTACCGGTCTTGCGGTTCCAGACTGCAGCGCCTTTAACCGCACGGCCACTTCGCCCGGCCCGCAGGTTTGAATCCTGCCTCGGGCATGGGTGTGTGTGATGTCCTTAGGTTAGTTAGGTTTAAGTAGTTCTAAGTTATAGGGGACTGATGACCACAGATGTTAAGTCCCATAGTGCTCAGAGCCATTTGAACCATTTGAACGTTTCAACGAGAGAGCTTGCATAACAAATGAGACATCACATAATTTGTGATTGATTTAGTGTAAAAATAGTCTTCAATGATCTCTCGTTGTTCTAAAAATAAAAGGCATGTAACTTAATAACAAACTGTCGGTCTGCGCGAGTATCGACGCATTAAACGACTACGGAGAGGTCCTCTTTCCGCACAGGGGTTGAAGAATATGATTCGGAAGTTCAATTAGCTGGCGATTTGGGAATTGCTCCTCAGAGAGCGGGATGGCCAATTGCTCTACAAGTTGGGGATGCTGGCGCAATGTGCGATCCTAAAGCAGTGCACGACATGTGCCATGACAGCTGAACAGTTCATGATCCACCGTGGAGAAAGTACTGCGAACAGATTTGAAATCGTATTCGTACAGACTTCCAGGCTGTTGTGGGTGCAGATGGTCGGCACAGTGAGCAAGATTTGTAAATAGGGACTTAAAAATACTACGTAGTTAACAAATGTTACTCTTTCTTGTGGCATTAAAATGTGCTTCTTTCAAAGCGTTTATTCATTATTTCTCTTCTGCTTGTCCTTACAAATGTTGGCACAACGTTTCATTGTCCTTGTTTTTCATGAGAGCTCTCTGAAGTAATGGAAGTTCAATTATAACCACCTTGTACATGATTAATATGTATGTAGCGCGGTTCAGTCCTTTCTTCCCCATAACTGGTTGGGTGAGCTGTTACTCTGGCAGGATCTAAATGTGTGCCAATCGCCTGGAATAAAAACAAACGCTCTGGTGTTGAAACCAAATTTCGAGCCACTCAATCCTGTTAGATGGTGTGAGTTTTCAATTGGAAATAATTCGTTGTGCTCTAGTGGGGAAGCAGATGACTACAATATGTGTGCAATTTCTCAAATAACAATGGTCAAGTACCATTCTGCATCTGGTACGTGATATATCGTTTCCTATGCATTTTTTGTTGTAGAATCAGAATGTATACTTAGAAATGTGAAATCACCTAAGGTTTTGGAGACACTAAATTATATACAACTTTTAAACTTTGTCACAATGAACTTACATATATATTGATATCGATCGCTTTGTTTACACATGCCATCAGTTTCTTACTAGATTCCCCTAGAAACAGGAAGCCGAGAACCGACTAGAAACGGACTGAGGATATATTACGGTCCACGTAATCTATGGAACATTTTTGTTCTACGTCGTTATCCTACTGTCTGTTACTTAAAACTAAACAGTTTTATATCAAAATTGAAATGGTCAATATTTAATTCAGCTTTTATTCCAAAACTTTTGACTTGTAACGTGAACAGAAGGCTGTTGTTAAAATTAAAAAAATCGATACTGATTTATCATATAGCGCTAGAAAACGTAGTTTTAAAAAGCAGCGAAACGAAAACATATGACATTGCTTCAATACTTCGGCGAGATTATCTAAAACATGTTTCTGGTATTGAGAAACAACTTTTAGATCAGTAACAACAGCAAACTGTTGCCTTTGGTCATTATGAACTTTCAGTTGAGTACCAAATAAAAACGATAATTTTTTGTGTTTGTGCATGTAAACTGTACTTTCATCAAAAGTAATTGCTCTGCTTACATAAAAGCGCAGACGTTCTACCAATCAACTAATTTTTATCACTCATAAAATGTGATTTATATTCTGTAATAGTATAAAATACATAATGGTGTGACACTGAATGAATGGAAGTTCTAATTATGTGCAGAACAGACATTCAGTCATAAAAGCAAAGCAAAGAGAAGTCGTCAACTCCCTGCTCCTCTCATACACATTCATTTATTGATCTGATGGAATTATATTTTCCTGGAGACATATGATTCTCAAGTGTATCTTGGAAAAGCATAGAAGCTATGAATTAAAATTTGTGCCACGACAAAAACTTGAACCTGGGTTTCCTGTATACTAGGCAGTTGTGCTAACCAGTACACTACGTTAGCATTCTGACTACGATAGCTTCATCGACTATTTTAGTCCAGTGACCTCCCCATCACGAATTACAGTTAATAGCGTCAGTGAATTTTCTCCAATATAAATATTGGCCACGACATTTTGGTAGATGATTGTTGCAGTGTCTGTGTGTTTATGAGTTGCATTTTTTCATACGACTTGTCAAGCCAATGGCAGCACGGCATCTCTTGCCGCAATTGTCACAAGTGTATCTGGTTGGTGAGGCAGGAGCAGTGGTAGCATTGCGAAGCTTTTTCTGCCTTAATCTGTCTAACAAGCCTTCATCATGCTTCGACATTCCAGATGATATATCATCACGCCACTCTGGTCGCATGCTAGCCCGTCCCTCCCATCTGTTTGTGTCGATTCCAAAGCTCTCCATATCTTGTTTACAGGAGTCCTTGAACCTCAATACAGGACGTCCTACAGGTCTTTTGGATATAGAGATCTCTCCAAGCATCACCTCACGTGGTAATCTGTCAGGATCCATACGGTGGACGTGTCCCAGCCAGCGGAGTCGTCTCTGCTTCAAGATAGCTGAAATACTGTTGCTGTTGCTGTTTTAGATAGCACTGTTTCGTTGGTCGCTCGGTCCTTCCAAGTTACTCCGAGGATGGATCTCAGGCACCGCAAGTGGAATGACTCATATATCTCCAGGAAAATGTAATTCCATCACACCAATAGATCACCTACACCTCAGGTATAAGCAGGATTTCTCCATTACGTAGAAAGCCAGGGTTATATTCCATTGTCGGAGAGCCTTGGCAGTAGTGACGATTTAAAGAAGGGGAAAATGAAGTGAAGTCTGTATTAGGGAGGGCATTGGACTAAAGCAGAAGTTAACCACATCGGCATAATAAACAGGACACCCGGGTTCAAGCCCCACCTATGACACAATTTTTAATTCATTTCTTCAGCTTCTGTCCTTATCGAACTTTCATTTATGTTTGTTTCCTCACCAATGCTACCATTACTACTGATAATCGTACCATTTACTACGTCATTTATGTATTGTACTACAACCACCGAACTGTAGTTTTGGCATAGCGAAACTCTACTACGAGCGTCACTCCAAAAGAAATGCACATTTTTTTTTAAAGTCCATCTTTTATTCTACATGTTTGAAAGTTCTACAGCGTGTAGATACATCCTTTAGCAAAAATATTTTCATTTCTCCACATAATTTCCATCCCTCTCAACTGCCTTACGCCATCTTGTAAACAGCGCCTGTATACCCGGACTGTAAAATTCTGGATCAACCTGTTGGAGCCACTGTTTGGCAGCGTGCACAAGGGAATCATCATCATCAATCCTCGTTCCACGAAGAGAGTCTTTCAGTGTCCCAAAGAGATGATTGTCACATGGAGCCAGGTCAGGGCTGTAAGGCGGGTGTTTCAGTGTTGTCCATCCGAGTTTTGTGATCGATTCCATGGTTTTTTGACTGACATGTGGCCGTGCATTGTCGTGCAACAGCAAAACTTCCTGCTTTTGCCGATGTGGTCGAACACGACTCAGTCGAGCTTGATGTTTCTTCAGTGTAGTCACATGTGCATCAGAATTCATGGTGGTCCCACTTGGCATGATGTCCACAAGCAATAGTACTTGGGAATCGAAAAACACTTGCAGAACGTGCGGTTTTAAAATTTTTTTTTTTTTTTTTGTAAGTTTGCATGATGCTACTCCATTGATTACCTCTTCGTCTCTGGTGAAAAATGATGGAGCCATGTTTCATCAGCTGTCACAATTCTTCCAAGAAATTCATCTCCACCATTCTCGTACTGCTCCATAAGTTCGCTGCATACCGTTTTTCTTGTTTTTCTGTGAGCCACTGTCAACATCCTGGGAATCCACCTGGCACAAACCTTTTTTAATGCCGACATTTTCAGTATTCTGCGGCCGGCCGCGGGGGTCTAGCGGTTCTAGGCGCTCAGTCCGGAGCCGCTCGACTGCTACGGTCGCAGGTTCGAATCCTGCCTCGGGCATGGATGTGTGTGATGTCCTTAGGTTAGTTAGGTTCAAGTAGTTCTAAGTTCTAGTGGACTGATGACCATAGATGTTGAGTCCCATAGTGCTCAGAGCCATTTGAACCATTTCAATATTCTGCAAACACTTCCTTCCCCTATCCCAACGTAGCGTGACAATTCGTTCACTGTGATGCGTTTGTCAGCAGTCACCAATTCGTTAACTCTCTGCACATTGGAGTGTGTGAAGTACGAGGCCTGCCGCTGCGAGGACAATCCGCAATATTGCCGTGCCCGCTTTCATCACGTAACCTGCTTGCCCACCGACTAACTGTACTGCGATCGACAGCAGCATCTCCATACACATTCTTCAACCTCTTGTGGATGTTTCCCACTGTCTCGTTTTCACAGCACAGGAATTCTATGACAGCACGTTGCTTCTGACGAACGTCAAGTGTAGCAGCCATCTCGAAGACATGCTGTGAGGGCGCCACGGGAACAGGTTGAACTGAGTTTGAAAACAAGCGGGAAGGATGTATCTACACACTGTAAAACTTTCACACATGGAGAATGAAAACTGTATTTTTACAAAAATAGTGTGCATTTCTTTAGGAGTGACCCTCGTAACAACACAACATTCCCAGCCTTCTGCTTTACCGGTGAGTCTGTCTCTCGTGATATCTGCCGGTTAGTTCCGCATTACATAGTTGCGTCCACATTCTTTTCATCCGATAGTGTTTGTATGCTTTGTCGCCTGGCCTGGCCACGAGAGAAGCGTACAGCGAGGCCGATCTAGTGGTTCCGGTTCCGCTTTGAGATGATAGAGTACGGCAGCAGAGTGATGAATAAGAGAGGAGATCCCCGGCTGGGATGCGACGAGCGTTGCGTGCCGAGGCGCTCGCGTCCGGCTGGCGGCGCCGTTACTGGCGCCAGCGTGTCTGGCGTCCGGCCGCCAGGCGCCAGCCCGGTGACTCACGCTGGGCATCGATCAGCGGCCAAGGCCGCGCCGCCACGAGCGCTGGCGCCAGCGCGGGCCGCGAGCTCGCCCAGGTGAGCGACTAGGACCGAACTCCAGCAACAGCAGTTCCGAGAAACCCTGAATGCATCTACATATAATTCTGCAAGCTGCCGTACAGTGCATGGCGGAGGGTACATCGTACTAGCACAATGATCGCAAAACATTCGACACAGAAAATAATTACTGAATGAAATTTTGGGAATACATTTGTCTAGAAAATATACTTAAGCGATTAACATTCCAAGATCACAGTTTAACGTAAGCTCCAGATAAGCCATTGCAACTATGAAGTGCTGGTACGTTAACAACCGGTTAATCGCCAGAATGTTGAATGCAAACTGTGGTGTGCGTACTGTAAGACCTTCGGTACACACACCATCAGATTATTTGACTTGTCGCTCTAACGAAGTAGGCGAGTGTCAGCAATATGTCTCGTGGTCTTATCGTGGCGTGTTTATCTTCTGCCGTTAGGTCAGACGATAGAAATGCCACTTGCACGCTTAGAGTAGCAGATTGACAGTGACCAACTTTAAACAGAACTTGATTAATTTTCACACACATTTGTTAAAATAATAAAAATTATAGATATTACGTAACTTGAGTCTGGATGCTGTTTACAACTGACAATCTGAAGTTCCTTTGGTCTTGGTACGTTAATCTTATTCTCACATATCTCTGATACTTGACAAAGTGTCTATACATTTATCTTCATGGCTATGTGCAGGAATATGATAATCTGATTAGGCGCAGACTGAAACTTGACTATAGACTGGTACAGAATAAGCAGACTGATGCAGACTGATTAATCGCAGGTCTGTACACTCGTTATAATACCTCGGGCGTTCAGGTATCACTGCGCGAGTGTGATACGCGAGGAGAAAAGGTTCTACGTTAGCAGCAATCTCATCGGCTGTGTGACATATTAATACGCGAATCGGCGGAAGCAGAATTTGGTCCGTCTCTAAGACAGTGCCATTTCGTAGTGCGGAGACGGACGAGCGCTGCGCTTGCGCTGTTGTGCTTAGCGGGGCGCGCTCTAGTGGGAAAGTTGTGTACGCGCTGACTACGCGGAACTATGTACACAACACAAACATACAGACGTCCATGCATTGTGTTGTACAGGAGCCGGATGTCAGTTTGTGGGATGGAGTTGGTAAGTTGGTTGTTTGGGGAAGGAGACCAGACAGCGTGGTCATTGGTCTCATCGAATTAGGGAAGGATGGCGAAGGAAGTCGGCCGTGCCCTTTCAGAGGAACCATCCCGGCATTTGCCTGGAGTGATTTTAGGGAAATCACGGAAAACCTAAATCAGGATGGCCGGACGCGGGATTGAACCGAATGCGAGTCCAGTATCTAACCACTGCGCCACCTCGCTCGGTGGATGGAGTTCCATGCCTGTTGGACTTGGTGGGGCAGGGGTAACGATTGACGTAGCTTGTGAATTACGCTGGAGTAGTAGTCCGATGATTTCCCATATGTGCTCCATTGGAGACAGATTTCGCAATCGAGCAGGCCAAGGCAGCATGTTGACACTCTGGAGAGCATGTTGGGTCACAACAGCGATGTGTGGGCGAGCGTTATCCTGTTGGAAAACACCCCCTGGAATGCTGTTCACGACTGGCAGCGCAAGAGGTCCAGTCACCAGATTGACGTACAATTTTGCAGTCTAGGTGTGCGGGATAACTCGTAGCTCCTGCTGTTATACCAAATCAGACCCCTGACCATAACTTCATTGTCTCTAGCACGCAGGCAGGTTTGGTTGCAGGCACTCAGATCTCCTCCTTCTACCGAACAGACGGTCTTCACTGGCAGCTAGGCAGAACCAGCCTTCATCAGAAAACGCAGCATATCTGCACCCTGGCCGCCGGTGAGCTCTCGCTTGATACCACTGGAGTTATGGTTTCGGGAGCATGCTACAAGGCATCTGGTTCGGAACAGTACTAGAAATAACAGATTTGTAACATTTCGTTGTGTCACTGTGATTCCAGCTACTGCTGTAGATGCAGTACGATGCGCCAGTGGTTCAAAAATGGTTCAAATGGCTCTGAACACTATGGGACTTAACTGCTGGGGTCATCAGTCCCCTAGAACTTAGAACTACTTAAACCTAACTAACCTATGGACATCACACACATCCATGCCCGTGGCAGGATTCGAACCTGCGACCGTAGTGGTCGCGCCGTTCCAGACTGAAGCGCCTAGAACCGCTCGGCCACACCGGCCGGTGTTGCACCAGTGCCATACGCCCCCGAACACGGTCGTCTTCTTTCTCGGTAGTGCCATGTGGCCGTCCGGAGACTGCTCTTGCTGCGACCGTACATTCTCCTGATCACAGCTGCCAGCAACTATATACAGTGGCTACATTTCTAGCCGGCCGCGGTGGCCGTGCGGTTCTGGCGCTGCAGTCCGGAACCGCGGGACTGCTACGGTCGCAGGTTCGAATCCTGCCTCGGGCATGGGTGTGTGTGATGTCCTTAGGTTAGTTAGGTTTAAGTAGTTCTAAGTTCTAGGGGACTTATGACCTAAGATGTTGAGTCCCATAGTGCTCAGAGCCATTTGAACCAGCTACATTTCTGCCAAGTCTTTCTGCAATATCGCAGAAGAAACAACCAGCCTCTCATAAACCCATTGCATGACCTCTTTCAAACTCTGTGAGGTGTTGATAATGGCGTCATTGTCTCCTTAAAGGCATTCTTGACTAAAGTCAGCTCATCACGTCCAGTCTCAGTGATAACTAACGGTCGCTGTTACAGCGTGTTCTTAAACCAAACCTGACTCCATTCTCATAGTGACGCTTTCATGTCCCTCGACTCTTCTAACTGCCATTTGTACAGGAACCAGATGGCAGTTACAGGAGGGACATGAAAGGGAAGCAGTGGTCGGGAAGGGAGTGAGACAGGGTTGTAGCATATCCCCGATGTTATTCAATCTGTATATTGAGCAAGCTGTAAAGGAAACAAAAGAAACATTCGGAGTAGGTATTAAAATCCATGGAGAAGAAATAAAAACTTTGAGGTTCGCCGATGACATTGTAATTCTGTCAGAGACAGCAAAGGACTTGGAAAGAGCAGTTGAGCGGAATGGACAGTGTCTTGAAAGGACGATATAAGATGAACATCAACAAAAGCAAAACGAGGATCATGGAATGTAGTCGAATTAAGTCGGGTGATGCTGAGGGAATTAGATTAGGAAATGAGGCACTTAAAGTAATAAAGGATTTTTGCTGTTTGGATAACAATATAACTTATGATCGTCAAAGTAGAGAGGATATAAAATGTAGACTGGCAATGGCAAGGAAAACGTTTCTGAAGAAGAGAAATTTGTTAACATCGAGTATAGATTTAAGGGTCAGGAAGTCGTTTCTGAAAGTATTTGTATGGAGTGTAGCCATGTATGGAAGTGAAACATGGACGATAAATAGTTTGGACAAGGAGAGAATAGAAGCTTTCGAAATGTGGTGCTACAGAAGAATGCTAAGATTAGATGGGTAGATCACATAACTAATGAGGAGGTATTGAATAGAATTGGGGAGAAGAGGAGTTTGTGGCATAACTTAACTAAAAGAAGGGATCAGGTAGGACATGTTCTGAGGCATCAAGGGATCACCATTTTAGTATTGCAGGGCAGCGCGGAGATAAAAATCGTATAGGTAGACCAAGAAATGAATACAGTAAGCAGATTCAGAAGGATGTAGGTTGCAGTAGGTACTGGGACATGAAGAGGCTTGCACAGTATAGATTAGCATGGAGAGCTGCATCAAACCAGTCTCTGGACTGAAGACCACAACAACAACAACAACAACAACAGTGACGCTACTAGCGCCACTCTTATGCGACAGGCGCGAAATTTGAATAGATATCATCTTTCAGATACAGAAACTTTGGTTTATGTCTCACAACTCCTTCTTGGTGTTGCGATTTTTTTCCTCCGTGGATCAGCTATTCTGTCTCCTAATACATTAATGCATAGAACGAGGAAAAAAGACTCTCTTTATAACTCTGTAGCACCCGAGTCTGCTATCTTATAGGTCTGTGGTAGCATGATGTTCACACAGTCATGTTCGAATACATGTACTCTAAATTTACCCAACAGAGTTCGTTACCTTTCTTTCGGGCATTCTCATTTGTGTGTTCCCGCGCATTTCTGTTATACTTTCGCATGGGCTACACCGACCCGATACTATGCTGGCAGCACTATCCGAAATCGTTTTAATGTCTAATTCCGGAATCTGTCTGATAAAGATTGCGAACACCGGAACAATACTCTACAATTGCTCGCACCGTCTACTTGTTTTCTGTTTGCTTTAGAGATGCAGTGCACTTTGCCATATTCGTTCTAACAAATCCAACTTTCCATTTGCCTTCCCTAATACTGATTTTTCGTGACCGTTCGATTTCACATCGCGTCCTAGTATTACACCTAAATACCTGTATGATGTGGTGCGGTGTTACTGATTATTTTCGAGTTATTGCTCTTTGTTATACGCATTCTCTTGCGTGTAGCCGCAAAAATGTGAGCCGCTGTTTATTACACGAACTAGAAATTTTCTGTATTTCGTTAGGATCGTCCAGCGACTTCCTATACGCAAAACCATCATCAGCGGACAGTCGTATCGTGCTCCAGACACTATCTGACAAATGATTTGTGTATATTGAAAACATTAGGGGTCCTACGATGCTTTCTCGGGCACACCTATTGTTAGGTTCGTTTCTGTGGAAGATTTTCCATCCAATATAACTTGTTAGTCTAATGCCAGTGAACCCCCGATATTTTAAAGAATAGAACTCCCGTATATAAAACAGATTCAAAAGCTTCATTAATTTAGAAATGAGTTAATGTGTTAAATTTGTGGGAGAAAATTCTAGAAAAATTTGAAATTATGCTAAAGTTTGTTCGTAGCCCCTAAATGGTCTGAGAAATACTGGATGAATATAATTTGGGTAATTTGTGAAGACGCGCGTCCTCAAGTCCTGTACGTAGTTTCTGACTTGACTAATATTGCTAAACCTTTAACGTAAGATTATACCTCTTAATGAGCAAATTATGACAGCAGTTTAATTTTTTAAATTCGGTCAATAATTACACGAAATATTGAAAATCAAATTTGTGTTGCCCCTAGCAACCGTTAGATAGGCAACCTGTAACTGGAATTGGGTGCCGGCTTTCGGGATAGTCGCATATTGATATAGATGAACTTCGAACTAAGGAACAGCCAGTTTTTGAGTATTTGCGGGTAAAGCAAAACCGACAAAGTTTAGCGTTCGCGAAGGACTTCCAAGAAAATGATTACTTGTTACTTTGGGTACCATTTACTGGTCGCAAGGGACGTAGAACAATCAATATTACTTAATGGCTAAAACGCCTGGTCACCCGATCCTGGCTCGAGGATGCCTATCTAATAGCTGTACTCCTTGAGAGGTATAACTTACGTAATAGGTTCAACGCAGGAGGTCAAGTATTAAAGTTAGAATCTGTGTATATGTCTTGCGGCGGCGTAAGTCACGGCACGAAAATTACCAGACTATATTCTTTACTACTTAAGAATAAGAGCGCTTAGCGCTTCCGACAGACTTTACACATAATTTCAAACCTTCGTGAAACTTTTCCTCACTGACACCCCCACAAAACAATGAAAGGAAAAAAAAAAGTATCGCTTCTACATTTTCGCTGTTCATGCAATAAGTCGTCAGCATCAGGTCTCGCGTTTTGACGTATTACCTCTTTACTGCTAACTCCATCCGTGACAAATATTGCAAACAGTATCCACATATACCTGCAAAACTATAGCATCGTGTCACAAAGAGTTCTGGAGAAACGAGAGAGTGAGATGCGTGAAAAAGTTCGATTCTTTAAAGAACCACGGGTTGGGAGGTTAGTTGTTAATGGTGAATGGTGTGCAACAATTTGTTCGCCACAAGTCATGAATTGAACGAGGAGAAACCACCAAATACTTGACGTAATTCTTCAACATTAGAATGTCACCTGTCACACAACTCGTCCTAAAACTGATTATTCGACAACGAAAAACATTGGTATAATGTCTAGTTGTCAATTTTCACCTGATTTATCACCTGATGACTTTTTATGTGTTTTCTTATGTGAAACAACAAGTGGGCTAGCGATTTTCATCATCTCAAGAAGATGTTTAAGGGGACAGTGTGTGTCCTATGCCGCCAGTCTTAAATTATCGAATTTTCTGACCCATTATCTTGGAAACTTTTTAAGGCACCAACTTACAATTGTCCATAATTATTGAATGCGCCTTTCTAGGTACGCTGAACTAGAATTGTTACTGGAATTGTATTGTGGGGCATGTTATATTTTTCTTCAAGCACTCAATTTTTTGACAGAATTTTGTAAATAATGAACATAAAACAAAACAACTCGGGCTATTTTTATTATTTTAGTTCCATATGTGTTGAATTTCAAACTTGGCATGCTGTGAAAATTTCACGTCTCTACCATCAGAACTTTTTTTAGAAAACGGGTCATTTATTGCAAAAAAATGTAGTTCAGAGATATTGAGGTTTAAAACCTTTATTATTACAAATTCTTATACAGACTTATATTTATGCGTCTTTTATGCACTAGAATTGCCCTGGACCATAGTCTGTGTCTTCTTCAGTGTCACAACAACCCAGTGCTTGCCTCCTCCTTTTCCTTCTTGCTTCTTTTGTCATTTGCTGACCCTCTAACTCTGCTTCACGTACACGAAGCTCATCCAGTTCCCGCAGTCCTTTAGCTGTGTTCTGTCCAAATCTTACGCCTAACTTCTCCAGAACCTTAAGTCTTCCATAGTTTCCATCATTCAGCATCAGACACGCTAGCTTTAGAGTCATAAGGCCAACAAATAGACTTTTAGGCACACGGTACTATACAACATTATTGAAGGACTCATTCGCATTCTGGGTCTTCCCATGTCAACACTTCTTTAGTAGCTCAGGATTTGCCAAATCTCTTAAATAGGTTTGATTGCCTCGATTACTGCCAAAGGAAGAGAATGTTTATGTGTAAATTAATGCAGGGTGCCAGAAAATTCAGCTTGCCTATATGTAAACCAAATGTTTGGTGGAGGTGGACACTAAGCATGACATGGGTTTTCATCGGTTGATATTCGATGAAAGAAAGTGCTCCACACAGTTCTTTTCATGTTCTCTAAATTGTCACAATCTCTAATGGCCTTCCCATAATATTCATGTAATTCATCAATTCCTTTGTCCGTTAGTCTTCCAGTACATTTTATTGTCGTGCCATCAGACAGTTTTGTGTTAACCAGCTTGGTTTTTAGGTTTATTCGTAATTCTGAGACGTACAGCAGGCACAAAACAAAGCAATTCACAGCCTTCTAGACTGTGTAGTTCCCAAGATATGACTGCTCAACTGTGACAGTACATGCGTAACCGCGAAATTTGACAGTCGCACGTCAACTTTCAAAATATTATTTGAAGGTCTCACAATTGTCTGATTTTAATGTATTATATAGCAAAATGTTCAGGAAAGTCCAAAGTACATTATGGAGCAGAAAACAGATAATGTCAAATTTCAACGAATTTCACGTACAATCCATCCAAAACCATGTTATTCAGATAATGATCTTTCCGGGATTGGAAGCTCCTGTTGACCTTTTTTGATCCCTTCTGCAAAACACAAGGAATTTCTTTTTATAATACGTTTCTTGTAGTGGCCATTTTCGCAGCAGCTGTATATAAATTGCAGTTGTTTTAAAGAAAATGCCTTTTTTGCATGCTGCACATCGAAATTTTTATTTTTGTTTTTATGCACCCAGACGCGTTTCGCCTTTTTTACAAGGCATCTTCAGTGGGTGTCAGGTAACTTCTAATTCACTGCATCTAGGCAAACTGCTTTTCCTCATCTGGCAACTGACCTGTAAGGTGTCCACCTGGTTGCCAAATGAGAAAAAGCAGTTTGCTTAGATGCAGTGAATTAGAAGTTACCTGACAAGAAGTTACCTGACACCTAATGAAGATGCCTTGTAAATAAAAAAAAAAGGTGAAACTCGTCTGGGTGCATAAAAATAAAAATTTCGATATGCAGCATGCAAAAAAGGCATTTTCTTTAAAACAACTGCAAATTCTTTTTATGTCTGCCCAAACTTAGTTAGATACCAATGTGCACTCCTCTGTGGGTCTCGATTTATTTATGAAACTACATTATTGTGAAAAAAGGTTTCTAAAGGTCTGCTTGCTTTTATGCATTTTATCGTTTGACAGAATGTCATGATTTTCGTCCAGTTGCGCACCTGTTTTATTTTTCTGTTGTTTCCCAAACCTTCTTATACTTCGCCGCGCGGGATTAGCCGAGCGGTCTTAGGCGCTGCAGTCGTGGACTGTGCGGCTGGTCCCGGCGGAGGTTCGAGTCCTCCCTAGGGCATGGGTGTGTGTGTTTGTCCTTAGGATAATTTAGGTTAAGTAGTGTGTCAGCTAAGGGACTGATGACCTTAGCACTTAAGTCCCATAAGATTTCACACACATTTGAACTTTTTTTTTTATACTTCACTCTCACACGTGTTTCACACGATTTTTCCAAAAAGAAACATGATTTGCAAAAAGACTTGTGTCATCCTTCTCATACAGAGGCGCATCTCTGGGTGCATGTCCGTTTTGTGAAGGCCGTTCCACACACTGGCGTTGGAGGTATATAATTCCTTGGCATTGGCGCTAAGGGTCGTTCCTAACACTGAACGGTTCGCTTCGTGCGAGGTCTATCAATTTCCCGTCTGTCTTGGCTAACGGATCCTGATTCACGAAGGCTGCCATTACTCGGTGTTAGCGTGACGGCTGTGGCTGAATAATTTTTTGCTTATTTACGACCAGTATATTTCACTAATCACGAATCGGTTTTTGCGGTCCTCGAGAATGGTGACAATCTGTATTATTTGTGTTGTTTATTTTACGACTGCAGTCATAAACCTACATAGGGGTTGGCGCCGCGGGTTTTACAACTGCTGACAGACCCCGCCCGTCCTGTAATCACAGTACAGCAGTTTTGGGGTTGGGGGGGGGGGGGGGGATTGCTGCCGCACACCCCTCGTGCGTGGCGGCAGACCGTTAACTGCAGCCGCTCGGCGGCCCGGCGCCTCTGACGTCACGGGCACGGAAAAACCCTGCCGTCGCGACGGCGCCGGGTTGGAGCCCGTGCGCAGGCGCGCGTTCCCCGGCAGTCACCGGCCCGCAGGTAGCTAGAGCAGTCACCGCACCGGGGCAGCGGACGAGACGCGCACCTCGACACCCACTCCCAGCAACCAGCACCATGGCGCCCTCGGGATCTGCCGGTGAGTGCGCGGTCCGACCTGCACGAAGGCGGCGTCGCAGCCCGGCCCGTACCGCCGACTTCTGGCTGCTTCGTCTTCAGCTACCTCTAATAACGCTGACTTACTTTCTCCACTCTGCCGTTATGGACCCGGAAGTCCAGCCTAGCATGTCTGCTTCATACTAGGGCAGTAATTAGTGCAGTGGCGAGTGATAAGTAACCGTGCTCAACGAGTTGGTATAATTTTCTTAGCTGTTAGGCCGCATCGTATTCTTCTTTGAAATTCTGAAATAATAATTCTAAAATAATAATGTTGAAACTTCCTGGCAGATGAAAACTGTGTGCCGGACCGAGACTCGAACTCGGGACCTCTACCAACTGAGCTACCCAAGCACGACTCACGCCCCGTCCTCACAGCTTTACTTTTGCCAGTACCTCGTCTCCTACCTTCCAAACTTTGCAGAAGCTCTCCAGCGAACCTTGCAGAACTAGCATCTGGAATAATGTTGTTGTTGTTGTGGTCTTTAGTCCAGAGACTGGTTTGATGCAGCTCTCCATGCTACTGTATCCTGTGCAAGCTTCTTCATCTCCCAATACCTACTGCAACCTACATCCTTCTGAATCTGATTTGTGTATTCATCTCTTGGTCACCCTCTACAATTTTTACCCTCCACGCTGCCCTCCAATACTAAATTGGTGATCCCTTGACGCCTCAGAACATGTCCTACCTGATCCCTTCTTTTAGTTAAGTTATGCCACAAACTCCTCTTCTCCCCAATTCTATTCAATACCTCCTCATTAGTTATGTGAGCTACCCATCTAATCTTCAGCATTCTTCTGTGGCACCACATTTCGAAAGCTTCTATTCTCTTCTTGTCTAAACTATTTATCGTCCACGTTTCACTTCCATACGTGACTACACTCCGTACAAATACTTTCAGAGAAGACTTCTTGACATTTAAATCTATACTCGATATTAACAATTTTCTCTTCTTCAGAAACGCTTTCTTTGCCATTGCCAGTCTACGTTTTATATCCTCTCTATTTCGATCATTAATTATTCTGCTCCCTAAATAGCAAAACTCATTTACTACTTTAAGCGTCTCATTTTCTAATCTAATTCCTTCAGCATCACCCCATTTAATTCGTCTACATTCATTATCCTCGTTTTGCTTATGTTGATTGGTTCAAATGGCTCTGAGCACTATGCGACTCAACTTCTAAGGTCATCAGTCGCCTAGAACTTAGAACTAATTAAACCTAACTAACCTAAGGACATCACACACATCCATGCCCGAGGCAGGATTCGAACCTGTGACCGTAGCGGTCGCTCAGTTCCAGACTGTAGCGCCTAGAACCGCACGGCCACTCCGGCCGGCGCTTATGTTGGTGTTCATCTTATATCCTCCTTTCAAGACACTGCCCATAATAATAATAATTCTAAAATAATAATTTATATGCGGTGTTTGTTCTTTCGGACATGTCTGAAAGAACAGACACCATTTTGATGCAGTGGCCACAATGAATTAAGACACAAAGAATGACAGACGTTGGTTGCGTGGGGGAATTAATTTAAATAAACGGGGAAAGATGAAAATTTGTGCCGGACCGGGATTGGAAACCGGGTCTGCTGCTTATTAGATGCTCTAACGTATCCATACACTACCAACGTAGTGCCCCTTCTCCAGTATCCACATTACTCGCGGCATTTCGCCGATTCCCGTAAGAGTTCGAACATGGTGTGCACCCGCACTGCAAAGATCACTGGCTACCTTCGCCATATTTATTCATATGCGGTGTCTTTTCTTCTGGATGTGACGGTGGTCGTGCTAGGGTAGTCCGTGTAGGTGCAAAGACCACCGCGTCCAGATAGCTCTGTGCTCAGAGCACCTGCCTAGTAAGCAGGAGACACGGGTTCGAATCCCAGTTCGGCACAAAATTTCAACTTTCCCCATTCATTTAAATCAATGCCCACACACAGCCAACAGGTGTAATTGTGTGTGAAATCTTATGGGACTTAACTGTTAAGGTCTTCAGTCCCTAAGCTTACACACTACTTATCCTAAATTATCCTAAGGACAAACACATACACCCATGGCCAAGGGAGGACTCGAACCTCCGCCGGGATCAGCTGCACAGTCCATGACTGCAGCGCCCTTAGACCGCTCGCCTGATCCCGTGCGGCCAGGTGTAATTCTTTTGTGTCTTAAGATAATAATGTTTCAGTCCCTCTGCCAGGATTCTCTTCGCGATTGTGCGATTGTTCAGGAGTCTCCGGCTGGCAGAACACTTGGAGACACCGCTACAAGCCTGAAGATGATCCGAGCAGAGGGATCGAAACGTCATTATTTTAGGATTTCGAGGAGTCATATGACGTGACCTAATAACTAAGAAGACTTTTCCATCGATGACAACCGGAGGAAAGCTTGTAGTCTTATGTAAGTGGGATTTGTTCCTAGTGCGTTGTCGACTATTATTGTCCATCGGAAGATGGCTCGAAAAGGGAGGGCGAATGAGGCAAATCTGTAGTGGTTACGATTATCCTGAAATAGTAGGGACATCTCACTCTTGCCGATTACGCACTTGCACTGTTTGCGAGCGTGAAGTGGGGCTACCCTATGACGCCACTACCGCATCTCAGACAGTAGCGCATCTCAGACAGTAGCCAACCGGGCACCTTCTAGGCAGTGCCCAGAAGCCAAAAAGACGCATACGCATTTGAGGTTAATGAACGGACCTCACTATGTGTACGAAGGACTCCATAAGCAGTTAATATGAGCAGTATGTAAGCTGTATCGTAATTCTCATTTTTGCCATAATTGTCTTCAGCATCATCATCATCATCTACTTTGATCATCATCTTCCTCCTCCTCCTCCTCTGTTCCTTTATCTTACACTGTATCATATCGTCTTCCTTTATCTTCCTCTATGTCGTCTTCACTTTTGTATTGTGTATCAGCATCAGCATTTTTTATTCATTCTATGAATTTTCTCCTTCCTCTGCATCGTCATCATATTTTACCACTTCTCCCTCTGACTCATCAACATCTTGTTCTACTTCCTCTCTGTCAGCATAATCATCTTCTTCTTCCTCTTCCTTATATTCCCCTTTTTCTTCTTCTACATTATTATCATTATCAGAGTGCGTATAAAGATCATGCAGTATGGTGACACTTTACAGCGTGTTTCAAAATTACACCGACAACTTCTAGGGGATGTAGAAGGTGTCTTGTGGAACAAAATGAGGATGGAATCCCGTATCCGGAAACGTCATCCAACGATGCTACGGAGCTCCATACTCTTAGGCGCCGGCGCTTCTATATGTACGTATGTAAAGGGTGATTCCGTGACGATGTCACAAATTTTCAGACATGATGCAGAAGGATAAGTCTATCAGTTTAAGCTAAAGGATCTTGGTTCGGAAACGAAAGTTATAAGCGGAAATTGATCTGATACCTCTAAGGATGGAATACCTCTACCGGTACTGTTTTAGCTAAGAATGTATAGTATGCAACTTTCAGAGGTGGCAGTACGGATCAAAAAAGGAAACAATGTCTCGTAAACACCCTTGTTTTTATCCACACGACCACCTCTGAAAGCTGCCTATCCCACAATCTTAGCAACAACAGTACCGATGTATGTAATCCACTGTCAGAGGTATCAGAACGACTTTCATTTATAACTTCCGGACCAGATCTCCTATCCCAAATTGATACATTTATCATTCCCCACCATCCCAGAAAGTTTGCAATATCATCACGGAATCACCCTGTATACACATACATATACAGGAGCCGCCGCCTATAACTTCGGCAATTTGTAACGCCGTCCGGATGCGGGTACCTATCTTTATTTTGCTTCTCAAGATACCTTGTAGATCCCCTCGAAGACTGTCAGTTTAATTTTGAAACACTCTGTATAAGTTTCGCATTGTTCTTCTCCATTCCCTTTATTGCACATTCATCCATAACAACAGACACACAACACCTACACCTCCCAAGCTCTCCTTACACTATCCACACGTGGCTTACTTCAATCGATTCAGTCAAATATGGGACTGTTTCCTTGAAAAGGCACCGCCAATCTTTTCACTTTCCTAGGCTCAGTGAGAAAGTCTTTATCTTCATAGTGATCTACCTTCCTTAGAAATCAACACTTGACGGTTCGTAACACGACGAAAGTATGCAGCGATAAATCCCTTCTATCGAGGCTGTATCTTGGGCATCAATAAGGGCTTCTCGCATTGTGCCAATAATTGAACAAGATTCAGGTGTTATCTGGTTTCATTCTAGTGTACCGTTGTGTCTCTACTGGTAATACTGCACTCTTCCTTGTGCTGCTTTATTTTGTGGTTAACGCAGGGACATGCACTGCATCATCTTTCACTGGAACGTGTGTTCGAGTCAGATTAGGTAAGAGAGGCCTTGAATCGTTGCGAGGGTAGAACATTGAATAACAGGTTTGGTAAGAAGGTACTGAGCTCACTGGAAAGGAACCGTATTGAACTTCTGGTATTATCCCCTTATACCCAAGGAACGAGCGTTACGGCTTACTCGTCAGATTCAGTTAGACGTACTAATGACACTCGAATGCTACGAATGATGTGACCGATACTGAAAAGCTGTATAACTATCGCCGTTCATGTTGCATTTGGAAACTCGTTTTGGGTCTATACTGATAACCGGACGCAAATTTAGCATTTTGTGATAACTGGTTTGAAATATCCCACTATTACACATTTTTCCCATTTTTGTGTTACTGTTTGGACGGAAAAAGCGGGAAAACCGGGTAGAAAGGCGATTTAGGAGCGGTAGACGTGGTAAGTTGTAAGTCGCTTCTCTTTGCTAAGTAAGTTTCTATTTTGATTTCTCCTATTGCGCTCTGCAGATCACTGTCAAGTCTGTTGCAGGAGGTGTTCTATTAAACTATACAGTATACTAAGCTTTTCTCCTGTTGTATTAACGGAAGGGGCGTGGGAAAAATGACTGCCTCTACATCTCTGTGCGTGCTATTATCACTCTAATTTTATCTTTACTGTCTCTGCGGGATCAATACGCAAGGATTGGGTGAATATCTGTAGTTTCCGCCCCAGAAAACCAGCTTTTGAGATTCTGTAAACAGGTTTTCACGAGATATGCAGCATCCTTCTACAATGGCCTGCTATTGAATGTTTTTCAGAATTTCGGATAGAGTGCGCCAGTAGTGAAACAATCCGTTTTTGTATAGCCTACGTCGGATATCTGCTTTTAGTCTGGCTGTAGTAGTGCACCGTTAGGATTCCACGACCAACAAGCGACATTTGGAACATGCGTCTTGTTACTATGGCCAGTTCAATGGTGTAAATGAAGCTCATGCAGCGTGATAGATTAATAACACATTGAGTTTTCTATTATATTTTAAGAATTGTTATGTTTGAAGAAAGAGAAAGACATTAAACAGATGAAGTGCGGTAGAAAAAGAAAATGCGCAGATAAAATTTGCTGCTGAAATGACTATTAAAATATGGAAATGCATGATAGTTGTAAATGGCGCCTTTGTTGTAAATAGAAGAGAGATTGACGCAACTGTGGAATTTGAACAGCTCCGTCCACTGTAACAGGACCTCCGTTGAT
The DNA here is from genome assembly GCF_023864275.1 of Schistocerca cancellata. Taxonomy (NCBI): domain Eukaryota; kingdom Metazoa; phylum Arthropoda; class Insecta; order Orthoptera; family Acrididae; genus Schistocerca; species Schistocerca cancellata. Next base: position 143,099,225 of record NC_064633.1, read on the forward strand.
CCATTGTGGATACGGGACACCGAAGAAAAAACGCCAAACAGGCGTATGTTTTCGGAAGTTGTTTTATTTACATGGCCATTTTCGGCATCTCATTAATGCCATCTTCAGGTCCCCGTGCACTCCATGTATCGACAACCTGATACATCCATGCATGCATAACCGGAGTCATGAGTACCTGGATTCCGTGATTTTTTTTTGTAGAGTGTGTACTTCAAAGACTTGGCGACCAAGCGTAAGGTCGCTGAGTCGGATGTGAGATTCACAACTGTGCAATATTTTTCAACATTGTTGAGGTGGATACTAAATTGGAACTAATTCCGCAAAAATGTGAACTTGGACCAAGTAGAATGCTAAAATTTGAGTCTGTTGCAACGAAAACAGTAGAAATTCTGCAATATTTTATATCTGAGTCTACTTACAGGGTGTTTCAAAAATGACCGGTATATTTGAAACGGCAATAAAAACTAAACGAGCAGCGATAGAAATACACCGTTTGTTGCAATATGCTTGGGACAACAGTACATTTTCAGGCGGACAAACTTTCGAAATTACAGTAGTTATAATTTTCAACAACAGATGGCCCTGCAAGTGATGTGAAAGATATAGAAGACAACGCAGTCTGTGGGTGCGCCATTCTGTACGTCGTCTTTCTGCTGTAAGCGTGTGCTGTTCACAACGTGCAAGTGTGCTGTAGATAACATGGTTTATTCCTTAGAACAGAGGATTTTTCTGGTGTTGGAATTCCACCGCCTAGAACACAGTGTTGTTGCAACAAGACGTAGTTTTCAACGAAGGTTTAATGTAACCAAAGGACCGAAAAGCGATACAATAAAGGATCTGTTTGAAAAATTTCAACAGACTGGGAACGTGACGGATGAACGTGCTGAAAAGGTAGGGCGACTGCGTACGGCAACCACAGAGGGCAACGCGCAGCTAGTGCAGCAGGTGATCCAACAGCGGCCTCGGGTTTCCGTTCGCCGTGTTGCAGCTGCGGTCCAAATGACGCCAACGTCCACGTATCGTCTCATGCGCCAGAGTTTACACCTCTATCCATACAAAATTCAAACGCGGCAACCCCTCCTAACTATATAGTGCACAGGATTGATGACGGCGATATGCATGTGGGCAGCATTTGGTTTACTGACGAAGCTTATTTTTACCTGGACGGCTTCGTCAATAAACAGAACTGGCGCATATGGGAAACCGAAAAGCCCCACGTTGCAGTCCCATCGTCCCTGCATCCTCAAAAAGTACTGGTCTGGGCCGCCATTTCTTCCAAAGGAACATTGGCCCATTTTTCAGATCCGAAACGATTACTGCATCACGCTATCTGGACATTCTTCATGAATTTGTGGCGGTACAAGCTGCCTTAGACGACACTGCGAACACCTCGTGGTTTATGCAAGATGGTGCCCGGCCACATCGCACGGCCGACGTCTTTAATTTCCTGAATGAATATTTCGATGATCGTGTGATTGCTTTGGGCTATCCGAAACATACAGGAGGCGGCGTGGATTGGCGTCCCTATTCGCCAGACCTGAACCCCTGTGACTTCTTTCTGTGGGGACACTTGAAAGACCAGGTGTACCGCCAGAATCCAGGAACAATTGAACAGCTGAAGCAGTACATCTCATCTGCATGTGAAGCCATTCCGCCAGACACGTTGTCAAAGGTTTCGGGTAATTTCATTCAGAGACTACGCCATATTATTGCTACGCATGGTGGATATGTGGAAAATATCGTACTATAGAGTTTCCCAGACCGCAGCGCCATCTGTTGTTGAAAATTGTAACTACTGTAATTTCGAAAGTTTGTCTGCCTGAAAATGTACTGTTGTCCCAAGCATATTGCAACAAACGGTGTATTTCTATCGCTGCTCGTTTAGTTTTTATTGCCGTTTCAAATATACCGGTCAGTTTTGAAACACCCTGTAGAATAGGTGACATCAACCAAGTCGTCTTGGAAAGAATGAAGTAAGAATTAGCAAGACATTAACATCCTGTAGCTTTTGAACTGGCTTTAGCCGGTAGTTTTAGCGTTTTTACAAGCGTCGTTGCTAACGAGGAGAATACAGGAAAGCCGTTACCCGACTACTAGAACCTTCGCTCGGTGGAAGACAGGTCAAAATAAGCGGAAACGTGTCTCAACTTGTCAGTAGGTGCCCTACCGCTGGTAGCTCAGTAGTTAGCGTCGCCGGTTCTTAATTTTGCTCCCCGTGTTCGAAATCCGGTTATTACTCTTATTTTTGTTCTTCATTTAACTGCACGAATATTTTCCAGTGTATTGTAATATATCGTTGTCCTTATTCATCTACTAACTGTATGTCAGGTGAATGAATTAAAAATAATGATAAAATTATTTCAAGTTGTTTTCGGTGAAATTCCTGTAGCATATCTTGATTCATAATCAATTGCAAACGACAGTCTTCGGAAAGGTTATCCGTTATGAATGGCTTGCCGCGATATTATTGCCAAAGCGCGAAATCTTCAGCAATGTTAACGACGTTTCTTTCCCGAGTGAACTAGTACAAAGAAATGTCACTGTGGCAAATCTGTCTACGCGCGATACTCGTAGTGTTCGGAATATGTGTGTTTCGAATGTTTCTACGATCTGTATCATCCAAGGGAATTCACCAAACATTCCTGAAAAATTAACATATGAATAAAATTTAAAAATTAATATAAGAATTGGTATCCAAATGAAATATCATAATATGAGAATTTAAAGAGATTGTAATACCTCAACATACCATTCACACATATATATATATATATATTATATAATAAATGTAGGACACTTATTGTAATTTTTGTTCCTTAGTTTGATAATAAACATTCGTGTAGTAATCTTCTACGGATATTGGTAGACAAATGAAAAAAATAAATAAAAACAATAATGGGGTTTCGAAGACGGGACGCAAAAGTGAGAATCTGTGACGCAAAACACTGTTCCATCAGTTGGGCTGAGCTAACTGGGAACTAAAAGGCACATAAATTATGTGGAAAACTTTTACGGTCGTTTTCTCAGGAACGGTCGAGTATTAACAGATAAGCCGAGACACGTGTTCGCTCCTCTTCCATTGAGCGAAGTTTCTGGGAAGTCGTGTCATGGCATTTGCCGTGTTGTTCTGCGCTCTTTACCGCCGCAACGACAACCACATCACAGTTTGTGTCTTTCGTCTGAGGATTGTTTCATTACTCTGTGTTGTGTGTTGTACGTTGTGTTGATCCCACGTTACAGTCTTTCCCGTTGTGGACCCATTTTCACAGAATCCTTGGTAATTAGGAAAATAAACTGAATAAATCGCAATTACGTTATTGGCCTGGTCCCTCATAGCAAATTACTCAGAAAACCTAAAGAATCTCGGACTACGTGTGTTGAGTTTCGGTTCCCCTGTGTATTGTGTATGGTCTCATAGAGCAACGCGGCACTCATTGAGCGCTGGTACGTAGTACACAGGGCCGCATTTACGCTCAGGCCATATATATCTGCACACCAAAAATCCAAAATAAAAAAGTCTTCGTTTTAATATTGTGATGCAGGTACTCTTATAGGCGTAAAAAACGTGGACCTCATTACTTTTATGAACTTTCTTCTCTGTTTCAGTGGACAGCTTGTATGAATTAAGTCAACGTTCACCTCTCAAGGAATTTTCATAGTTCGCAGTGAGTTCGATTTTGCGTACCACATTTCATCTAAACCAGAACAAACAATATTATTACTTCGTGTCACCGGACACGGATTCTTGAGCTCTTGAAGCTGAGTACGTCCATTTTGACGTAATTTTATTCATTTACGATGTATTGCGGCCAACTTGCAACACGTCTTAAGACATATGGAAACGCTAACAACGTGAAGAAAGCTTCTCTTACGTGGACTTTAGCACTGTGTTGTTGTGGTTTCAGTCCGAAGACTGGTTTGTTGCAGCTCTCCATGCTACTCTGTCCTTTGCAAACCTCTCCTTTGTGTACCGTATTAATTTCTTTGTCTCCGATTTTTACCCCCTCCTCCTCCCTTTCCGCCAGTACTAAAATGGTGACTTTCTAATGTCTCACAATGTGTCCTGTAAACCGCTCCCTTCTTCTAGTCAGGTTCTACCACAGATTTCGTTTCTCCCCAGTTCTGTTTAGTACCTCTTTACAAGTTATGTGATCTGCCCACCTAATAAAATACGAAAATCTATTCTCTTCTACTTGGTCGCCTAAAGTATGATCATCAAAATACCACAACGTGAGAACATGTACATCGTCCGTGGAAGAACCGGAGAGCTTAATTCTTTTTTTTTCTTCTTTTTTTTCACTCCCGCTTGTATGGTGTGCGTAGAATATTGATTTTCTTCTTAACGTCTTCCTGCAAAACATACGGGAGGAAAAGACGCAAGATCTCTGTCATTTTGATAAATGTCAGTGCACTTTCACTCATATCTTTAATCTTAATTTCCACAATTGCGGAAACTTACGTTATAGTGAGATAAATTGGAATAAAAACTCTTTCTCTCTAAATATGTGCGGCGATGCATGAACACGAATAACGCCCGTTATCTTGTCAAATTGAAAACAAGGTCTGTGTTTGAAAAACCGTGTCATTGGGCACGCTGCCAAATAACTTGCCAAAATAGTAAAGTTTGGCACATTGTATGATCGTTTACGGGGGCCTTCAGATCTCTAACGCCGGCCGGCGTGGCCGAGCGGTTCTACGCGCTACAGTCCGGAACTGCGCGACCGCTACGGTCGCAGGTTCGAATCCTGCCCCAGGCATGGATGTGTGTGCTGTCCTTTGGTTAGTTAGGTTTAAGTAGTTCTAAATTCTAGGGGACTGATGACCTTAGAAGTTAAGTCCTGTAGTGCTCAGAGCCATTTGAACCAAGATCTATAGCGCCTGACAATTAGCTGACTGAGTCGCGACGTCATAGCAAGGTCACGCTGGCACTGAGCGTCTAAAGCGGGAAATTCAAGAGCCGAGTATGCGAATGTATTTTTAAATACGAAGGTATTTATATAAACGTATTTTATAAAATTGTTAAGGCTTTCGTGGTCATTTGTTGACAAACTGCCTATGGGCTTCGGTCAACCTAAAAAGCCTTCGAATATTTCTAATTTACTCCAGCAAAATTTAAACCTTGGATTCAGCGTTCAGTACTACTCTAGAACAAAAGGCCTTCGAATATTTGTAATTTACTCCAGCAACATTTAAAGCTTGGATTCCGCGTTCAATACTACTCTAGAACCTTCCACAGGATACCAAAGAGCCTGTCACAAGTATTATTTTAGACGTCCCATAATCCTGACACTTCGCCCATTTTATAATTTTCGTAGTGTTGTTCGTGTTCATAATCAGATCACACAAACTTTTACCGAACGAACTTCTGACGTCACAAAATAATTGTGATTTCCACGAGAGGTAATATTACAATTTAGAGTTACTACGACGGGTTGGGGTAAGTGTAAGCTACCTCGAGGGGAGACGGCGCAGCATTAGACGTATGACTCACCCTTTTTTGTTTTTGTTTTTTTAAATTTTTTAAGTCATTACTCCGTACTTTTTTGATACTGCCTCTGATCGATACCTGACTGGTGCAAACTTCACATATCTACGTAACTATTATAGGCAGCATCATGTTTAGTTGTTTTGCTTATACTAGTCTTCGTTCCTAGCATTATAATCCCTCTATTGTTCTTTCAAATGCCACGTAAACTATTTCTGCATGCCTTTTTAGATATCCCATTCGCGTAAGAGTCTTCAGTACCCTTCTTATCTTGCCTATTCTATATACTTCTTCATCATCATCTACATCTATCTCCGCAGGCCAACTTACGGTGTTTGGCTGAGGATACTTCTGGTACCACAATCAATCGTCCCGCCACCGTCTTCCTCCCTGTCTCTTCCTTGTTTCATTCGTAGATGGTGGGAAGAACGAAGGTCGAAAAATGTCTTATGAGCCCTAGGTTGATTTTCTCGTCGCGGTCATTTTTGCTAGAAGTACAATGACTGGACAAAAATATGGAAACACCACAAGAAATGTATGTTTGAACATACATGCAGATGCTCTCAGAACCTGGAGGTTTCACTGTTGTATTTTACTACGAACGGCAAAGTAATCAGCACGCTGCAAGTGTCAGCCGTGGGTCGGAACAGTATTCTGTCTAGTTGTGATTGCATTATGTTGGAACTAAGTGAATTCGAGCGTGGAAATTGTTGGGGCTCGTATGGCGCGAAAGTGCGTGGTATTTCAAGATGCAGCGTATCGAAGATTCGTACCACATACAGCAAAGTATCATCCGCTAAGTCACAAAGCGGACGAATATGTATGTTGAGTGACCGATAGCCATTGATGAGGATTGTGACGAAAAATAAAAGGACAACGGCTGCAGAACTGAATGTCGCACTCGCTAACCTCGCCAGCACCCCCACAACGGGAAGGGAACGCCGTAAGCTGAGAATTGCTGGACGTGCTGCAATTACAAAATCACTTCTCAGTTACGCAAATGCCCGTTAGCAGGAAAACGTGATGACGAAGCCATACAACCTGGACTATGGAGCAATGGAAGAAAGTCATCTGGTCATACAGTTCGCAACGTCCAGGACTGGTTTTGTGATCATGAGGATAAATAGTCGCATCTTCCCTGGCCACGACAGTTACCAGATCTCAGTATTATTGAGCCTTTGTGGCCTACGTTGCAGAGAAGTGTGTGTGATCGCTGTCCACCTCCATCGTCGTTACCTCAACTTGCCAAAAAAGGGCTCTGAGCACTATGGGATTTAACATCTGAGGTCATCAGTCCCCTAGAGCTTAGAACTACTTAAACCTAACTAACCTAAGGACATCACACACATCCATGCCAGAGGCAGGATTCGAACCTGCGACCGTAGCGGTCGCGTGGTTCCAGACTGAAGCGCCTAGAACCGCTCGGCCACACCGGCCGGCCTCAACTTGCCACTATTTTGCAGGAAGAATAGTGTGAAAATCTCTTGAAATCCATTCCGAGACGACTCGAAACTGTTTTGAATGCCAGCTGTTTTCCTAGACTGTATTAAACATGGTAATCTGTTGTGCTTTTGGTGTTTCCACATATTTCTTCACCCCGTGTATGTTAGACGAGGTAACACGTTGCCCTCTTCTTGAACTGTCGTTTCTTTGTTTGTTTACTGCGCTGAACATCGTGGTTATGAATACCTTTAAAGTTACCGCAAGAGATGAATAGGCTTAAAACATATTAAATGCGGGCATGCTGAAAAGCTACATAAGATCACACTCGCTTTTTTCCACGCTTACTCACATTAGCGCACACAGTTACTCTTAGCTGTGCCTAAATGAAAACCGATACAACGCAGAATACCAAAATATTGTTACCAGTCCGGAAAAGCCACGGAGAAGCAACGCAAGAAATCATTATAATAACTGTATGAGCCAACCATCTCGTACACACCGTAAAATCTACTGCCTAACAGCGTAGGCACAAGATAGCCGGCCGTTGTGGCCGAGCGGTTCTAGGCGCTACAGTCTGGAACTGCGCGATCGCTACGGTCGCAGGTTCGAATCCTGCCTCGGGCATGGATGTGTGTGATGTCCTTAGGTTTAAGTAGTTCTAAGTTCTAGGGGACTGATGACCTCAGAAGTTAAGTCCCATAGTCCTCAGAGCCATTTGAACCAACAAGATAAGATAATACACAAAGTCACAGAACACGTGCCATCATCACTTAAAATTGAGGGCAGATATGCTAATAAACTGACTGCTGCCCTCTCGTCATTATGTAAATGATACTCAGTTAAAGTGTGGCGAACTGTAGTCAGCACGTATGTGTTAGGTGTCTGTTGTGCTCTTTTCCTGGAACGTACTCTCACGGAATTTCAACAGTAAACGTCTGGATGATGCATAACTCCTCTCTTGTAACGTTGTCCACTAGAATTTGTTGAGCACCTTCGTAAAGCTCTTATGCATACCGAACGTCGCGCGGTCTGAGGCGTCTTGTCACGATCCGCACGGCTCCCCCCGTCGGAGGTTCGAGTCCTCCCACGGGCATGCGTGTGTGTGTTGTCCTTAGCGTAAGTTAGATGAAGTAGTGTGTAAGCTTAGGGACCGATGACCTAAGCAGTTTGGTCCCATAACATCTTACCACAAATTTACACACCAAACGATCCCATGTTGAAGGGTGCCGCTCTTTATTGGATTTTCTGTATCTCTTCTATAAATGCAAGCTGGTAAGGTCCTAGACTACGAGCAATAATCAAGAAATTGTCTTATACGTACACTCCTGGAAATGGAAAAAAGAACACATTGACACCGGTGTGTCAGACCCACCATACTTGCTCCGGACACTGCGAGAGGGCTGTACAAGCAATGATCACACGCACGGCACAGCGGACACACCAGGAACCGCGGTATTGGCCGTCGAATGGCGCTAGCTGCGCAGCATTTGTGCACCGCCGCCGTCAGTGTCAGCCACTTTGCCGTGGCGTACGGAGCTCCATCGCAGTCTTTAACACTGGTAGCATGCCGCGACAGCGTGGACGTGAACCGTATGTGCAGTTGACGGACTTTGAGCGAGGGCGTATAGTGGGCATGCGGGAGGCCGGGTGGACGTACCGCCGAATTGCTCGACACGTGGGGCGTGAGGTCTCCACAGTACATCGATGTTGTCGCCAGTGGTCGGCGGAAGGTGCACGTGCCAGTCGACCTGGGACCGGACCGCAGCGACGCACGGATGCACGCCAAGACCGTAGGATCCTACGCAGTGCCGTAGGGGACCGCACCGCCACTTCCCAGCAAATTTGGGACACTGTTGCTCCTGGGGTATCAGCGAGGATCATTCGCAACCGTCTCCATGAAGCTGGGCTACGGTCCCGCACACCGTTAGGCCGTCTTCCGCTCACGCCCCAACATCGTGCAGCCCGCCTCCAGTGGTGTCGCGACAGGCGTGAATGGAGGGACGAATGGAGACGTGTCGTCTTCAGCGATGAGAGTCGCTTCTGCCTTGGTGCCAATGATGGTCGTATGCGTGTTTGGCGCCGTGCAGGTGAGCGCCACAATCAGGACTGCATACGACCGAGGCACACAGGGCCAACACCCGGCATCATGGTGTGGGGAGCGATCTCCTACACTGGCCGTACACCACTGGTGATCGTCGAGGGGACACTGAATAGTGCACGGTACATCCAATCCGTCATCGAACCCATCGTTCTACCATTCGTAGACCGGCAAGGGAACTTGCTGTTCCAACAGGACAAAGCACGTCCGCATGTATCCCGTGCCACCCAACGTGCTCTAGAAGGTGTAAGTCAACTACCCTGGCCAGCAAGATCTCCGGATGTGTCCCCCATTGAGCATGTTTGGGCCTGGATGAAGCGTCGTCTCACGCGGTCTGCACGTCCAGCACGAACGCTGGTCCAACTAAGGCGCCAGGTGGAAATGGCATGGCAAGCCGTTCCACAGGACTACATGCAGCATCTCTACGATCGTCTCCATGGGAGAATAGCAGCCTGCATTGCTGCGAAAGGTGGATATACACTGTACTAGTGCCGACATTGTGCATGCTCTGTTGCCTGTGTCTATGTGCCTGTGGTTCTGTCAGTGTGATCATGTGATGTATCTGACCCCAGGAATGTGTCAATAAAGTTTCCCCTTCCTGGGACAATGAATTCACGGTGTTCTTATTTCAATTTCCAGGAGTGTAGTAGCCCTGTATTTTTCGGTTGTTGCTGTTACCATTCATTTGTCACCAACATCTTAATCGAAGAATAACTGATCTTCCCACGTGTTTATGAGCAATACGTTAAATTTATGTTCAGGGTGGACTGCCAGTCCCCGCACAAAACATGGATCCTTGCATCCTCCACAGGTCTTCCAACATATCTCTGCAGTCTTCTCGTGTTCCAGCCTTCGCATAGACAACGTTGTCTGCAAACATCCTTCTGGATCTTACGACGTATCCACTAGAATTCATTCATATACACTGAAGAACCAAAGAAACTGGACCCCTGCGAGCACACAGAAATGCCGCAACACGACGTGTCATGGACTCGACTAAAGTCTGAAGCAGTGCTGGAGGGAATTGACTCCATGAGTACAGCAGGGCTGACCATAAATCCGTAAGAAAACGAGGGAGCGGAGATCTCATCTGAACAGCGGCTACCCAGCGGCTTTGCAGATATGCTCAATAATGTTCATGTCTGAGGAGGTGGACAGCGAAAGTGTTTAAACTCAGAAGAATGTTCCTGGAGCCACTCTGTAGGAATTATGGACGTGTGGGGTGTCGCATTGCCCTGCTGGAATTGCCCAAGTCCGTCGGAATGCGTAATGGACATGAATGGATGCGGGTGATCAGACAGGATGCGTATTGTGGTGAGCGTACTGTAAGACCTTCAGTACACACACCATCAGATTATTTGACTTGTCGCTCTAACGAAGTAGGCGAGTGTCAGCAATATGTCTCATGGTCTTATCGTGGCGTGTTTATCTTCTGCCGTTAGGTCAGATGATAGAAATGCCACTTGCACGCTTAGAGTAGCAGATTGGCGGTAACCAACTTTAAACAGAACCTGTTTAATTTTCACACACATTTATTAAAAATAATAACAAGCATAAAAATTACTTAACTTGGTTCTGGATGCTATTTACAATTGACAATCTGAAGTTCCTTTGGTATTGGTATGTTAATCTTATTCTCACATATATCTCTGATACTTGACAAAAGTGTCTGTACATTTATCTTCATGGCTATGTACAGGAATATGGTAATCTTATTGGGCGTAGACTGAAACTTGACTATAGACTGGTACAGACAAATGTAGAACTCGTACTGTTGCAGACAAATGCAGACTGACTAATTGGAGGTCTGTACACTCGTTATAATACCTCGCACGTTCATGTATCACTGCGCGAGTGTGATCCACGACGAGAAAAGGTTCTACGTTAGCAGCAATCTCATTGGCTGCGTTACATATTAATACGCGGATCGGGGGAAGCAGAATTTGGTCCGTCTCTATGGTAGCGCCATCTCGTAGTGCAGAGACGGACGAGCGCTGCGCCTGCGCTGTTGCCCTTAGCGGGGCGCGCTCTAGTGGGAAAGTTGTGTACGCGCTGACTACGCCCAACTATGTACACAACACTTATGTACGTGTCACCTGTCAGAGTAGTATCTAGACGTATCAGGGGTCCCATATACTCCAAATTCACACGCCCCACAACATTACCGAACCTCCACCAGCTTGAACAGTCACCTGCTGACTTGCAGGATCCATGGATTCACGAGGTTGTCTGTACCCGTACCCTTCCATCCACTCGATATAATTTGAGACGAGACTCGTCCGACCAGGCAACATGTTTACAACAGTCCAGTTTCGGTGTTGACAGGCCAAGGCGGGGGCTGGTTCAAATGGCTCTGAGCACTATGGGACTCAACTGCTGAGGTCATTAGTCCCCTAGAACTTAGAACTAGTTAAACCTAACTAACCTAAGGACATCACAAACATCCATGCCCGAGGCAGGATTCGAACCTGCGACCGTAGCGGTGTTGCGGTTCCAGACTGCAGCGCCTTTAACCGCACGGAAGGCGGGGGCGTAAAGCTTTGTGTTGTGCAGTCATCAAGGTTATACGAGTGGGACTTCGGTTCCAAAACCCATATCGATGATGTTTCATTGAATGGTTCACACGCTGACACTTGTTGATGGTCCAGCATTGAAATCTGCAGCAATTTGTGAAAAGTTTGCACTTCTGTCACCCGTTCTTGCAGGATCTTTTTCCGGCGCAGCGATGTCGGAGATTTTATGTTTTTCCGGATTCCCGATATTTACGATACAATCGTGAAATGGTCGTTCGGGAAAATCTCCGCTTCATCGCTACCTCTGAGATGCTGTGTCCCATCGCTCATGTACCGCCTATAACGCCACATCCAGACTCACACCATTGTAGCATCAGTAGCCGATCGCTGCGCCGTATTCTATTTATATATCTCTGTATTTGAGTACGCATGCCTATACCAGTCTCTTTGGCGTTTCAGTGTTTACTGTAAACGGTCACGGACCTGTAATACTCCCTCCGTTGCTCCCGAAATGACTTTTACATCCGTCTGTTTCGTCCCATTAAGAACAACGTGTTGGGTTCTATTTTTTACAAAGTTCTATATCCAGCACTTTATCTGTTCACGTAATGTTTAACATTCTTCTGTACCACCACATTTCGTAAGCTTCCATTATCTTCCTTTGCTGATTTCTGACGGTCGGCGCTTCACTTCCATATCGTGCTGTGCTCCAGGCGTCCAACTTCACGAACTTATTAGTCACGTCTTACGATGGTAAGATGCCTGAATCCGTCACATTCTGCTGGGGCACCTGGCTGTGGATGTTTTGGCCCGTCGGGTCGTGTTGTGAGGGCATACGTGCAGCGCAGGGCAACTCGTTAATCGCGGTGAATTCCGCAGCAGTTACGTAAGGCGCGCTGGCGTGTGTGTTTTTGCCCTCAGCCGTTTACAGGTGGCCGTCGGACAGCGACACGCGTTGCTGGCTCAGCAGCTCGTCCGTTTATCAGACAGTTACGCAGTGCGCCACTCCTGCCTTCGCAACACCAGCTCAAACTGAAGCATGCATACACGCCATTGTTCCAAACCGCCACTTAATATCAGTCGCTAATGTCGCGGTATCGCACAACTGAATCTGATTTAAAGCTATGTCGAATGTTTGGTAAGATTTATAGATAAGATTTCGAGTGATACTCAAATGTTAATTCGACTGAAAAATAAGTAGAAACTTTTTTACGGGATCTTTGTGTAGGATTACGCAGTTACAAAAAATATACAGGTATCTACTCAAACTTTAATTTAACCTGGGACCTTCCACGAGACTTTAAACAATGTGTCACAGTGCCAGTACCAAAGAAAGCATCTGCAAACAAATGTGAACAGTATGGGACCCTAAGTTTGGTAGTAGACACCTCCGAGATCTTGACCTCTGTCAATAAGGCGGATTGAAAACAGTGTAGATGAAGTGACCACAGATGACCATTTTGGCTCTAGAAGAGGTATAAGTACACAAGAAGCCATAATCAGCCAGCGATTAATTCTCGAGAAAAGACTAAAGAAGACTCAAGACACATATATTGCCTTCGTCGACTTAGAAAAAGCACTTGAGAGGGCAGACTGGCAATAGCTTTTTGAGATGCTAAGAGAGTGGCATAAAGCGTAAAGACAGAGAAGTAGTGCAAAGACCCTATGAAGAAGAGGTGGCTGTGATAAGTCGTGGAGAACATGGAGAAGAAACTACTGTAAAGCAGGTGCCAGACAAGACTGATCAAATCTCTTACTCGCTCAGAGAGCACTGGATGGAGTTAGGGAGAAACTTTATATACTGAGATTTGCTGATTATATTTCATCGTTAAGATGCAGAACATGTAGAAGTGATGCTGACCCAGATGGAAACCACCCTCAACTCTTCCAATGAGGTGATAATTGATAAAGGTAAAACAAAAATCTTAGTTGTGAGCCGATGAAACACCGTTGCCCAACGACCACTTAACAGTGAGCGAGCCGGCCGGTGTGGCCGAGCGGTTCTAGGCGCTTCAGCCTGGAATCGCGGGACCGCTACGGTCACAGGTTCGAATCCTGCCTCGGGCATGGATGTGCGTGATGTTCTTAGGTTAGTTAAGTTTAAGTAGTTCTAAGTTCTAGGGGACTGATGGCCTCAGATGTTAAGTCCCATAGTGCTCAGAGCCATTTGAACCATTTTTGAACAGTGAGCGACTGGAGGCCGTTAAATGTTTCCTACATAGGGTGTAAAATTACATCAGACGGGTGATCAAAAATGGGTCTGAGCACTATGGGACTTAACTTCTGAGGACATCAGTTCCCTAGAACTTAAAACTACTTAAACCTAACCTAAGGACATCACACACATCCATGCCCGAGGCAGGATTCGAACCTGCGACCGTAGCGGTCGCGCGGTTCCGAACTGTATCGCCTAGAACCGCTCGGCCACTCCAGCCGGCAGACGGAGATCAAAGTAGAATACTGCAGGTCAAATTCACCAGGCAAAAGCTATTTTCAACAAGAGCATCCAGTCGGACAGACAAACATCTCAGGAAAGTCCTTATAAAGATATTTGTTTCGATTGTACGTCTGTACGGAAGTGGAACATGGACACCCGAACAAGCAGACAAAACGCAAACTAACAAGCCTTCCAGATGTGGTACTACTGAGAGTGCTAAAGATTGGCTGGGTAGAACAGGTGCTACAGAGTGTCTCCTAAAGCTTATCAAACACAGAAGTGCCACATGGGTTGGTCATCTACTGAGACATGAAGGCATCATTACAAGTGTCATCGAAGGCAGAGTAGAAGGTGTGAACACAAGATGGAATACATAAACCAGATCATGGAGTATACCAGCTGCACCATCTATACAGCTCTCAAGACCAAGGCCGAAGACAGAAATGCGTGGCGAGCTACTACTAACCAACGTAATGATTGCAGATGTAAGAAGAGGAAGATGAAGAAGAAGGAGAAGGTCATTTTAGCTCCTACATGTGAATCATTATAAAAATAAATGCATTTTTATTCTTAAGACAGATACTAAGACTGTTAGTACGAAGGGGTTCTCTGCGTACTTTTACCACACAGGCGCGTAGAAGTACGCATGTAATAGAGCCAGAGTTCGCACGTCACAGAGAGAACGCCCTACAGCTCTATGATCAGTACAGTCCTAACACGACCAGTACAAAATTAACATTTTTGAAGATTAACGTTTTTGAAGTTTGCCAATGACACGGTAATTCCGTCAGAGACAGAAAACCATTTCTAAGACATTTGAACGAAACGTATAGTGTTTGACAAGAGGTTGTAAGATAAACATCAACGAAAAGTAAGAGTAATGGAATATAGTCGAATTAATTCAGGCGAGTCCAAGGGTAACAGAGTAGGAAAAGTGTCACCAAAAACAGTAGATGCTTTTATTATTTGAGCAGCAAAATGCTGGCGATGGCCGAAGAAGGGAGGATATCAAATGCAGACTAGCAACATTAAGGGAAGCGTATCAGACAAAGAGAAATTTGTTAAAATCAATTATAAAATTAAACGTTAGGAAGTCTCTCTTGAAAGTATTTGTCTGTGCGTAAAAGAGGATATTAGAAGATTTTCAGTTGTGATCCTACTGAAGAATGGTACAGATTAGACCGATACATCGGTTACCAATGGGGTGGTACTGAATCAGATTCGGCAGAAAATAAATTTATGGCAAAACTTGACTAAAAGAAGGGATCGATTGATACAACGTATCCTAAGGCAGGAAGGAATCGTCAGTGTTTTAATGGAGGGAAATGTGGGACGAAAATTGTTGAGAGAGCTGAAGCTTCACCTAACTGAACGAGATCAAGTGAATGAGATCCGACTATAAAATAACGGGACTATTACTGAATAACATTTTATTTCTAAGACATACATACTTACTTTTTGGACCCTCGCAATATGCGAGTATTTCGCTCTTGCGTGCGTACAACGCTCCATGCGAGAATTCCATTGATGGAAATAGTGCTAGAAGTCTTCCTCTGTGAGCTCCTTGATGACGCGTGCCGCTTTTTCTTTCACTGCATCAAAGGACTGAAATCCACTGTAATTCCTCTTAATGCAGATTTGACCTTGAGGAATAGATAAGTCACGTGGTGCTAGATCATCTAATAACGTGGGTGGCCTAACGCTGGAGTGACGTGTAGCACTGCGCTAGAAACTTCTTAACAGACAGTGCGGTATGAGCCGACGCTTTTTGTCTTGATGCAGAACCCATTTCTTGTTCTTCCACATTTGTGGTCACTTTTCCTTTTTTCTTACGGAGTTGAACAAGTTCAAGGCAGGAATGTTGATTAATAGTTTAAACTCCAGGAATCCAGCGAAGATAAATTTTTCCTTTAATATCGAAAAAAACAGTCATCATCATTTTGAATCTTGATTTGCTCATTACAGCTTTTTTCGCTACAGGTGAAGTTGGTTCGGTGCTTCGTTTCTGGATCATAAATGAAAAACAAAGATTCGTCGCATGTTATCACTCTCCCCAAGACATTCAGTGGTATTCAAAGCGTCAGTATAAACGTTTTCACGAGCTTCTTTTTGTTCGATGAGTTTTCGGCACTAGCATCACACACAAGTTTTTCAGTTATATTGGTTATGTAAAATTTGCCTTGTGCGTTATTTGTCAATTTCTGCAGTTTCAGAGATCGATTGAGTAATCAATCAACGGTCATATCGAATCAGATTA